>NW_027436723.1:0-600000 GCF_047716275.1 Strix uralensis
CTGTGACATGGCCCCCACAGTGACATGGCCAAAACTGACACGCTGCCCACTGTGACATGGCCCCACAGTGACATAACCACCACTGACCTGCTGCCCACAGTGACATAGCCCCCACAGTAACATGGCCTCCACTGACCTGCTGCCCACTGTGACATAGCCCCCACAGTGACATGGCAACCAGTGGCCTGTTGCTCACTGTGACATGGCCACCACTGACCTGCTGCACACTGTGACATGACCTCACAGTGACATGCCCACCACTGACCTGCTCCCCATTGTGACATGTCCCATACAGTAACATGATCACCACTGACATGCTGCTCACTGTGACATGTCCCCACAGTGACGTGGCCAGTACTGACCTGCTGCCCACTGTGACTGGCCACCACAGTGACATGGCCACCACTGACCTGCTGCTCACTGTGACATGGCCCCCACAATGACATTGCAACCAGTGGCCTTTTGCTCACTGTGACATGGCCACCACTGACCTGCTGCACACTGTGACATAACCTCACAGTGACAGGACCACAACTGCCACGTTCCCCACTGTGACATGGCCCCCACTGTGACATGGCCACCACTGACCTGCTGCCCAATGTGACATAGCCCCCATAGTGACATGGCCACCACTGACCTGCTGCCCAATGTGATATAGCCCCCATAGGGACATGGCCAGAACTGAGTTGCTGCCCACTGTGACATGACCTCACAGTGACATGGCCACCTCTGAACCGCTGCCAACTGTGATGTAGCACCCACAGTGACATGGCCACCAGTGACCCGCTCCCCACTGTGACATGTCCCAAACATTAACATGATCACCACTGACATGCTGCCCTCTGTGACATGGCCCCGCAGTGATGTGGCCACTGCTGACCTGCTGCCCAATGTGACATGGCCCCCACAGTGACATGGCCACCACTGACCTGCTCCCCACTGTGACATGGGCCCCACAGTGACATACCACCACTGACCTGCTGCCCACTGTGACATAGCCCCCATAGTGACATGGCCACAACTGACCTGCTGCTCTCTGTGACATGGCCGCAAAGTGACATGGCCACCACTGATCTGCTGCCCACTGTGACATGGCCCCCACAGTGACATGCCCACCACTGACGTGCTGCCCACTGTGTCATGTCCCCACAGTGACGTGGCCACCACTGACCCACTGCCCACTGTGACATAGCCGCACTATGACATGGCCACCACTGACCTGCTGCCCACTGTGACATGGCCCCACAGTGACATGCCATCACTGACCTGCTTCCCACTGTGACATAGCCCCCACAGTGACATGGCAACCAGTGGCCTGTTGCTCACTGTGACGTGGCCACCACTGACCTGGTGCACACTGTGACATGACCAGAAGTGACATGGCCACCAGTGACATGCTGCCCACTGTGACATGGCCCCCACAGTGACATGGCCACCACTAACCTGCTGCGCACTTTGACATGGCCCAACAGTGACATGGCCAGCACTGACCTGCTATCCACTGTGACATAGGCCCCACAGTGACATGGCCACAACTGACCTGCTGCTCACTGTGACATGGCCCCAAGTGACATGGCCACCACTGACCTGCTGCCCACTGTGACATTGGCCCCACAGTGACATGGCTACCAGTGACCTGTTGCTCTCTGTGACATGGCCACCACTGACCTGCTGCACACTGTGACATGACGTCACATTTGTTATAGACTATCGTGCCAAAATGATGCAAGTTAGGACTAATTAAATTTAAATTGTTTATTTAGCAAGCGGCAATAAGCAAAACAGCGCTGGGCGGCTGGGGAGTCCCTGCTCCACCAACGGCGCGCAATCACTCCCCGAGGGTCCGTCTTTTTTATATCCTCCGCCTTCCGGTATCGGGTCTCTCTGAGAGGTGTACCCTGCGTCTGCGCACTTTACAGCTAGGGGGTCGCTCCATCCGGTTCTTCCTCACGTCACCAGCTCCTCGTATTTCCTGCTTTCCTGAGAGTGGCTCACAAAGCTTTTGTTTATATCTTACAGAATATAAGCACTACCCCTCTTTTTTTTTTCTTCTTGTTCTCCCCTTTGTCCTTCTCCCCTTTCTCCCTCTTTTCAGTCTTTTGCCTAGTAGGAGTCCTTGCTTCAGCATTTCAACTTAGATAAGCACTTACAGTCTGTTAGTCGTTACACAGTGTAATAGTTAAGATTAAGCTTAGGCCTACATAGTTTATGGAATAACATGTCACGAGCTCCCAGTATCTTCTATGGAATTTGATGAACAAACAGTTTACTGTCTATCACAATCCCCCCTTTTTCTTTTTATCATTTTGTTCATCAAATCGTTGCAATTCTTGTTGACTTAATAGGAGAGTTTTTTTCAATCTAAAGTCATCATCTAATTGGTCGTTTTTGGCTTTAATGAGTATTGGACGGGTGACAGATATCAGATATGTTACCCGTTGCATCATTCTCCAAGTTATGACATATAATATTATTGACAAAGTCAAACTGATTAAGATTAATATCAAGAGAACCACAATGGGGTGACACAACTTGTTCAAGATGCCTGTAGCAGTAGGTGACCATCCAAAAAGGGTGTCCCACCAGTTATGTTCTGCATTCTTTTTTGCTCTTTCCAAGACTCGGTGTATTTCTTCCACATTGTGATGAACAGTTATTAAGGTTTTCTGTCCGTTTTCTCTAATTTTCTCTAAAATTCTAATTAAGTCTTTATGTTGAAGTAACTGCCTAACCAAAGTGAGATTCATTCCAATGGGTGTAGGTTGTAAATTATGTATTAATGTATAATTGGATTGCAGGAATTCGTAAGACATGACCGGGGCTAAATAGGAAAAGTCACATCCAATTATCTTTGTGAAATTGCAAACACAGAGATTTGAATAATTTTTTTGTTTCTACTATGATCTTGTCTACGGTTAAGAATTCACAAACCGTCCCCAAACATACACAACCTTTGCCAATATATATAAGTACTGTTTTAGGATTTTCATTGGGATGGACCTCAAAGTGACAAATATTTTGTTCAGTATCTAGACAAATATCTTGTGCCTCAATTGCATTGCCTTCACAAATGAATCCTTGTTGTTCCCGTACAATGCAGGACTCTAGATTGACAGTTTGCCATTTTTCGTTTACCTTTCAGGCCCATGCTCTATGCTCAGAAGGATAGAGTATGGTCCCGTTGTGATTCAGCCCTAATGCAATGATAGGATAAATTTGGTATATGGTGGCATTGTAAATAGTGAGTATAAAGGTAGTAGCTGTGTTTGTGATGGGATCATAGGTAAAGTTTACCAGGTTCCACCAGGATTGGAGTTCCTTTTCAAAATTAGTAGCACTGTTCCAAATTATTCTCCGAATTTCATTAGGAAGAATACTTTCTTCACCTTCTCTTATAATTGAGGCAGCTATCGACTGCATCCATATTTGAGCCTGGATGCAGCTGAGAGCTAAAGAGAGGTTATTTTGGAGCACACTGAGTGCATCTGTAATCAATTCATGATCCTTTATATTTACCTTTTCCCCTTTTGGTAATACATTTGACAACAACCACTGGTTAGCCCCCAAAGCCAATAAGGAAGATTGCAAAGGCCTTTGTATATTAGTTAAATCACTAATTGAGGTAGCCAATTTGTTCATTATCACCTCCGAATCAATACTATTTAAAACTCCCAATCCTGTTCCCAAAGCACCGGTTAAGTCTCTCTGCGTTCTTTTTGCGTGAGGAATTTGTTTTTGCAGCCAGGTTGTCCATCCCTCGTAAGAAGTCTTTAGGAAAGATGAACAGGCTGGCTGAATATTTGAAACATTATTTTGCATCAGCAATTTAACTTGTTTGAGAGACCACGCCGGGTTAAACAGCATTTGTTGTTGACCTGTATTCCTAATTGCATATGGTCCAATTTCAAAAATTCTTGGGCTAAGCACGACTGTTGGTTGTGTTGGAACAGTATGAGTAGTCCGAGTAGTCTCTTTGGAAGCGTGGGTTGTGGTTGTTGTAATTTTCTCCTGTATATTCAATGGAAATCGGAAAGATATAGCTTGATCTCTTGACCTAGTTCCTCCCAAACAAATTATGGACACCGGTTGGGTTGCAGTAAATGCATACCAACAGACCTCTGACTCACAATGGGTTTGAGCTATTTTAGATTCCGTTTTGTCTCTGATAACGATTTGAGTAAAAGGGGGCTGACGGACGGTTTGAATTAAAGGGTGCCGACTTATTATCACATTTACATTGAATACTCTGCAGCCTATCTGTATCTCATCTCCTTTTTTAGTTGTCCAGGTATGGGATGAATTCTCCCATTTATATGTTTGGAGTGTTAGGTTATTGCTTAGTATGGCAGTTGCTAACTCTGTCCCATACAAATCTGCATCCATACTTCCTGTATGTCCATAATAAGCATCTGTCCAAGGCCATATAATTTGATTAGTTAGGGTATGTTCAAAAGGTTGGTGGGATTGGTTAGTCGTTCTAGCCCATCCTGGTAGTGTATTCATTGTGGCTAATACACCTAGCCAGACTATCCAATAGCTCCAATAGAAGACTGGCGGGATTCTATTGATTAGCATATTTTTTCTTAGTCTCTTTTGTATCAGGGTGTCTGGCACTCTCGTCTGACCCTTTTCCCTCAGAGGCCTTTTTTTCTTCAGAGTAGGGCAGTAAAGTTTTCCCCACTTTGGTACGTCTCTGCCTCCTCTGCCTACTCTGTTGCTTACAGCAGCAGGGTGTTCCATCTTCTTGGCAGCAGCCGTATTCTTCAGGGGTACGTTTGCCTCTATTCCCGGGACACATAGGTTTCCCAGTTTTTATCTTTGACCCCGGGTTCATGATAGGGGACCCAGGAGATGTGCTTTCTACAGATCACCCTTAGGTTCTGAGGGTGTTATTCAGTAGGCCAATTAGGGTGAGTGCACTCTCTTTCAAGATTTATCCTTTTAGTAAATATTTTCTGTCAAATTTTAGAATCTTCAATTATTTTCCTGTTTTTACTCCAATTTTTAGGGCCTGATTAGTTAATCTCCATTCTCGTTAATAACACTAATTACAACTAGACCGGAGATTTATTCCATGTGCATTATGAATCCCCCAGCCTTCTTTACATACATTACACTTTATGCATATAAAAGAAAAACAAATACAAGTTTCAATTGGACAAAATATCAGGGTCTCACTCATCGAGTCCTTCGTAGGTTCTTTTCGCACAATGTGTAGAGAGTTCTTTCAGGTTTTCCGAAGGGTGACTCGTAGATCCCCAGGAGGGCTGGTCACTTTCCAGGCTGGATCCTGTATAGGTCCCTTTACTCGGCTTGCGTGTGTCCACCCCTTCTCAGCAGTCCGAACAGCAGTTTCTGTAGTGATAAGAGCAACATAGGGTCCTTCCCAACGGGGGCTCAAAGAAGATTCTTTCCATGATTTGATTAGTACTTTATCTCCTGGTTGGATTTGATGCATGGCCACATCCAATGGAGGCCTTTGTACTACCATCCCCCGAGCCTGTAGTTGTTTTCTCCTTGCCATTAGCTGTATCAGGTAGGACTTTATCTTTAATTCTTCAAGTTGGGGGTGATCCGGTGGCATTTCTAAATCATAAGGCATCCCATATAGCATTTCAAAGGGAGAAATGCCTACATCAGTTCGGGGCTGAGTTCTGATATTTAACAATGCTAAAGGGAGACACTTTACCCATGACATTTTAGTTTCTAACATTAGTTTGGTAAGTTGTTTTTTTATTTCTCCGTTCATACGTTCAACTTTCCCTGAGCTCTGCGGGTGCCACGGAGTGTGGTACTGCCACTGTGTACCCAGTGCAGCCAAAGTCTCTTTGGCTACTCTGGATACAAAGTGTGGACCCCTATCTGAATCTATTGTTTCTATTGCTCCATACCGAGGTATAATTTCTTCAAGTAGTATCCTTGTTACTGTGTGAGCTGTGGCTCGGGCTGTGGGAAAGGCTTCTACGAATTGAGTTAAATGATCTATAATTACTAATAGGTATTTATACCTCCCCACCTTTGGTAATTCAGTAAAGTCTATTTGTATTCTTGCAAAAGGTCTATGAGCCAATTCTCGCCCCCCATATATTCGTTTTCTTATTTGATGTTTATTTACTTTTTGACAAACGAGACATTCTCCTATCACTCGTTTGGCTATATCATATATCCCAATGCACATGTATTTAGTTGCAAATTGATCCACTAATGCCTGAGTTCCCCAATGAGTGTTTTTATGGAATTGTTGCATTATTTTGGTAGCTATGGGTTTTGGGAGAACTTCTCGGCCGTCCGGGAGTTCCCATTTTCCATTAGCTTTCTGTTGAATCCCCATTTGATTTAATTTTGCTTGTTCTTGAACAGTAAAACTTAAAAGTTCATAGGATTTTCCATGAAAAAAGCACCACTTAAACCCTGGTCTTTCACATACACATTCTATGCCATCTACTCCGTATTCTTTCCAGCAACCATAACAGGGGAGGTAATTATCTCCACAATTAACACACCGCTTTCTGTCCTCTATCGGATCATCCAAGTGCAGTGCTAATAGCGCTGCTCTCTTTGCCTCTTGATCAGCAAGGTTATTCCCCCGTACTAAAGGATTTAGCCCCCTCTGGTGTCCCTTTAAGTGTACTACCGCAATTTCGCTGGGCCCTCGTATAGCTTGCAAAATTTGTGATATTAATTCCTGATGTACTAGGCCTTTCCCCCGAGAATTGATTAAGCCTCTTTCTTCCCATATTTTCCCAAAGGTATGTACTACTCCAAAGGCATATCTAGAATCAGTGTATATAGTTCCCACTTTTCCATTTAGTAATTGTAAAGCCTTTAATACTGCATATAATTCACATGCCTGTGCTGACCAGCTGGGACTCAAGGGTCCTGATTCTATCACCTTAAAAGTTTTTCCATCAATTATGGCATACCCTGATTTTCTTTTTCCTTCTACCACTCGAGAGGATCCATCTACAAATAATTTTTCTCCTTTCCCCAATTCCTCTTCTTCCAAATCTGGTCTTATCTTAGTCTGCTCCTCGATGTTACGGAGGCAATCATGAAAAAGATCTTGACTAGGTTCTCCATACAAAAATTGGGCTGGATTTTGTAACGATGTTGTTTCAAGGGTCAGGTGGGGGGACGTAATGAGGATTGCCTCATATTTTACCAGTCTAGCATCGGTTATCCATTTTTCTGCTTTTTGCTGTAACACACCTCTAATATTATGGGGTGATAGTACCTTTAATTCACTACCAAAAGTTATTTTATGCGCTTCCTCAACTAACAAAGCAGCTGCCACCACAACTTGTAGGCATGTAGGCCATCCCCGACTTACGGGGTCCAGTAATTTTGAGATATATGCTATTGGTTTATTTTTTCCTGCCCATTCTTGGGCTAATACTCCAAATGCAGTTCCTTCCTCTGTGTTGACAAATAAGAAAAATGGTCTTTTTAGGTCGGGCAAGCTCAGAACAGGAGCATTTACCAATTCAGTTTTTAATTCTTTTAACCGTTGATCATCTTCCTGAGTCCATTTTAATAATCCATTTTTAGTTATTTTGGTGTATAAAAACTTCACCTTTCCACTATACCCTTCGATCCACTGCTTACAATATCCAAATAGCCCTAATAGTTGTCGGACTTGTTTTTTAGTTTTTGGACTTGGTAGGGAAAGTATCCCTTTAACTCTTTCTGGATCTAATTTCTTAGTTCCTTGACTTAATCGATGCCCTAAGTATTTAACTTCCTTTTCAACAAATTGCAATTTGGATTTTGACACCTTCAATTCCTTTAAGCTCAGGAAGTTTAACAATTTGGTACTTTCTTCCCGAACCCTTTCCTCATCCTCCCCTGCTATTAAAAGATCATCTACATATTGGACTAGGGTAAGGGTATCTCCTATCTGGTAATCCTGTAAAATTTGTTCTAAGGCTTGCCCAAACAGGTTTGGGGATTCAGTGAAACCTTGGGGTAGGACTGTCCACCGGAGTTGAGTTTTCCTGTGGGTATCTGGGTCCTCCCACTCAAAAGCAAAATAGTTTCTGCATTCCTCTTTTAAGGGACAGGCCCAGAAAGCGTCCTTCAAGTCTATTACACTGTACCACCGGTCATTCGGGCCTAATTGACTTAAGAGAGTGTGTGGGTTAGCTACTACAGGGAATCTAGTTACAGTCCTTTTGTTAATTTCCCTTAGGTCATGGACTAATCTATACCCCCCATCTGCCTTCTTGACAGGTAAAATGGGAGTATTAAAAGGGGACATGCAGGGTTCCAATAATCCCTGCTTTATTAATCTCTGAATTTCTGGTTTTAATCCTTGCCTTCCCTCCAGAGGTATGGGATATTGCTTAATCCTCACCGGTACTTCAGGATCCCGGATGGTTACCATAAAAGGTTCAACATTCAGTTTTCCCACCGTATCTGGAGTGTACCATACTTCAGGGTTGATTTTAGCCTCATCTTCAACCCGTAAGGGGCATAGTTTGATTTCAAGTTTGTGTTCTGTTACTTCCAAACTAATTCCTAATTCAATCATTAGATCTCTCCCCAGTAGGTTATAATCTGCCTCAGGTACTAACAATAAGGATCCCACCCCCACTTTAGAATCTGTTTCAAGGAGTACATCTTTAATTACCGGTACTCCGAATGGTTCTCCTTTTGCCCCGACTACTTGTACTTTTTCTGATGAAATCTTACATCCTTGGGGCAATGATTGAACAGTAGATCTCTCCGCTCCTGAATCTACTAAAAATTCTACCTCCTGTTGCTGAGGACCTACTTTTAACTTTATCAAGGGCTCAGTTCGTTCTCGGGTCCCCAGCAAATAGAGCCCCTGACACCCCTAATCTTCTTTAAACATTCTCTCATCCATCATTCTCCTTCTGCAGCTCTTCTTTGTGTGACCTTTTCTTCCACAATAAAAGCAGACAATACCCCCTTTTTCTCTCTCTCTCTCCGGTTCCTTTGATCTATAGCCTGTTCTTTGACCTTCTTGTTTTCTCCCAGCACTGTTCACTCTCTGTCCTTCCCTTATCGCAGCTACCATCATTCTGGTATGTTTCTTTTGAGTCTCGTCCTCCCTTCGGACATAGACTTTCTGTGCTTCCCTCAGTAATTCATCCAACCCCCGATCCTGCCAATCTTCTATTTTTTCTAGCTTCTTTCTAATATCTATCCATGCTTTTGCCACAAATTGTGTCTTTAACAATGCCTGTCCCACTGGGGTATTAGGGTCCAGTCCTGAGTAAAGCTGAAGATTTTTCCTCAGTCTCTCTAACCACTCAGTAGGAGTTTCATCCTTTTTCTGATGTTCACTAAAGGCTTTATTTATATTTTGTCCTCTAGGGACTGATTCTCTTATACCCTGGATTACAATCGTCCTCAGGTCTTGCATATGACCTCTATCGATTTCATTTTGATTATTCCAATTAGGTCGATTTAGAGGCCATTTTACATCTGCTGCCGGACCTTGCTGATGCTGTTGATCCCAAATTCTCATTCCTGCTCTCCTGATCATATCCCTTTCTTCAACAGTGAATAGTATAGCCATTATGGCTTGTATTTCATCCCAGGTATAGATGTTTGGTCCTAAAAATTGATCCACCCGCTCTGCCACACCTAAAGGATCCTCCAATACATTCCCCATCTCTTTTTTAAATTCTCTGACGTCCCCTGAATTAAGAGGGACAGTCACATATCCCATGCCAGGCTCGGGTCCTCCCATCGCAACCTCCCTTAGGGGGTACAAGCTACTGTCACCCCCCCCCATTCTAGTTTGACTACGGGTTATTCGTCTTGGTTCTTTCGGGGATTCAGGTGGAGAGTCTGAATTCTCTGGGTCCTCCGGCGCAGTCGGAGGAGGTGAAGGCGCCGGAGGTGGGGGTGGAGGTATGTAAGGAGGAGGAGAGGTGGGAGGTTCGTCCTCATCACGTACCTTCTTTTTCTTAACTTTTTCCTTTAGAGGATATAGATTTATTCGGGTATCTGATGCTATCCATACCTGTGCATATTCACTCTCCTCTAAATTAAAGGGTTCCCTTGAGTTGACATAAATGTTTAGGGCTTGGCAGACCCATTCTTCAAAGGTCCCAAAAACAGGCCAATAGAGATGGTCGCCTCTGATTTGTTTCCCTCCCCAAACTTCCATACAATAATAAATAATTTTTGCTTTGTCCTTACCCCGCCTAGAGGGGTAATCTTCCCAATGGTTTAACATCAAGCCTAAAGGGCTATCTGGTGGTATTTGGGGGTACCTCACCTCGGGTCCCAAATCACCCATGGGATCAGAAAGCTTGCTCTTCTTCTGTCCCATCTTCCGGAGCGCCTTCACACACTCACACAATTCGCTTCCCCCTTTTCGTGACCCAGTCCCTCGCGGGATATGGGAAATGCACTACCGAGGGGTCCGCACTCGCTTCGCCCTGCTGGGCGTCTCACACACCACGCTCCGGGAAACTCAACCCCAACCGAACGGTAACCGGCCTATACTCACGCAACCCTGCGTCTTCGTCCGGGGCTTCGTGCACAAAGATTACGGGGTTACTGGTATTTTTTTGCTTGTTGCCGAGTTTTGGAGTTCGTCGGTAGAGGGCGTGATGTGATAGCACTCAGCCGGGGCCGCTGAACTCAGTGGGCGCGCAGCCCCGTATGGGGCTTCCCACCAGATTGCCTCTATCCGAGTCACGGCACCAATTTTGTTATAGACTATCGTGCCAAAATGATGCAAGTTAGGACTAATTAAATTTAAATTGTTTATTTAGCAAGCGGCAATAAGCAAAACAGCGCTGGGCGGCCGGGGAGTCCCTGCTCCACCAACGGCGCGCAATCACTCCCCGAGGGTCCGTCTTTTTTATATCCTCCGCCTTCCGTTATCGGGTCTCTCTGAGAGGTGTACCCTGCGTCTGCGCACTTTGCAGCTAGGGGGTCGCTCCATCCGGGTTTTCCTCACGTCACCAGCTCCTCGTATTTCCTGCTTTCCTGAGAGTGGCTCACAAAGCTTTTGTTTATATCTTACAGAATATAAGCACTACCCCTCTTTTTTTTTCTTCTTGTTCTCCCCTTTGTCCTTCTCCCCTTTCTCCCTCTTTTCAGTCTTTTGCCTAGTAGGAGTCCTTGCTTCAGCATTTCAACTTAGATAAACACTTACAGTCTGTTAGTCGTTACACAGTGTAATAGTTAAGATTAAGCTTAGGCCTACATAGTTTATGGAATAACATGTGAAGAGCTCCCAGTATCTTCTATGGAATTTGATGAACAAACAGTTTAATGTCTATCACAACATCGACATGGCCACAACTGACACGCTGCCCACTGTGACATGGCCCCCATAGTGACATGGCCGCCACTGACTTGCTGCACACTGTGAAATGACCTCACAGCGACATGGCCACCACTGACCTGCTCCCCACTGTGACATGTCCCATAGAGTAACATGATCACCACTGACATGCTGCCCACTGTGACATGGCCCCACAGTGACATGGCCACCACTGACCTGCTGCACACTGTGACATGGCCCCCACAGTGACATGGCTACCACTGACCTGCTACCCACTGTGACATGTCCCCAACAGAGACATGGCCACAACTGACCTGCTGCCCACTGTGACATAGCCCCCACAGTGACATGGCCACAACTGACCTGCTGCTCACTGTGACATGGCCCCACAGTGACATGGCCACCACTGACCCGCTGCCCACTGTGACATAGCCCCCATAGTGACATGGCCACCACTGACCTGCTACCCACTGTGACATAGCCCTCATAGTGACATGGCCACCTACGACCTGCTGCCCACTGTGACATAGCCCCCACAGTGACATGGCAACCAGTGGCCTATTGCTCACTGTGACATGGCCACCACTGACCTGCTGCCCACTGTGACATAGTCCCACAGTGACATGGCAACCAGTGGCCTGTTGCTCACTGTGACGTGGCTACCACTGACCTGCTGCACACTGTGACATGACCTCACAGTGTCATGGCCACCACTGACCTGCTGCCCAATGTGACATAGCCCCTATACTGACATGGCCACCACTGACCTGCTGCCCACTGTGATATGGCCCCCATAGTGACATGGCCAGCACTGACTTGCTGCCCACTGTGATATAGACCCCACAGTGACATGGTAACCAGTGGCCTGTTGCTCACTGTGACTTGGTCACCACTGACCTGCTGCGCACTGTGACATGACCTCACAGTGACATGGCCACCACTGATCCGCTGACCACTGTGACATAGCCCCACAGTGACCTGGCCACCACTGACCTGCTGCCCACTGTGACATGGCCCCCAAAGAGACTTGGCCACAACTGACCTGCTGCCCACTGTGACATAGCCCCCACAGTGACATGGCAACGAGTGCCCTGTTGCTCACTGTGACATGGCCACCACTGACCTGCTGCACACTGTGACATGACCTCACAGTGACATGGACACCACTGACCTGCTGCCCAATGTGACATAGCCCCCACAGTGACATGGCCACAACTGACCTGCTGCTCACTGTGACATGGCCCCACAGTGACATGGCCACCACTGACCCGCTGCCCACTGTGACATAGCCCCCATAGTGACATGGCCACCACTGACCTGCTACCCACTGTGACATAGCCCTCATAGTGACATGGCCACCTACGACCTGCTGCCCACTGTGACATAGCCCCCACAGTGACATGGCAACCAGTGGCCTATTGCTCACTGTGACATGGCCACCACTGACCTGCTGCCCACTGTGACATAGTCCCACAGTGACATGGCAACCAGTGGCCTGTTGCTCACTGTGACGTGGCTACCACTGACCTGCTGCACACTGTGACATGACCTCACAGTGTCATGGCCACCACTGACCTGCTGCCCAATGTGACATAGCCCCTATACTGACATGGCCACCACTGACCTGCTGCCCACTGTGATATGGCCCCCATAGTGACATGGCCAGCACTGACTTGCTGCCCACTGTGATATAGACCCCACAGTGACATGGTAACCAGTGGCCTGTTGCTCACTGTGACTTGGTCACCACTGACCTGCTGCGCACTGTGACATGACCTCACAGTGACATGGCCACCACTGATCCGCTGACCACTGTGACATAGCCCCACAGTGACCTGGCCACCACTGACCTGCTGCCCACTGTGACATGGCCCCCAAAGAGACTTGGCCACAACTGACCTGCTGCCCACTGTGACATAGCCCCCACAGTGACATGGCAACGAGTGCCCTGTTGCTCACTGTGACATGGCCACCACTGACCTGCTGCACACTGTGACATGACCTCACAGTGACATGGACACCACTGACCTGCTGCCCAATGTGACAAAGCCCCCATAGTGACATGGCCACCACTGACCTGCTGCCCACTGTGACATGGACCCCATAGTGACATGGCCAGCACTGACGTGCTGCCCACTGTGACATAGCCCCCATAGCGGCAATGCCACCACTGACCTGCTGCCCACTGTGATATGGCCCTCATTGTGACATGGCAGCACTGAGCTGCTGCCCACTGTGACATTGCCGCCATAGTGACATGGACACCACTGACCTGCTGCCCACTGTGACATGGCCCCCATAGTGACATGGGCAGCACTGATCTGCTGTCCACTGTGACATAGCCCCCACAGTGACATGGCAACCAGTGGCCTGTTGCTCACTGTGACATGGCCATCACTGACCTGCTGCACACTGTGACATGACCTCACAGTGACATGGACACCACTGACCTGCTGCCCAATGTGACATGGCCCCCATAGTGACATGGCCACCACTGACCTGCTATCCACTGTGAAATAGCCCTCGCAGTGACATGGCCACGACTGACCGGCTGCTCACTGTGTCATGGCCCCAAGTGACATGGCCACCACTGACCCGCTGCCCACTGTGACATGGACCCCACAGTGACTTGGCCACCAGTGTGCTGCTGCCCACTCTGACATAGCCCCCACAGAGACATGGCCACCACTGATCCGCTGACCACTGTAACATAGCCCCATAGTGACATCGCCACCACTGAACTGCTACCCACTGTGACATGGCCCCCATAGTGACATGGCCACAACTGACCCGCTGCCCACTGTGACATGCCCCCACACTGACATGGCCACCACTGACCTGCTGCCCACTGTGACTGGCCACCACAGTGACATGGCCACCACTGACCTGCTGTCCACTGTGACTGGCCACCACAGTGACATGGCCACCACTGACCTGCTGCCCACTCTGACTGGCCACCACAGTGACATGGCCACCACTGACCTGCTGCCCAATGTGACATGGCCGCACTGTAACATGGCCACCACTGATCTGCTGCCCACTGTGACATAGCCCCCACAGTGACATGGCCACCACTGACCTGCTGCCCACTGTGACATAGCCGCACAACGACATGGCCACCACTGACTTTCTGCTTAGTGTTACATGCGACCCACAGTGACATGGTCACCACTGAACCACTGCCAACTGTGACATAGCCCCACCGTGACATGACCACCACTGACCCACTGCCCAATGTGACATGGCCACAACTGACCTGCTGCACTCTGTGACATGACCTCACAGTGACATGGCCACAACTGACACGCTCACCACTGTTACATGGCCTCCACAGTGACATGACAACCACTGACCTGCTGCCCACTGTGACATGACCTCACAGTGACATGGCCACAACTGACCTGCTGCCCACTGTGACATAGACACCACAGTGACATGGCAACCAGTGGGCTGTTGCTCACTGTGACATGGCCACCACTGACCTACTGCACACTGTGACATGATCTCACAGTGTCATGGCCACCACTGACCTGCTACCCAATGTGACATAGCCCCCATAGTGACATGGCCACCACTGACCTGCTGCCCACTGTGATATGGCCCCCATAGTGACATGGCAGCACTGACCTTCTGCCCACTGTGACATGGCCCCCATAGTGACATGGCCAGCACTAACTTGCTGCCCACTGTGACATAGCCCCCACAGTGACATGGCAACCAGTGGCCTGTTGCTCGCTGTGACATGGCCACCACTGACCTGCTGCACACTGTGACATGGCCCCTCAGTGACGTGGCCACTACTGACCTGCTGCCCTGCTGTCCACTGTGACATGGCCCCCATAGTGACATGGCCTCAACTGACCTGCTGCCAACAGTGACATAGCCCCCACAGTGACATGGGCACCATTGACCTGTTGCTCACTGTGACATGGCCACCACTGACCTGCTGCACACTGTGACATGACCTCACAGTGACATGGCCACCACTGACCTGCTGCCCAATGTGACATAGCCCCCATAGTGACATGGCCAGCACTGACCTGCTGCCCACTGTGACATGGACCCATAGTGACATGGCCACAACTGACCTGCTGCCCACTGTGACTTGGTCCCCACAGTGACATGGCCACCACTGATCCGCTGACCACTGTGACATAGCCCCACAGTGACCTGGCCACCACTGACCTGCTACCCACTGTGACATGGCCCCCATAGTGACATGGCCACCACTGACCTGCTGCCCACTGTGACATGGCCCCCATAGAGACATGGGCAGCACTGACCTGCTGTCCACTGTGACATAGCCCCACAGTGACATGGCAACCAGTGGCCTGTTGCTCACTGTGACATGGCCATCACTGACCTGCTGCACACTGTGACATGACCTCACAGTGACATGGACACCACTGACCTGCTGCCCAATGTGACATAGCCCCCATAGTGACATGGCCACCACTGACCTGCTATCCACTGTGAAATAGCCCTCGCAGTGACATGGCCACGACTGACTGGCTGCTCACTGTGTCATGGCCCCAAGTGACATGGCCACCACTGACCCGCTGCCCACTGTGACATGGACCCCACAGTGACTTGGCCACCAGTGTGCTGCTGCCCACTGTTACATGGCCCCACAGTGACATGGCCACCACTTCTCCGCTGCCCACTCTGACATAGCCCCCACAGAGACATGGCCACCACTGATCCGCTGACCACTGTAACATAGCCCCATAGTGACATCGCCACCACTGACCTGCTACCCACTGTGACATGGCCCCCATAGTGACATGGCCACAACTGACCCGCTGCCCACTGTGACATGCCCCCACACTGACATGGCCACCACTGACCTGCTGCCCACTGTGACTGGCCACCACAGTGACATGGCCACCACTGACCTGCTGCCCACTGTGACTGGCCACCATAGTGACATAGCCACCACTGACCTGCTGCCCACTCTGACTGGCCACCACAGTGACATGGCCACCACTGACCTGCTGCCCAATGTGACATGGCCGCACTGTAACATGGCCAGCACTGATCTGCTGCCCACTGTGACATAGCCCCCACTGTGACATGGCCACCACTGACCTGCTGCCCACTGTGACATAGCCGCACAACGACATGGCCACCACTGACTTTCTGCTTAGTGTTACATGCGACCCACAGTGACATGATCACCACTGAACCACTGCCAACTGTGACATAGCCCCACCGTGACATGACCACCACTGACCCACTGCCCAATGTGACATGGCCACAACTGACCTGCTGCACTCTGTGACATGACCTCACAGTGACATGGCCACAACTGACACACTCACCACTGTTACATGGCCTCCACAGTGACATGACAACCACTGACCTGCTGCCCACTGTGACATGACCTCACAGTGACATGGCCACAACTGACCTGCTGCCCACTGTGACATAGACACCACAGTGACATGGCAACCAGTGGGCTGTTGCTCACTGTGACATGGCCACCACTGACCTACTGCACACTGTGACATGACCTCACAGTGTCATGGCCACCACTGACCTGCTACCCAATGTGACATAGCCCCCATAGTGACATGGCCACCACTGACCTGCTGCCCACTGTGACATGGCCCCCATAGTTACATGGCCAGCACTAACTTGGTGCCCACTGTGACATAGCCCCCACAGTGACATGGCAACCAGTGGCCTGTTGCTCGCTGTGACATGGCCACCACTGACCTGCTGCACACTGTGACATGGCCCCTCAGTGACGTGGCCACTACTGACCTGCTGCCCTGCTGTCCACTGTGACATGGCCCCCATAGTGACATGGCCACAACTGACCTGCTGCCCACTGTGACATGACCTCACAGTGACATGGCCACCTCTGACCTGCTGCCCAATGTGACATAGCCCCCATAGTGACATGGCCAGCACTGACCTGCTGCCCACTGTGACATGGCCCCCATAGTGACATGGCCACCACTGACCTGCTGCCCACTGTGACATGGCCCCCACAGTGACATTGCCACCACTGACCTGCTGCCAACTGTGACATAGCCCCCACAGTGACATGGGCACCATTGACCTGTTGCTCACTGTGACATGGCCACCACTGACCTGCTGCACACTGTGACATGACCTCACAGTGACATGGCCACCACTGACCTGCTGCCCAATGTGACATAGCCCCCATAGTGACATGGCCAGCACTGACCTGCTGCCCACTGTGACATAGCCCCCACAGTGACATGGCCACAACTGACCTGCTGCCCACTGTGACTTGGTCCCCACAGTGACATGGCCACCACTGATCCGCTGACCACTGTGACATAGCCCCACAGTGACCTGGCCACCACTGACCTGCTACCCACTGTGACATGGCCCCCATAGTGACATGGCCACCACTGACCTGCTGCCCACTGTGACATGGCCCCCATAGAGACTTGGCCACAACTCACCTGCTGCCCACTGTGACATAGCCCCCACAGTGACATGGCAACCAGTGGCCTGTTTCTCACTGTGACATGGCCACCACTGACCTGCTGCACACTTTGACATGACCTCACAGTGACATGGACACCACTGACCTGCTGCCCAATGTGACATAGCCCCCATAGTGACATGGACACCACTGACTTGCTGCCCACTGTGACATGGCCCCCATAGTGACATGGCCAGCACTGACCTGCTGCACACTGTGACATGGCCCCACAGTGACGTGGCCACTACTGACCTGCTGCCTACTGTGACATGGCCCCCATAGTGACATGGCCACCACTGACCTGCTGCACACTGTGATATGGCCCCACAGTGACGTGGCCACTACTGACCTGCTGCCCACTGTGACATGGTCCCCACAGTGACATGGCAACCAGTGGCCTGTTACTCACTGTGACATGGCCATCACTGACCTGCTGCACACTGTGTCACGTCCCGCTCAGACGAGGGGGACAAGTGACTCAGATTCGCAAATCCCCAATGGAGCGGACAACAAGTCTCCAAGTCGAAACATTTATTAACTACTCACAATGTACTAATTGAACACACGATAGTTGGCTAAGTATATAGCAAGTTGTGGCAAGCAATATAATATGCCTTGCATTTCTTAATAGGAAAGGGAAAAGAGGGAGATAGAGGGAATGGGGAAATACAGATCACTGGTCTGGGTTTCTGCGCTGATCCTGCCGACGAGGGTTCCGAGAGGCACAGGAGACATCCGTCTTTTTCACTGGCATCCGTCTTCTTCGCTTCACTGCACTCTCTCTCCTCGGGGCCCCCCCCCTCTTCCCTTCTTGATTTATACCCACTTTCCTTGGGTCCATCCCCTAGGTCGACCCCCATACCTACGTATCCCATGTACGGGGAGGGGTGAGGTGTTTCATGGGATGATGTAATTAGCATGATCATGTTAGCCCTCGTTAGCATATTGAGGGGTGTTAACTTTAATATGCATTTCGTGGATAATGAAGCAAAGGTCATTCACCGGACAGATGGCCCTTGAAGTTTTGGCCAGGTGCACCAGAGCAGAGCCGTCCTGTCTTCACAGGGCTCCCTCCTCCAGTCCCATCTTGTGTTATTCGGGCAGCCTTATCAGCTTCGACCTCCACAGAATGCACCCTGTGACTCATAGTTTTGTCTTGCGAGTGTTTGAGGCATTTCTTTGATCAGCCTCAACTTTTGCTTTCTCAGACTGTTTTTCTTAGTTTCTCACAGGCCTGGTTTCTCGTGTCTCACATCCCACCCCGTGACTCAAATACTCCAAGTTCTTCTTTGACCATTGTGATCCCAAAAGGTATAGGGAAAAGGAAGACAGAAGGTGAGAGAGCATATAGCTAATTGCTGCAAGGCATACCATTAAAAGCAAAAATTTGCATAATATCACAATACTAATATTTACAAGCCATCTTCCCCACCCCGTGAGTCCTGAGGATCCCAGTGATGTGACCCATGACCCAGGGTTCCATCCATCAAACTAGTCCATCAGTCAATAAAAAGGTTCTCACTTCCCGTTGTTGATCATCTTCATCATGGCACGGTCTCCTCTGTAGAGGTGGTGGCATTGTGGATGGTGATGCAGCATTCTCCCTCAGTTAGATTCAGCACACTGCACAGTCCATGTTCCTTCAGCAATGCTAGCCAGATTCTGCAACGTCATCTTAGATGCTTGTTGGGTCTGCACCTTTAATTCCTTAAAGGCATATCTTGTTAGTACATATAATTGCTAAGTTAAATTTTCTAAAACTATTTGAGGTTACACAATGACATTATCAGGTCTATAAGGATTTAAATGGGAATACAATTTAATATTCAGGTACAATTCATTAATGCTTAATTTGTGGGATCAGACCCCTTCAACTAGTCTTTGATGACTGCATCTTGCTGTTGATGGATGTGGTGTTGTAAGGACCACATACAGTTATATGAGCTAACACTGTGATCTGTTTGGTATTTGCAAGCACCAGTTTGCAGTCACAGGTGGCTCACAGGCTTCCTTTATTTTGGAGGTGATTCCCAATAAGGTAACTTAAGGCACAACTCCAGGTTAACCTTCTAATAAGTGAACTCATTAAATGTACCTGTAAAATTTCCTGGATCGTTGATTGTAATTGATTGGCAATGATTTATTCCACACTCAGCAGGTATGATTCCACAAATTATATAATAATGTAAGCAGATTACAAATAATAACTAGCCAATAATGCCTACAACCATTGAAAGTGCTAAAAGTAACATAGGTCTCCTGTTGTCCAGGATCAATGCTCTGTAAAACACATATATACATGACAAAACAATGATGGTTAGAAAGAAGGGACAATCCACCTGGTATTGATGCGGTATTCTTTCCCATGGGCATCAGTAGCCACCCATGAACAAATATTGATGGGAGTTTTTAGGGTTAGGGGTACTTGCCCCACAGTGGGCAAGTCTACTAGAACAGGTTGTCCAGGATAATGGAGCGGGTTTGCAGGGTCTTTAGTCTCTTTTTTCCTGGCGAGTATGGACAGAGGCTTAGGACAGAACGCGGTAAGTCGTGGGCACCCATTAATTCCCCACCGGCTGTTTATCTTCATTACTGCGTCTGACACCCGTTGTGGCCATCCTGGTTCGAGGGGTTTTAGGGCCTGCTTTAACAGTCCATTGGTGCGTTCCACAATTCCATTTGCTTGGGGATAGTATGGAGTATGGAAAATCCACTGAATTCCTTCATCTTGAGCCCACTCCTGAACCACCCCGGCAGTAAAGTGACTACCGTTGTCTGATTGGATCGATTTGGGCTTAGGCAAGTAGCTAAACCAACGTTTTAACCCCTTCACCGTATTTTCTGCAGTTGCTCGAGATACAGCTTCTGCTTGAGTTAGGCCTGATACTATTTCCACCCCCACCAATACATAACGTTTTCCCTCAGAGAGCCGGAAAGGGCCAATATAATCCACCTGCCAGGTGTCCCATAGTCCCTTGTTGTCCCTTAGGTGTAGGGGTTGGTCCTTAAGAGGGTTGTGCTCTCCCAGCCGAGTACGACATAGACTACACGCTGAAATAATGGTATTGCACAATTCCCTGGTTACGGACCATCCCCTGCTTATCGCTTCTTTAAACAAATCTTTGCTTCCTGAATGACCCCGCTTTACATGCAGCCATTCCAGTAAGTGTTCCCATTTCTCCTCCTCACCTTCTGTAGCAGTTCTCATCAAACGAGTCATTGAATCCACCTGGTTGTTTAGCAGGTGGGCAGGGTGATTTCCTGACTGGTGTGCAGCAACCCATCCTACTAAAAAGGACTTCCGTTTTGCAATGTTTAAGATTTCCTCCCACTTTTCACGCTGCCACACTGGTACCCGATTTACTTCCCAGTGGTTTTGTTCCCAAAATGTAAGCCATTCGGTACATCCCTTGAATACGGCATAGGAGTCTGTGTAAATAAATACTGGTTCTGTAGTCTCAGCTTCTTTAACAATCACGCTCCATACCGCTGTTAACTCTCCCACCTGAGCACTTCCCTCACCCTCTGTTATGATTCGGTCCCCCGAGTCAACATGCAGTGCTACTGCTCGGTATTTCCATACCTTTCCCTCTCTTCTAGAAGATGCATCGGTGAACCATACATTCTTTAGATGGGTTTCAAATGGGGGAGCAGGTTTTATGTATGAGGGAGGAGGTTCAGGGTGGTCAGAAGGTGGATCTTGTATTTTGAGCACTTTGGGTGCCCCCTCCTCTATCTGATATGTGTGGCAGTAATGATCTAATTGTGCATACCACTTCCTCACTGTGTCTCGCTGCGCAACCCCCACAGGAGGGGGGGTTCCGGCCAGTACTGGTTTCAGGACCTTAAAGGGTCCTCGTAGAATGATTAGTTGCTGCCTTATGATTTTTTCAGCTTCCTGCAAAGCTAGGGTAACCACAAAAAGACCCTTCTCCCAGATCGAGTAACGCTTTTCTGCATCTTTGAAACTGCGCGAATGAAACCCTATAGGGCGAGTGGTACCCTCCGGCCCACGTTGCCACATATGTATGGATAGTCCATGAATTGCAAAACCCCACTCAATTTGGAATGGATCTGTTGGATGTATCGGCCCTAAAGCCTGATATACTCCAGCCTCAAAGATTAACAGCTTTAAGGCTTCTTCATGGACAGGAGTCCAGTCCCAAGTAGCCCTTTTGCGTGTTAAATCATATAAAGGACGAGCTATGATGGAAAAATCGGGAATATGTTTCCTCCAAAATACCAGCAAGCCTAAGGCATGTTGTAGCTCCTTCTTATTTTCAGGGCTCTTTACTTCTTCCAGGGTAGTTAAAGTTTCTGGGGGAATACACACTGTTCCTCCCCGCCACCAAATACCCAGAAACTTTACCTCAGAGGATGGGAGTTGTACCTTTTCAGCTGGAATTTGGAGCCCTAAATTTTCTAGGTGGGTGATTATCTCTGTCTGGGTCTGTCCCACTGCAGCAGCATCAGAGCCACCAATCAGAACATCGTCAATATATTGATATATCCTGACCCCTTCCCTTGGAGGGATTTGAGCAAGCTCCTGTGCTAGTGCATAATGAGCGATGGTCGGCGAATGGCAGTATCCCTGGGGGAGACGTGTAAAAGTAAATTGCACGCCTTCCCATGTAAAGGCAAAGCGATCTCTGTCTGCCTCCTGTATGGGGACCATAAAGAACATATCTTTCACATCAATAGTTGCTAAGATCTGGTGGGCTTGTTCCTGTATGGTTGCAATCAGTTCAGCTATGTTAGGTACTGCAGCTGTTAGAGGACCTGTATTGGCATTTAATCGCCGATAGTCAATTGTCAGACGCCACTTTCCGTTAGGTTTACAGACTGGCCACACTGGGGAATTATAGGGTGAGTGAGTTGGAACGATTATCCCTTGCTCCCGCAGCTCTGCTATTACCGGAGTGATCCCCTCCCTTGCACCTAACGGTAAGGCGTAAGGTTTCACATTAACAGTTTTAGAAGGAGGAAGCGCAGGCGCTTGCTGTAGAAGTCTTATAGAGGCAGTTGGGGACCCAAATTTCCATTCCCTTCCTTTTGAATCCACCCAAGCTTGTCCCTTCAATAGGTCAAGTCCCAGGATATTTGTGGGGAAATTTCCCAGGATCATCATAGCCTCTGTTGCAGTTTCATTCCCAGGTAACCAGCATTTCACCCGAGCAGTCGGCTGTGGCTTAGAGTCCCCGAAAACATCTGTAACCCAGATCTGCTTTTTGTCAGCAATTATGCCATTCCGCTTGGCAACCTCAGTTTGGAGTGCTGAAATCTGAGCACCCGTATCTACTAGAAATGTAACTGGAGTTTTAAAGGGACCGAGCGGAAAGGTAATCAACAAGTCTCCTTTAGTATTCTCTGTGAGCCTCCTTAAGTGGACCCACCCGCCATCCCCCGGCTCACTTACTGGGGATGGCGCATCCAGTTTCCCGACCCTAAATCAATCAAGTCTTCTTCAGGGGCAGTTGGTGTTTGAGAAGCAATTACCACCATCTCGTTAGTTTCCAGCTCTGTCCCTCCCTTTGCTCGAAAGGTTCGCTCGGTTGGGGGGGGCAGCTTTCTTTTGTCTTTCCAGGCTCGAATGAGCTTTTCTAAAACTGTAGTACGCATACCATCCATTAACTCTCGGGGAATCCCCTGTCCAATTCCCTCAGTCCACAAAAGGTTTCTCTTTGCTCTTAAAACTTGCGGAGGGGAAGGAGGCAGATTTTCCTGCTGTTCCACTCTGCGTACCGAGGGCTTAGGTTTACCCGTTCCCCTGGTAAGGCCCATTCTCCGGCCATAATTTATTAAGTCCTGAGCTATCTCTCCCCAGGTCATGGCTTCTCCCCCCGCCCGTCTCCCCCCTCGCGGGGCTAATGCATTCCGCAAACGATCTTGTAATTGTACTGCATGTGATTTCAAAGAGTCCGGCAAACCCCGAATCAGGGGAGTCATTTGATCAGGGTTAGCAATTAATAGCATTGGGGAAGGCTGCTGCGGAACCAAACGCCTGTCATGCATTAATTGGAGACAAGCAGCCTTCTGCAGACTTTCAGTCAAATGATTTACGGTTGGGGTCTCAATACATACTGGATCCCCCCTTTCCAAGGGGTCCAGACCCCCAGCCCAATAAGCAGCTCGTTGAGTTAACGACCACGGCTCTCTCTGGTCATCAGTAACTAAGAAAACCCCTGGCCCCCAGTATCCCTGGGCCTCATCTTCTGATAACAAAATTCGGTCGCCACCAGTCAAAGATACCCTCCACACGTATTCAGTCTCAGTTTCCTGAGCTTGTCTGGTATATTTCTCCTGAATTTTTGCAAGCTCAGTCGCTGGATATGGTGTAGTTCGAATGGTGACCTGTGGAGCTCTTCCACCCTGACCCTCGGTGGTCTCCGTTTTAATTAATGGTCTTAAATTTGCCCCCTCATTTTCGGGGTAAAAAATTTCTCGGCTTATCTCTAAATCCTTTGTTGGATACAAGGGTCTGGCTGCTGCTTTTGCCAGACACATAACTCCGTGTTCACTATCCGGAACAGAGCCGAAATCTGTCCGGTTGCAGGTTTCTTGTTCATTCCTCTCTTTTTCGGACCGTGAGATTTTTTCTCGGTCCAAGGCATCTAACAGAGCCATGTGAAATCGCTGAGAGGTGTTACGCTCATCAGCTAATTGGCTTTTCAGAACTTCAGTTTGCTCTTGCCAGAGTTTAGCTTTTTGTTCAGTAACTTTACGTTCCTCAACCAATTGATCCTGGAGAGCTTTTACCAGATCTTGTAAGGATTTGATCATTTCCCCTTCTAATTGTTTCTTAACATGTTTATCTTTTTGGGCTGCAGTCAGTGCTGCCCCTAATACAGCGCACACTACAGCTTTTCCTTTGCCTGGTCGCGACCCTTGCACCCCCGCAAGTGCACTGATATAGCTTGCCACTGCTTCTGGATTATGCCAATTATCGTGGGCCCAAACCTCTACTAAATGAGGAGGACAAGCCTTATACTCCTTCAGTTTCTCAAAAATAGGGGAGCAGTCAAGCACCGACATTTCCTGGCCAGTCATGGCTTGCCACTGCTCGAACCTCTCCTGGCTTAGAGCTGAGAGGTCACTTCCCGATTCTCCCTGTCCTTATCGGATAGAGAATCGGTATCCCTCCGACCCTTTCCCAGCGTAGAGCTGAGGGGCCAATTCCCAGTTCTCCCTGTCCGAGTTGGTCGGATAGAGAACCAGTATCTCATAAGACTTTCCGACACCGAAGGGGATCCTGCCGACTACGCCAATTTTAATGTCACGTCCCGCTCAGACGAGGGGGACAAGTGACTCAGATTCGCAAATCCCCAATGGAGCGGACAACAAGTCTCCAAGTCGAAACATTTATTAACTACTCACAATGTACTAATTAAACACACGATAGTTGGCTAAGTATATAGCAAGTTGTGGCAAGCAATATAATATGCCTTGCATTTCTTAATAGGAAAGGGAAAAGAGGGAGATAGAGGGAATGGGGAAATACAGATCACCGGTCTGGGTTTTTGCGCTGATCCTGCCGACGAGGGTTCCGAGAGGCACAGGAGACATCCGTCTTTTTCACTGGCATCCGTCTTCTTCGCTTCACTGCACTCTCTCTCCTCGGGGCCCCCCCCCTCTTCCCTTCTTGATTTATACCCACTTTCCTTGGGTCCATCCCCTAGGTCGACCCCCATACCTACGTATCCCATGTACGGGGAGGGGTGAGGTGTTTCATGGGATGATGTAATTAGCATGATCATGTTAGCCCTCGTTAGCATATTGAGGGGTGTTAACTTTAATATGCATTTCGTGGATAATGAAGCAAAGGTCATTCACCGGACAGATGGCCCTTGAAGTTTTGGCCAGGTGCACCAGAGCAGAGCCGTCCTGTCTTCACAGGGCTCCCTCCTCCAGTCCCATCTTGTGTTATTCGGGCAGCCTTATCAGCTTCGACCTCCACAGAATGCACCCTGTGACTCATAGTTTTGTCTTGCGAGTGTTTGAGGCATTTCTTTGATCAGCCTCAACTTTTGCTTTCTCAGACTGTTTTTCTTAGTTTCTCACAGGCCTGGTTTCTCGTCTCTCACACACTGTGACATGGCCCCACAGTGACGTGGCCACTACTGACCTGCTGCCCACTGTGACATGGTCCACACAGTGACATGGCCACCACTGATCCGCTGCCCACTGTGACATGGCCCCCATAGTGACATGGCCACAACTGACCCGCTGCCCACTGTGACATGCCGCCACAGTGACATGTCCACCACTAACCTGCTGCCCACTGTGACATGGCCCCCACAGTGACATGGCCACCAATGATCCGCTGACCACTGTGACATACCCCACAGTGACCTGGCCACCACTGACCTGCTACCCACTGTGACATGGCCCCCATAGTGACATGGGCACCACTGACCTGCTGCTGACTGTGACATGGCCCCCATAGAGACTTGGCCACAAGTGACCTGCTGCCCACTGTGACATAGCCCCCACAGTGACATGGCAACCAGTGGCCTGTTGCTCACAGTGACATGGCCATCACTGACCTGCTGCACACTGTGACATGGCCCCACAATGACGTGGCCACTACTAGCTGCTGCCCACTGTGACATGTCCCCTATAGTGACATGGCCACCACTGACATGCTGCCCAGTGTGACATGGCCCCCATAGTGACATGGCCAGCACTGACCTGCTGCCCACTGTGACATAGCCCCAACAGTGACATGGCAACCAGTGGCCTGTTGCTCACTTTGACATGGCCACCACTGACCTGCTGCACACTGTGACATGACCTCACAGTGACATGGCAAGCACTGACCTGCTGCCCAATGTGACATGGTCCCCATAGTGACATGGCCACCACTGACCTGCTGCCCACTGTGACATTGTCCCCACAGTGACATGGCCACCACTGATCCGCTGCCCACTGTGACATAGCCCCACAGTGACCTGGCCACCACTGAACTGCTACCCACTGTGACATGGCCCCCATAGAGACTTGGCCACAACTGACCTGCTGCCCACTCTGACATAGCCCCCACAGTGACATGGCAACCAGTGGCCTGTTTCTCACTGTGATATGGCCACCACTGACCTGCTGCACACTGTGACATGAACTCACAGTGACATGGCCACCACTGACCTGCTGCCCACTGTGACATGGCCCCCATAGTGACATGGCCACCACTGACCTGTTGCCCACTGTGACATAGATCCCTTAGTGACATGGCAACCAGTGGCCTGTTGCTCACTGTGACATGGCCACCACTGACCTGCTGCACACTGTGACATGGACCCATAGTGACATGGCCACAACTGACCTTCTGCCCACTGTGACATGGTCCCCACAGTGACATGGCCACCACTGATCGGCTGACCACTGTGATATAGCCCCACGGTACACCTGGCCACCACTGACCTGCTACCCACTGTGACATGGCCCCCATAGGACATGCTCACCATTGACATGCTGCCCAGTGTGACATCGACCCCATAGTGACATGGCCACCACTGACTTGCTGCCCACTGTGACATAGACCCCACAGTGACATGGCAACCAGTGGCCTATTGCTCACTGTGACATGGACACCACTGACCTGCTGCACACTGTGACATGACCTCACAGTGACATGGCCGCCACTGACCTGCTGCCCAATGTGACTTAGCCCCCATAGTGACATGGCCACCACTGACCTGCTGCCCACTGTGACATGGACCCATAGTGACATGGCCACAACTGACCTGCTGCCCACTGTGACTTGGTCCCCACAGTGACATGGCCATCACTGACATGCTGCACACTGTGACATGGCCCCCATAATGACGTGGCCACTACTGACCTGCTACCCACTGTGACATGGCCACAACTGAGCTGCTGCCCACTGTGACATGGCCCCCATTTTGACATGGCCACAACTGACCTACTGCTCACTGTGACATGACCCCACAGTGACATGGCCAGCACTGACCTGCTGCCCACTGTGACTGGCCACCACAGTGACATGGCCACCACTGACCTGCTGCCCACTGTGACTGGCCACCACAGTGACGTGGCCACCACTGACCTGCTGCCCACTCTGACTGGCCACCACAGTGACATGGCCACCACTGACCTGCTTCCCAATGTGACATGGCCCCCACAGTGACATGGCCACCACTGACCTGCTGCCCACTGTGACATGGGCCCCACAGTGACATACCACCACTGACCTGCTGCCCAATGTGACATAGACCCCATAGTGACATGGCCACAACTGACCTACTGCTCACTGTGACATGGCTGCACAGTAACATGGCCACCACTGATCTGCTCCGCACTGTGACATAGCCCCCACTGTGACATGGCCACCACTGACCTGCTGCCCACTGTGACATAGCCGCACAGCGACATGGCCACCACTGACCTTCTGCCCACTGTTACATGCGACCCACAGTGACATGGCCACCACTGAACCACTGCCAACTGTGACATAGCCCAACAGTGACATGACCACCACTGACCCTCTGCCCAATGTGACATGGCCACAACTGACCTGCTGCACTCTGTGACATGACCTCACAGTGACATGGCCACAACTGACACGCTCACCACTGTGACATGGCCTCCACAGTGACATGACAACCACTGACCTGCTGCCCACTGTGACATGACCTCACAGTGACATGGCCACAACTGACCTGCTGCCCACTGTGACATAGACACCACAGTGACATGGCAACCAGTGGGCTGTTGCTCACTGTGACATGGCCACCACTGACCTACTGCACACTGTGACATGACCTCACAGTGTCATGGCCACCACTGACATGCTGCCCAATGTGACATAGCCCCCATAGTGACATGGCCACCACTGACCTGCTGCCCACTGTGATATGGCCCCCATAGTGACATGGCAGCACTGACCTGCTGCCCACTGTGACATGGCCCCCATAGTGACATGGCCAGCACTGACTTGCTGCCCACTGTGACATAGCCCCCATGGTGACATGGCAACCAGTGGGCTGTTGCTCACTGTGACATGGCCACCACTGACCTACTGCACACTGTGACATGACCTCACAGTGTCATGGCCAGCACTGCCCTGCTGCCCAATGTGACATAGCCCCCATAGTGACATGGCCACCACTGACCTGCTGCCCACTGTGATATGGCCCCCATAGTGACAATGCAGCACTGACCTGCTGCCCACTGTGACATAGCCCCCATAGTGACATGGCCAGCACTGACTTGCTGCCCACTGTGACATAGCCCCCATGGTGACATGGCAACCAGTGGCCTGTTGCTCACTGTGACATGGCCATCACTGACCTGCTGCACACTGTGACATGGCCCCACAGTGACATGGCCACTACTGTCCTGCTGCCCACTGTGACATGGCCCCCATAGTGACATGGCCACCACTGACCTGCTGCCCACTGTGACATGGCCCCCATAGTGACATGGCCAGCACTGACCTGCTGCCCACTGTGACATAGCCCCCACAGTGACATGGCAACCAGTGGCCTGTTGCTCACTGTGACATGGCCATCACTGACCTGCTGCACACTGTGACATGACCTCACAGTGACCTGGCCACTACTGATCTGCTGCCCACTGTGACATGGCCGCCATAGTGACATGGCCACCACTGACACGCTGACCACTGTGACATAGACACCACAGTGACATGGCAACCAGTGGCCTGTTGCTCACTGTGACATGGCCACCGCTGACCTGCTGCCAACTGTGACATAGACCCATGGTGACATGGCCACAACTGACCAGCTGCAAACTGTGACATGGTCCCCACAGTGACATGGCCACCACTGATCCGCTGACCACTGTGACATAGCCCCACAGTGACATGGCCACCACTGACCTGCTACCCACTGTGACATGGCCCCTATAGTGACATGGGCACCACTGACCTGCTGACCACTGTGACATGGCCCCCATAGAGACTTGGCCACAACTGAACTGCTGCCCACTGTGACATAGAACCCACAGTGACATGGCAACCAGTGGCCTGTTTCTCACTGTGACATGGCCACCACTGACCTGCTGCACACTGTGACATGACCTCACAGTGACATGGATACCACTGACCTGCTGCCCACTGTGACATAGCCGCACAGCGACATGGCCACCACTGACCTTCTGCCCACTGTTAAATGCGACCCACAGTGACATGGCCACCACTGAACCACTGCCAACTGTGACATAGCCCAACAGTGACATGACCACCACTGACCCTCTGCCCAATGTGACATGGCCACAACTGACCTGCTGCAATCTGTGACATGACCTCACAGTGACATGGCCACAACTGACACGCTCACCACTGTGACATGGCCTCCACAGTGACATGACAACCACTGACCTGCTGCCCACTGTGACATGACCTCACAGTGTCATGGCCACCACTGACCTGCTGCCCAATGTGACATAGCCCCCATAGTGACATGGCCACCACTGACCTGCTGCCCACTGTGATATGGCCCCCATAGTGACATGGCAGCACTGACCTGCTGCCCACTGTGACATGGCCCCCATAGTGACATGGCCAGCACTGACTTGCTGCCCACTGTGACATATCCCCCATGGTGACATGGCAACCAGTGGGCTGTTGCTCACTGTGACATGGCCACCACTGACCTACTGCACACTGTGACATGACCTCACAGTGTCATGGCCACCACTGACCTGCTGCCCAATGTGACATAGCCCCCATAGTGACATGGCCACCACTGACCTGCTGCCCACTGTGATATGGCCCCCATAGTGACAATGCAGCACTGACCTGCTGCCCACTGTGACATGGCCCCCATAGTGACATGGCCAGCACTGACTTGCTGCCCACTGTGACATAGCCCCCATGGTGACATGGCAACCAGTGGCCTGTTGCTCACTGTGACATGGCCATCACTGACCTGCTGCACACTGTGACATGGCCCCACAGTGACATGGCCACTACTGTCCTGCTGCCCACTGTGACATGGCCCCCATAGTGACATGGCCACCACTGACCTGCTGCCCACTGTGACATAGCCCCCACAGTGACATGGCAACCAGTGGCCTGTTGCTCACTGTGACATGGCCATCACTGACCTGCTGCACACTGTGACATGACCTCACAGTGACCTGGCCACTACTGACCTGCTGCCCACTGTGACATGGCCGCCATAGTGACATGGCCACCACTGACACGCTGACCACTGTGACATAGACACCACAGTGACATGGCAACCAGTGGCGTGTTGCTCACTGTGACATGGCCACCGCTGACCTGCTGCCAACTGTGACATAGACCCATGGTGACATGGCCACAACTGACCAGCTGCAAACTGTGACATGGTCCCCACAGTGACATGGCCACCACTGACCTGCTACCCACTGTGACATGGCCCCCATAGTGACATGGGCACCACTGACCTGCTGACCACTGTGACATGGCCCCCATAGAGACTTGGCCACAACTGAACTGCTGCCCACTGTGACATAGAACCCACAGTGACATGGCAACCAGTGGCCTGTTTCTCACTGTGACATGGCCACCACTGACCTGCTGCACACTGTGACATGACCTCACAGTGACATGGATACCACTGACCTGCTGCCCAATGTGACATAGCCCACATAGTGACATGGCCACCACTGACCTGCTGCCCACTGTGACATGGCCCCCATAGTGACATGGCCACCACTGACCTGCTGCCCACTGTGACATAGACACCACAGTGACATGGCAACCAGTGGTCTGTTGCTCACTGTGACATGGCCACCACTGACCTGCTGCAAACTGTGACATGACCTCACAGTGACATGGCCACCACTGACCTGCTGCCCAATGTGACATGGTCCCCACAGTGACATGGCCACCACTGATCCGCTGACCACTGTGACATAGCCCCCACAGTGACTGGGCCACCGCTGCCCTGCTATCCACTGTGACTTGGCCCCCATAGTGACATGGCCACCACTGACCTGCTGCCCAATGTGACATGGACCCATAGTGACATGGCCACAACTGACCTGCTGCCCACTGTGACTTGGTCCCCACAGTGACATGGCCATCACTGACATGCTGCCCACTGTGACATGGCCCCCATAGTGACGTGGCCACTACTGACCTGCTGCCCACTATGACATGGCCCCCGTAGTGACATGGCCACCACTGACCTGCTGCCCACTGTGACATGGCTCCCATAGTGACATGGCCAGCACTGACCTGCTGCCCACTGTGACATAGACACCACAGTGACATGGCAACTAGTGGCCTGTTGCTCACTGTGACATGGTCACCACTGACCTGCTGCACACTGTGACATGACCTCACAGTTACATGGCCACTGCTGACCTGCTGCCCACTGTGACATGGACCCATAGTGACATGGCCACAACTGACCAGCTGCAAACTGTGACATGGTCTCCACAGTGACATGGCCACCACTGATCCGCTGACCACTGTGACATAGCCCCACAGTGACCTGGCCACCACTGACCTGCTACCCACTGTGACATGGCCCCCATAGAGACTTGGCCACAACTGACCTGCTGCCCACTGTGACATAGCCCCCACAGTGACATGGCAACCAATGGCCTGTTTCTCACTGTGACATGGCCACCACTGACCTGCTACCCACTGTGACATGGCCCCCATAGTGACATGGCCACCACTGACCTGCTGCACACTGTGACATGGCGCCCACAGTGACATGGCCACAACTGACCTGCTGCCCACTGTGACATAGCACCCACAGTGACATGGCAACCAGTGGCCTGTTTCTCACTGTGACATGGCCACCACTGACCTGCTGCACACTGTGACATGACCTCACAGTGACATGGACACCACTGACCTGCTGCCCAATGTGACATAGCCCACATAGTGACATGGCCACCACTTACCTGCTGCCCACTGTGACATGGCCCCCATAGTGACATGGCCACCACTGACCTGCTGCCCACTGTGACATGGCCCCCATAGTGACATGGCCAGCACTGACCTGCTGCCCACTGTGACATAGCCCCCACAGTGACATGGCAACCAGTGGCCTGTTGCTCACTGTGACATGGCCATCACTGACCTGCTGCACACTGTGACATGACCTCACAGTGACCTGGCCACTACTGACCTGCTGCCCACTGTGACATGGCCGCCATAGTGACATGGCCACCACTGACACGCTGACCACTGTGACATAGACACCACAGTGACATGGCAACCAGTGGCCTGTTGCTCACTGTGACATGGCCACCGCTGACCTGCTGCCAACTGTGACATAGACCCATGGTGACATGGCCACAACTGACCAGCTGCAAACTGTGACATGGTCCCCACAGTGACATGGCCACCACTGATCTGCTGACCACTGTGACATAGCCCCACAGTGACCTGGCCACCACTGACCTGCTACCCACTGTGACATGGCCCCCATAGTGACATGGGCACCACTGACCTGCTGACCACTGTGACATGGCCCCCATAGAGACTTGGCCACAACTGAACTGCTGCCCACTGTGACATAGAACCCACAGTGACATGGCAACCAGTGGCCTGTTTCTCACTGTGACATGGCCACCACTGACCTGCTGCACACTGTGACATGACCTCACAGTGACATGGATACCACTGACCTGCTGCCCAATGTGACATAGCCCACATAGTGACATGGCCACCACTGACCTGCTGCCCACTGTGACATGGCCCCCATAGTGACATGGCCACCACTGACCTGCTGCCCACTGTGACATAGACACCACAGTGACATGGGAACCAGTGGTCTGTTGCTCACTGTGACATGGCCACCACTGACCTGCTGCAAACTGTGACATGACCTCACAGTGACATGGCCACCACTGACCTGCTGCCCAATGTGACATGGTCCCCACAGTGACATGGCCACCACTGATCCGCTGACCACTGTGACATAGCCCCCACAGTGACCTGGCCACCGCTGCCCTGCTATCCACTGTGACTTGGCCCCCATAGTGACATGGCCACCACTGACCTGCTGCCCAATGTGACATGGACCCATAGTGACATGGCCACAACTGACCTGCTGCCCACTGTGACTTGGTCCCCACAGTGACATGGCCATCACTGACATGCTGCCCACTGTGACATGGCCCCCATAGTGACGTGGCCACTACTGACCTGCTGCCCACTATGACATGGCCCCCGTAGTGACATGGCCACCACTGACCTGCTGCCCACTGTGACATGGCTCCCATAGTGACATGGCCAGCACTGACCTGCTGCCCACTGTGACATAGACACCACAGTGACATGGCAACTAGTGGCCTGTTGCTCACTGTGACATGGTCACCACTGACCTGCTGCACACTGTGACATGACCTCACAGTTACATGGCCACTGCTGACCTGCTGCCCACTGTGACATGGACCCATAGTGACATGGCCACAACTGACCAGCTGCAAACTGTGACATGGTCTCCACAGTGACATGGCCACCACTGATCCGCTGACCACTGTGACATAGCCCCACAGTGACCTGGCCACCACTGACCTGCTACCCACTGTGACATGGCCCCCATAGAGACTTGGCCACAACTGACCTGCTGCCCACTGTGACATAGCCCCCACAGTGACATGGCAACCAATGGCCTGTTTCTCACTGTGACATGGCCACCACTGACCTGCTACCCACTGTGACATGGCCCCCATAGTGACATGGCCACCACTGACCTGCTGCACACTGTGACATGGCGCCCACAGTGACATGGCCACAACTGACCTGCTGCCCACTGTGACATAGCACCCACAGTGACATGGCAACCAGTGGCCTGTTTCTCACTGTGACATGGCCACCACTGACCTGCTGCACACTGTGACATGACCTCACAGTGACATGGACACCACTGACCTGCTGCCCAATGTGACATAGCCCCCATAGTGACATGGCCACCACTTACCTGCTGCCCACTGTGACATGGCCCCCATAGTGACATGGCCACCACTGACCTGCTGCCCACTGTGACATAGACCCCACAGTGACATGGCAACCAGTGGCCTGTTGCTCACTGTGACATGGCCACCACTGACCTGCTGCAAACTGTGACATGACCTCACAGTGACATGGCCACCACTGACCTGCTGCCCAATGTGACATGGTCCCCACAGTGACATGGCCACCACTGATCCGCTGACCACTGTGACATAGCCCCACAGTGACCTGGCCACCGCTGCCCTGCTACCCACTGTGACTTGGCCCCCATAGTGACATGGGTACCATTGACCTGCTGCCCAATGTGACATGGCCCCCATAGTGACATGGTCCATAGTGACATGGCCACCACTGACCTGCTGCCCACTCTGACATAGACCCCACAGTGACATGGCAACCAGTGGCCTGTTGCTCACTGTGACATGGCCACCACTGACATGCTGCACACTGTGACATGACCTCACAGTGACATGGCCACCACTGACCTGCTGCCCACAGTGATATGGCACTCATTGTGACATGGCAGCACTGACCTGCTGCCCACTGTGACATTGCCGCCATAGTGACATGGACACCACTGACCTGCTGCCCACTGTGACATGGCCCCCATAGTGACATGGGCAGCACTGACCTGCTTTCCACTGTGAAATAGCCCCACAGTGACATGGCAACCAGTGGCCTGTTGCTCACTGTGACATGGCCATCACTGACCTGCTGCACACTGTGACATTGCCGCCATAGTGACATGGACACCACTGACCTGCTGCCCACTGTGACATGGCCCCCATAGTGACATGGGCAGCACTGACCTGCTTTCCACTGTGACATAGCCCCACAGTGACATGGCAACCAGTGGCCTGTTGCTCACTGTGACATGGCCATCACTGACCTGCTGCACACTGTGACATGACCTCACAGTGACATGGACACCACTGACCTGCTGCCCAATGTGACATAGCCCCCATAGTGACATGGCCACCACTGACCTGCTATCCACTGTGAAATAGCCCTCGCAGTGACATGGCCACGACTGACCCGCTGCCCACTGTGACATGGACCCCACAGTGACTTGGCCACCAGTGTGCTGCTGCCCACTCTGACATAGCCCCCACAGAGACATGGCCACCACTGATCCGCTGACCACTGTAACATAGCCCCATAGTGACATCGCCACCACTGACCTGCTACCCACTGTGACATGGCCCCCATAGTGACATGGCCACAACTGACCCGCTGCCCACTGTGACATGCCCCCACACTGACATGGCCACCACTGACCTGCTGCCCACTGTGACTGGCCACCACAGTGACATGGCCACCACTGACCTGCTGCACACTGTGACTGGCCACCATAGTGACATAGCCACCACTGACCTGCTGCCCACTCTGACTGGCCACCACAGTGACATGGCCACCACTGACCTGCTGCCCAATGTGACATGGCCGCACTGTAACATGGCTACCACTGACCTTCTGCTTATTGTTACATGCGACCCACAGTGACATGGCCACCACTGAACCACTGCCCACTGTGACATAGCCCCACCGTGACATGACCACCACTGACCCACTGCCCCATGTGACATGGCCACAAATGACCTGCTGCACTCTGTGACATGACCTCACAGTGACATGGCCACAAGTGACACGCTCACCACAGTTACATGGCCTCCACAGTGACATGACAACCACTGACCTGCTGCCCACTGTGACATGACCTCACAGTGACATGGCCACAACTGACCTGCTGCCCACTGTGACATAGACACCACAGTGACATGGCAACCAGTGGGCTGTTGCTCACTGTGACATGGCCACCACTGACCTACTGCACACTGTGACATGACCTCACAGTGTCATGGCCACCACTGACCTGCTACCCAATGTGACATAGCCCCCATAGTGACATGGCCACCACTGACCTGCTGCCCACTGTGATATGGCCCCCATAGTGACATGGCAGCACTGACCTGCTGCCCAATGTGATATGGCCCCCATAGTGACATGGCCAGCACTAACTTGCTGCCCACTGTGACATAGCCCCCACAGTGACATGGCAACCAGTGGACTGTTGCTCACTGTGACATGGCCACCAATTACCTGCTGCACACTGTGACATGACCTCACAGTGACATGGCCACTACTGACCTGCTGCCCACTGTGACATAGCCCCCATAGTGACATTGCCACCACTGACATGCTGCCCACTGTGACATGGCCCCCATAGTGACATGGCCACCACTGACCTGCTGCCCACTGTGACATAGCCCCCATAGTGACATGGCAACCAGTGGCCTCTTGCTCACTGTGACATGGCCATCACTGACCTGCTGCACACTGTGACATGACCTCACAGTGACATGGCCACCGCTGACCTGCTGCCCAATGTGACATAGCCCCCATAGTGACATGGCCAGCACTGACCTGCTGCCCACTGTGACATGGCCCCCATAGTGACATGGCCACCACTGACCTGCTGCCCACTGTGACATGGCCCCCATAGTGACATTGCCACCACTGACCTGCTGCCAACTGTGACATAGCACCCACAGTGACATGGCAACCAGTGGCCTGTTTCTAACTGTGACATGGCCACCACTGACCTGCTGCACACTGTGACATGACCTCACAGTGACATGGACACCACTGACCTGCTGCCCAAAGTGACATAGCCCCCATAGTGACATGGCCACCACTGACCTGCTGCCCACTGTGACATGGCCCCCATAGTGACATGGCCAGCACTGACCTGCTGCCCACTGTGACATAGCCCCCACAGTGAAATGGCAACCAGTGGCCTGTTACTCACTGTGACATGGCCATCACTGACCTGCTGCACACTGTGACATGGCCCCACAGTGCCGTAGCCACTACTGACCTGCTGCCCACTGTGACATGGCCCCATTTGTGACATGGCCACCACTGACCTGCTGCCCACTGTGACATGGCCCCCATAGTGACATGGCCACCACTGACCTGCTGCCCACTGTGACATAGACACCACAGTGACATGGCAACCAGTGGTCTATTGCTCACTGTGACATGGCCACCACTGACCTGCTGCACACTGTGACATGACCTCACAGTGACATGGACACCACTGACCTCCTGCCCACTGTGACATGGCCCCCATAGTGACATGAGCACAACTGACCTGCTGCCCACTGTGACATGGCCCCCATAGAGACATGGCCACAACTGACCTGCTGCCCACTGTGACATAGCCCCCACAGTGACATGGCAACCAGTGGACTGTTGCTTACTGTGACATGGCCACCATTTACCTGCTGCACACTGTGACATGACCTCATAGTGACATGGCCACTACTGACCTGCTGCCCAATGTGACATAGCCCCCATAGTGACATGGCCACCACTGACATGCTGCCCACTGTGACATGGCCCCCATAGTGACATGGCCACCACTGACCTGCTGCCCACTGTGACATGTCCCCACAGTGACGTGGCCACTACTGACCTGCTGCTCACTGTGAAATGGCCCCCATAGTGACATGGCCACCACCGACCTGCTGCCCACTGTGACATGGCCCCCATAGTGACATGGCCAGCAGTGACCTGCTGCCCACTGTGACATAGCCCCCACAGTGACATGGCAACCAGTGGCCTGTTGCTCACTGTGACATGGCCACCACTGACCTGCTGCACAATGTGACATGGCCCCACAGTGACGTGGCCACTACTGACCTGCTGCCCACTGTGACATGGCCCCCACAGTGACATGGCCACCACTGATCCGCTGACCACTGTGATATAGCCCCACAGTGACATGGCCACCACTGACCTGCTACCCACTGTGACATAGCCCCCATAGTGACATGGGCACCACTGACCTGCTGCCCACTGTGACGTGGCCCCCATAGTGACATGGCCACCACTGACCTCCTGCCCACTGTGACATGGCCCCCATAGTGACATGGCCAGCACTGACTTGCTTCCCACTGTGACATAGCCCCCACAGTGACATGGCAACGAGTGGCCTATTGCTCACTGTGACATGGCCACCACTGACCTGCTGCGCACTGTGACATGACCTCACAGTGACATGGCCACCACTGACCAGCTGCCCACTGTGACATAGCCCCCATAGTGACATGGCCACCACTGACCTGCTGCCCACTGTGACATGGACCCATAGTGACATGGCCAGCACTGACCTGCTGCGCACTGTGACATAGCCCCCACAGTGACGTGGCAACCAGTGGCCTGTTGCTCACTGTGACATGGCCACCACTGACCTGCTGCACACTGTGACATGACCTCACAGTGACATGGACACCACTGACCTCCTGCCCACTGTGACATGGCCCCCATAGTGACATGAGCACAACTGACCTGCTGCCCACTGTGACATGGCCCCCATAGAGACATGGCCACAACTGACCTGCTGCCCACTGTGACATAGCCCCCACAGTGACATGGCAACCAGTGGACTGTTGCTTACTGTGACATGGCCACCATTTACCTGCTGCACACTGTGACATGACCTCATAGTGACATGGCCACTACTGACCTGCTGCCCAATGTGACATAGCCCCCATAGTGACATGGCCACCACTGACATGCTGCCCACTGTGACATGGCCCCCATAGTGACATGGCCACCACTGACCTGCTGCCCACTGTGACATGTCCCCACAGTGACGTGGCCACTACTGACCTGCTGCTCACTGTGAAATGGCCCCCATAGTGACATGGCCACCACCGACCTGCTGCCCACTGTGACATGGCCCCCATAGTGACATGGCCAGCAGTGACCTGCTGCCCACTGTGACATAGCCCCCACAGTGACATGGCAACCAGTGGCCTGTTGCTCACTGTGACATGGCCACCACTGACCTGCTGCACAATGTGACATGGCCCCACAGTGACGTGGCCACTACTGACCTGCTGCCCACTGTGACATGGCCCCCACAGTGACATGGCCACCACTGATCCGCTGACCACTGTGATATAGCCCCACAATGACATGGCCACCACTGACCTGCTACCCACTGTGACATAGCCCCCATAGTGACATGGGCACCACTGACCTGCTGCCCACTGTGACGTGGCCCCCATAGTGACATGGCCACCACTGACCTCCTGCCCACTGTGACATGGCCCCCATAGTGACATGGCCAGCACTGACTTGCTTCCCACTGTGACATAGCCCCCACAGTGACATGGCAACGAGTGGCCTATTGCTCACTGTGACATGGCCACCACTGACCTGCTGCGCACTGTGACATGACCTCACAGTGACATGGCCACCACTGACCAGCTGCCCACTGTGACATAGCCCCCATAGTGACATGGCCACCACTGACCTGCTGCCCACTGTGACATGGACCCATAGTGACATGGCCAGCACTGACCTGCTGCGCACTGTGACATAGCCCCCACAGTGACGTGGCAACCAGTGGCCTGTTGCTCACTGTGACATGGCCACCACTGACCTGCTGCACACTGTGACATGGCCCCAACAGTGACATGGCCAGCACTGACATGCTGCCCACTGTGACATAGCCCCCACAGTGACATGGCAACCAGTGGCCTTTATCTCACTGTGACATGGCCATCACTGACCTGCTGCACACTGTGACATGGACCCACATTGACGTGGTCAATACTGACCTGCTGCCCACTATGACATGTCCCCCATAGTTACATGGCGACCACTGACCTGCTGCACACTGTGACATGACCTCACAGTGACATGGACACCACTGACCTGCTTCCCACTCTGACATAGCCCGCACAGAGACATGGCAACGAGTGGCCTGTTGCTCACTGTGACATGGCCACCACTGACCTGCTGCGCACTGTGACATGACCTCACAGTGACATGGACACCACTGACCTGCTGCCCAATGTGACATAGCCCCCATAGTGACATGGCCACCACTGACCTGCTGCCCACTGTGACATGGCCCCCAGAGTCACATGGCCACAACTGACCTGCTGCCCCCTGTAACTTCGCCCCCACAGTGACATGGCAACCTGTGGCCTGTTACTCACTGTGACATGGCCATCACTGACCTGCTGCACACTGTGACATGGCCCCCATAGTGACGTGGCCACTACCGACCTGCTGCCCACTGTGACATAGCCCCCATAGCGACAATGCCACCACTGACCTGCTGCCCACAGTGATATGGCACTCATTGTGACATGGCAGCACTGACCTGCTGCCCACTGTGACATTGCCGCCATAGTGACATGGACACCACTGACCTGCTGCCCACTTTGACATGGCCCCCATAGTGACATGGGCAGCACTGACCTGCTTTCCACTGTGACATAGCCCCACAGTGACATGGCAACCAGTGGCCTGTTGCTCACTGTGACATGGCCATCACTGACCTGCTGCACACTGTGACATGACCTCACAGTTACATGGACACCACTGACCTGCTGCCCAATGTGACATAGCCCCCATAGTGACATGGCCACCACTGACCTGCTATCCACTGTGAAATAGCCCTCGCAGTGACATGGCCACGACTGACCCGCTGCCCACTGTGACATGGACCCCACAGTGACTTGGCCACCAGTGTGCTGCTGCCCACTCTGACATAGCCCCCACAGAGACATGGCCACCACTGATCCGCTGACCACTGTAACATAGCCCCATAGTGACATCGCCACCACTGACCTGCTACCCACTGTGACATGGCCCCCATAGTGACATGGCCACAACTGACCCGCTGCCCACTGTGACATGCCCCCACACTGACATGGCCACCACTGACCTGCTGCCCACTGTGACTGGCCACCACAGTGACATGGCCACCACTGACCTGCTGCACACTGTGACTGGCCACCATAGTGACATAGCCACCACTGACCTGCTGCCCACTCTGACTGGCCACCACAGTGACACGGCCACCACTGACCTGCTGCCCAATGTGACATGGCCGCACTGTAACATGGCCACCACTGATCTGCTGCCCACTGTGACATAGCCCCCACAGTGACATGGCCACCACTGACCTGCTGCCCACTGTGACATAGCCGCACAGCGACATGGCCACCACTGACCTTCTGCTTATTGTTACATGCGACCCACAGTGACATGGCCACCACTGAACCACTGCCAACTGTGACATAGCCCCACCGTGACATGACCACCACTGACCCACTGCCCCATGTGACATGGCCACAAATGACCTGCTGCACTCTGTGACATGACCTCACAGTGACATGGCCACAACTGACACGCTCACCACTGTTACATGGCCTCCACAGTGACATGACAACCACTGACCTGCTGCCCACTGTGACATGACCTCACAGTGACATGGCCACAACTGACCTGCTGCCCACTGTGACATAGACAGCACAGTGACATGGCAACCAGTGGGCTGTTGCTCACTGTGACATGGCCACCACTGACCTACTGCACACTGTGACATGACCTCACAGTGTCATGGCCACCACTGACCTGCTACCCAATGTGACATAGCCCCCATAGTGACATGGCCACCACTGACCTGCTGCCCACTGTGATATGGCCCCCATAGTGACATGGCAGCACTGACCTGCTGCCCACTGTGACATGACCCCCATAGTGACATGGCCAGCACTAACTTGCTGCCCACTGTGACATAGCCCCCACAGTGACATGGCAACCAGTGGACTGTTGCTCACTGTGACATGGCCACCAATTACCTGCTGCACACTGTGACATGACCTCACAGTGACATGGCCACTACTGACCTGCTGCCCACTGTGACATAGCCCCCATAGTGACATTGCCACCACTGACATGCTGCCCACTGTGACATGGCCCCCATAGTGACATGGCCACCACTGACCTGCTGCCCACTGTGACATAGCCCCCATAGTGACATGGCAACCAGTGGCCTCTTGCTCACTGTGACATGGCCATCACTGACCTGCTGCACACTGTGACATGACCTCACAGTGACATGACCACCGCTGACCTGCTGCCCAATGTGACATAGCCCCCATAGTGACATGGCCAGCACTGACCTGCTGCCCACTGTGACATGGCCCCCATAGTGACATGGCCACCACTGACCTGCTGCCCACTGTGACATGGCCCCCATAGTGACATTGCCACCACTGACCTGCTGCCAACTGTGACATAGCCCCCACAGTGACATGGGCACCATTGACCTGTTGCTCACTGTGACATGGCCACCACTGACCTGCTGCACGCTGTGACATGACCTCACAGTGACATGGCCACCACTGACCTGCTGCCCAATGTGACATAGCCCCCATAGTGACATGGCCAGCACTGACCTGCTGCGCACTGTGACATGACCTCACAGCGACATGGCCACAACTGACCTGCTGCCCCCTGTGACTTCGTCCCCACAGTGACATGGCAACCAGTGGCCTGTTACTCACTGTGACATGGCCATCACTGACCTGCTGCACACTGTGACATGGCCCCATAGTGCCGTAGCCACTACTGACCTGCTGCCCACTGTGACATGGCCCCATTTGTGACATGGCCACCACTGACCTGCTGCCCAATGTGACATAGCCCCCATAGTGACATGGCCACCACTGACCTGCTGCCCACTGTGACTTGGTCCCCACAGTGACATGGCCACCACTGATCCGCTGACCACTGTGACATAGACCCACAGTGACCTGGCCACCACTGACCTGCTACCCACTGTGACATGGCCCCCATAGTGACATGGCCACCACTGACCTGCTGCCCACTGTGACATGGCCCCCATAGAGACTTGGCCACAACTCACCTGCTGCCCACTGTGACATAGCCCCCACAGTGACATGGCAACCAGTGGCCTGTTTCTCACTGTGACATGGCCACCATTGACCTGCTGCACACTTTGACATGACCTCACAGTGACATGGACACCACTGACCTACTGCCCAATGTGACATAGCCCCCATAGTGACATGGACACCACTGACCTGCTGCCCACTGTGACATGGCCCCACAGTGACGTGGCCACCACTGACCTGCTGCCCACTGTGACATGGACCCATAGTGACTTGGACACAACTGACCTGCTGCCCACTCTGACATAGCCCCCACAGTGACATGGCAATCAGTGGCCTGTTTTTCACTGTGACAGTGACATCACTGACCTCCTGCTCACTGTGACATGGCCCCACAGTGACGTGGCCACTACTGACCTGCTGCGCACTGTGAAATGGCCCCCATAGTGACATGGCCACCACTGACCTGCTGCCCACTGTGACATGGCCCCCATAGTGACATGGCCAGCAGTGACCTGCTGCCCACTGTGACATAGCCCCCACAGTGACATGGCAACCAGTGGCCTGTTGCTCACTGTGACATGGCCACCACTGACCTGCTGCACACTGTGACATGACCTCACAGTGACATGGCCACCACTGACCTGCTGCCCACTGTGACATAGCCCCCACAGTGACATGGCCAGCACTGACCTGCTGCCCACTCTGACATAGCCCCCACAGTGCCATGGTAACCAGTGGCCTGTTGCTCACTGTGACATGGCCATCACTGACCTGCTGCACAATGTGACATGGCCCCACAGTGACGTGGCTACCACTGACCTGCTACCCACTGTGACATAGCCCCCATAGTGACATGGCCACCACTGACCTGCTGCCCACTGTGACATGGCCCCCATAGTGACATGGCCACCACTGATCTGCTGCCCACTGTGACATGGACCCCATTTTGACATGACCAGCACTGACCTGCTGCCCACTGTGACTTGGTCCCCACAGTGACATGGCCAACACTGACCTGCTGACCACTGTGACATGGCCCCATAGAGATTTGTCCACAACTGACCTGCTGCCCACTGTGACTTGGTCCCCACAGTGACATGGGCACCACTGACCTGCTGCCCACTGTGACATGGCCCCATAGAGACTTGGCCACAACTGACCAGCTGCCCACTGTGACATAGCCCCCACAGTGACATGGCAACTGGTGGCCTGTTTCTCACTGTGACATGGCCACCACTGACTGCTGCACACTGTGACATGACCTCACAGTGACATGGCCACCACTGACCAGCTGCCCACTGTGACATAGCCCCGATAGTGACATGGCCACCACTGACCTGCTGCCCACTGTGACATGGAGCCATAGTGACATGGCCACAACTGACCTGCTGCCCACTGTGACTTAGCCCCCACAGTGACATGGCAACCAGTGGCCTGTTACTCACTGTGACATGGCCATCACTGACCTGCTGCACACTGTGACATGGCCCCACAGTGACGTGGCCACTACTGACCTGCTGCTCACTGTGAAATGGCCCCCATAGTGACATGGCCACCACCGACCTGCTGCCCACTGTGACATAGCGCCCATAGTGACATGGTAAGCAGTGACTTGCTGCCCACTGTGACATAGCCCCCACAGTGACATGGCAAACAGTGGCCTGTTGCTCACTGTGACATGGCCACCACTGACCTGCTGCACACTGTGACATGACCTCACAGTGACATGGCCACCACTGACCTGCTGCACACTGTGACATGACCCCCACTGTGACATGGCCATCACTGACCTGCTGCACACTGTGACATGACCTCACAGTGACATGGACACCACTGACCTGCTGCCCAATGTGACATAGCCCCCATATTGACATGGCCAGCACTGACCTGCTGCCCACTGTGACATAGCCCCCACAGTGACATGGCAAACAGTGGCGTGTTACTCACTGTGACATGGCCACCACTGACATGCTGCACACTGTGACATGGCCCCCATAGTGACATAGGCACCACTGGCATTCTGCCCACTGTGACATAGCCCCCACAGTGACATGGCAACCAGTGGCCTGTTGCTCACTGTGACATGGCCATCACTGACCTGCTGCGCACTATGACATGGCCCCCATAGTGACATGGCGACCACTGACCTGCTGCACACTGTGACATGACCTCACAGTGACATGGACACCACTGACCTGCTTCCCACTGTGACATAGCCCCCACAGAGACATGGCAACGAGTGGCCTATTGCTCACTGTGACATGGCCACCACTGACCTGCTGCACACTGTGACATGACCTCACAGTGACATGGCCACCACTGACCAGCTGCCCACTGTGACATGGCCCCCAGAGTGACATGGCCACAACTGACCTGCTGCCCCCTGTGAATTCGCCCCCACAGTGACATGGCAAACAGTGGCGTGTTGCTCACTGTGACATGGCCACCACTGACATGCTGCACACTGTGACATGGCCCCCATAGTGACCTGGCCACCACTGACATGCTGCCCACTGTGACATGGCCCCCATAGTGACATAGGCACCACTGGCATGCTGCCAACTGTGACATAGCCCCCACAGTGACATGGCAACCAGTGGCCTGTTTCTCACTGTGACATGGCCAGCACTGACCTGCTGCACACTGTGACATGGCCCCACAGTGACGTGGCCTCTACTGACCTGCTGCCCACTGTGACATGGCCCCCATAGTGACATGGCCACCACTGACCTGCTGCCCACTGTGACATGGCCCCCATATTGACATGGCCACCACTGACCTTCTGCCCACTGTGACATAGACACCACAGTGACATGTCAACCAGTGGCCTATTGCTCACTGTGACATGGCCACCACTGACATGCTGCACACTGTGACATGACCTCACAGTGACCTGGCCACCACTGACCTGCTGCCCACTGTGACATGGACCCATAGTGACATGGCCACAACTGACCTGCTGCCAACTGTGACTTAGTCCCCACAGTGACATGGCCACCAGTGATCCGCTGACCACTGTGACATAGCCCCACAGTGACCTGGCCACCACTGACCTGCTACCCACAGTGACATGGCCCCCATAGTGACATGGCCACCACTGACCTGCTGCCCACTGTGACATAGCACCCACAGTGACATGGCAACCAGTGGCCTGTTTCTCACTGTGACATGGCCACCACTGACCTGCTGCACACTGTGACATGACCTCACAGTGACATGGACACCACTGACCTGCTGCCCAAAGTGACATAGCCCCCATAGTGACATGGCCACCACTGACCTGCTGCCCACTGTGACATGGCCCCCATAGTGACATGGCCAGCACTGACCTGCTGCCCACTGTGACATAGCCCCCACAGTGACATGGCAACCAGTGGCCTGTTACTCACTGTGACATGGCCATCACTGACCTGCTGCAGACTCTGACATGGCCCCACAGTGCCGTAGCCACTACTGACCTGCTGCCCACTGTGACATGGCCCCATTTGTGACATGGCCACCACTGACCTGCTGCCCACTGTGACATGGCCCCCATAGTGACATGGCCACCAGTGACCTGCTGCCCACTGTGACATAGACACCACAGTGACATGGCAACCAGTGGTCTATTGCTCACTGTGACATGGCCACCACTGACCTGCTGCACACTGTGACATGACCTCACAGTGACATGGCCACCACTGACATGCTGCCCACTGTGACTTGGTCCCCACAGTGACATGGGCACCACTGACCTGCTGCCCACTGTGACATGGCCCCCATAGAGACATGGCCACAACTGACCTGCTGCCCACTGTGACATAGCCCCCACAGTGACATGGCAACCAGTGGACTGTTGCTCACTGTGACAGGGCCACCAATTACCTGCTGCACACTGTGACATGACCTCATAGTGACATGGCCACTACTGACCTGCTGCCCAATGTGACATAGCCCCCATAGTGACATGGCCACCACTGACATGCGGCCCACTGTGACATGGCCCCCATAGTGACATGGCCACCACTGACCTGCTGCCCACTGTGACATAGCCCCCACAGTGACATGGCAATCAGTGGCCTGTTACTCACTGTGACATTGCCATCACTGACCTGCTGCACACTGTGACATGTCCCCACAGTGACGTGGCCACTACTGACCTGCTGCTCACTGTGAAATGGCCCCCATAGTGACATGGCCACCACCGACCTGCTGCCCACTGTGACATGGCCCCCATAGTGACATGGCCAGCAGTGACCTGCTGCCCACTGTGACATAGCCCCCACAGTGACATGGCAACCAGTGGCCTGTTGCTCACTGTGACATGACCACCACTGACCTGCTGCACAATGTGACATGGCCCCCACAGTGACATGGCCACCACTGTTCCGCTGACCACTGTGATATAGCCCCACAGTGACATGGCCACCACTGACCTGCTACCCACTGTGACATAGCCCCCATAGTGACATGGGCACCACTGACCTGCTGCCCACTGTGACGTGGCCCCCATAGTGACATGGCCACCACTGACCTCCTGCCCACTGTGACATGGCCCCCATAGTGACATGGCCAGCACTGACTTGCTTCCCACTGTGACATAGCCCCCACAGTGACATGGCAACAAGTGGCCTATTGCTCACTGTGACATGGCCACCACTGACCTGCTGCGCACTGTGTCATGACCTCACAGTGACATGGCCACCACTGACCAGCTGCCCACTGTGACATAGCCCCCATAGTGACATGGCCAGCACTGACCTGCTGCCCACTGTGACATGGACCCATAGTGACATGGCCAGCCCTGACCTGCTGCGCACTGTGACATAGCCCCCACAGTGACTTGGCAACCAGTGGCCTGTTGCTCACTGTGACATGGCTACCACTGACCTGCTGCCCACTGTGACATAGCCCCCACAGTGACATGGCAACCAGTGGCCTTTTTCTCACTGTGACATGGCCATCACTGACATGCTGCACACTGTGACATGGACCCACATTGACGTGGTCACTACTGACCTGCTGCCCACTATGAGATGGCCCCCATAGTTACATGGCGACCACTGACCTGCTGCACACTGTGACATGACCTCACAGTGACATGGCCACCACTGACCTGCTGCGCACTGTGACATGACCTCACAGTGACATGGACACCACTGACCTGCTGCCCAATGTGACATAGCCCCCATAGTGACATGGGCACAACTGACCTGCTGCCCACTGTGACATAGCCCCCATAGTGACATGGCAACCAGTGGACTGTTTCTCACTGTGACATGGCCACCAATTACCTGCTGCACACTGTGACATGACCTCACAGTGACATGGCCACTACTGACCTGCTGCCCAATGTGACATAGCCCCCATAGTGACATGGCCACCACTGACATGCTGCCCACTGTGACAAGGCCCCCATAGTGACATGGCCACAAGTGACCTGCTGCCCACTGTGACATGGACCCATAGTGACTTGGCCACAAGTGACCTGCTGCCCACTGTGACATAGCCCCCACAGTGACATGGCAATCAGTGGCCTGTTACTCACTGTGACATGGCCATCACTGACCTGCTGCACAATGTGACATGGCCCCACAGTGACGTGGCCACTACTGACCTGCTGCCCACTGTGACATGTCCCCCACAGTGACATGGCCACCACTGATCCTCTGACCACTGTGATATAGCCCCACAGTGACATGGCCACCACTGACCTGCTACCCACTGTGACATAGCCCCCATAGTGACATGGCCAACACTGACCCGCTGACCACTGTGACATGGCCCCCACAGTGACATGGCCAACACTGACCCGCTGACCACTGTGACATGGCCCCATAGAGATTTGTCCACAACTGACTTGCTGCCCACTGTGACTTGGTCCCCACAGTGACATGGGCACCACTGACCTGCTGCCCACTGTGACATGGCCCCATAGAGATTTGGCCACAACTGACCAGCTGCCCACTGTGACATAGCCCCCACAGTGACATGGCAACTGGTGGCCTGTTTCTCACTGTAACATGGCCACCACTGACCTGCTGCGCACTGTGACATGACCTCACAGTGACATGGCCACCACTGACCTGCTGCCCACTGTGACATGGAGCCATAGTGACATGGCCACAACTGACCTGCTGCCCACTGTGACTTCGCCCCCACAGTGACATGGCAACCAGTGGCCTGTTACTCACTGTGACATGGCCATCACTGACCTGCTGCACAATGTGACATGGCCCCACAGTGACGTGGCTACTACTGACCTGCTGCCCACTGTGACATGGTCCCCACAGTGACATGGCCACCACTGATCTGCTGCCCACTGTGACATGGCCCCCACAGTGACATGGCCACCACTGATCCTCTGACCACTGTGATATAGCCCCACAGTGACATGGCCACCACTGACCTGCTGCCCACTGTGACATGGCCCCCATAGGGACATGGCCACCACTGATCTGCTGCCCACTGTGACATGGCCCCCATAGTGACATGGCCAGCACTGACCGGCTGCCCACTGTGACATAGCCCCCACAGTGACATGGCAAACAGTGGCGTGTTGCTCACTGTGACATGGCCACCACTGACATGCTGCACACTGTGACATGGCCCCCATAGTGACCTGGCCACCACTGACATGCTGCCCACTGTGACATAGCCCCCACAGTGACATGGCAACCAGTGGCCTTTTTCTCACTGTGACATGGCCACCACTGACCTGCTGCACACTGTGACATGACCTCACAGTGACATGGCCACCACTGACCTGCTGCCCACTGTGACATGGCCCCCATAGTGACATGGCCACCAGTGACCTGCTGCCCACTGTGACATAGACCCCACAGTGACATGGCAACCAGTGGCCTGTTGCTCACTGTGACATGGCCACCACTGACCTGCTGCACACTGTGACATGACCTCACAGTGACATGGCCACCACTGACCTGCTGCCCAATGTGACATAGCCCCCATAGTGACATGGCCACCACTGATCTGCTGCCCACTGTGACATGGACTCATAGTGACATGGCCACAACTGACCTGCTGCCCACTGTGACATAGCCCCCACAGTGACATGGCCACCACTGATCTGCTGACCACTGTGACATAGCCCCACAGTGACCTGGCCACCACTGACCTGCTACCCACATTGACATGGCCCCCATAGTGACATGGCCACCACTGACCTGCTGCCCACTGTGACATGGCCCCCATAGAGACTTGGCCACAACTGACCTGCTGCCCACTGTGACATAGCCCCCACAGTGACATGGCAACAAGTGGCTTGTTTCTCACTGTGACATGGCCACCACTGACCTGCTGCACACTGTGACATGACCTCACAGTGACATGGCCACCACTGACCTGCTGCCCAATGTGACATAGCCCCCATAGTGACATGGCCACCACTGACCTTCTTCCCACTGTTACATGGCCCCCATAGTGACATGGCCAGCACTGACTTGCTTCCCACTGTGACATAGCCCCCACAGTGACATGGCAACGAGTGGCCTATTGCTCACTGTGACATGGCCACCACTGACCTGCTGCGCACTGTGACATGACCTCACAGCGACATGGCCACCACTGACCAGCTGCCCACTGTGACATAGCCCCCATAGTGACAAGGCCACCACTGACCTGCTGCCCACTGTGACATGGACCCATAGTGACATGGCCAGCACTGACCTGCTGCCCACTGTGACATGGACCCACAGTGACGTGGCCACTAGTGACCTGCTGCCCACTGTGACATGGACCCCATAGTGACATGGCCACCACTGACCTGCTGCCCACTGTGACATGGACCCATAGTGACATGGCCACTGTGATAGACAGTAAACTGTTTGTTCATCAAATTTCATTGAAGATACTGGGAGCTCGTGACATGTTATTCCATAAACTATGTTGGCCTAAGCTTAATCTTAACTATTACACTGTGTAACGACTAACAGACTGTAAGTGCTTATCTAAGTTAAAATGCTGAAGCAAGGACTTCTACTAGGCAAAAGACTGAAAAGAGGGAGAAAGGGAAGAAGGACAAAGGGGAGAAAGACAAAGGGGAGAAGAAGAAGAAAAAAAAGGGGGTAGTGTCTATATTCTGTAAGATATAAACAAAGACTTTGTGAGCCACTCTCAGGAAAGTAGGAAATACGAGAAGCTGGTGACGTGAGGAAGACCCGGATGGAGCGACCCCCTAGCTGCAAAGTGCGCAGACGCAGGATACACCTCTCAGAGAGACCCGATAACGGAAGGCGGAGGATATAAAAAAGACGGACCCTCGGGAAGTGAGTGCGCGCCGTTGGTGGAGCAGGGACTCCCCGGCCGCCCAGCGCTGTTTTGCTTATTGCCGCTTGCTAAAATAAATAATTGAAATCTAATTTGTCCTAACTTGCATCATTTTGGCAAGATAGTCTATAACAGCCACAACTGACCTGCTGCCCCCTGTGACTTCGCCCCCACAGTGACATGGCAACCAGTGGCCTGTTACTCACTGTGACATGGCCATCACTGACCTGCTGCACACTGTGACATGGCCCCACAGTGCCGTGGCCACTACTGACCTGCTGCCCACTGTGACATGGCCCCCATAGTGACATGGACATTACTGACCTGCTGCCCACTGTGACATGGCCCCCATAGTGACATGGCCACCACTGACCTGCTGCCCACTGTGATATAGCCCCCACAGTGACATGGCAACCAGTGGCCTATTGCTCACTGTGACATGGCCTCCACTGACATGCTGCACACTGTGACATGACCTCACAGTGACATGGCCACCACTGACCTGCTGCCCAATGTGACATAGCCTCCATAGTGACATGGCCACCACTGACCCGCTGACCACTGTGACATAGCCCCACAGTGACCTGGCCACCACTGACCTGCTGCCCACTGTGACATGAACCCATAGTGACATGGCCACAACTGACCTGCTGCCCACTGTGACTTGGTCCCCACAGTGACATGGCCACCACTGATCCGCTGACCACTGTGACATAGCCCCACAGTGACATGGCCACCACTGACCTGCTACCCACTGTGACATGGCCCCCATAGTGACCTGGCCACCACTGACATGCTGCCCACTGTGACATGGCCCCCATAGTGACCTGGCCACCACTGACATGCTGCCCACTGTGACATAGCCCCCACAGTGACATGGCAACCAGTGGCCTGTTTCTCACTGTGACATGGCCACCACTGACCTGCTGCACACTCTGACATGGCCCCCATAGTGACATGGCCACCACTGACCTGCTGCCCACTGTGACATAGACCCCACAGTGACATGGCAACCAGTGGCATGCTGCTCACTGTGACATGGCCACCACTGACCTGCTGCACACTGTGACATGACCTCACAGTGACATGGCCACCACTGACCTGCTGCCCAATGTGACATAGCCCCCATAGTGACATGGCCACCACTGACCTGCTGCCCACTGTGACATGGACTCATAGTGACATGGCCACAACTGACCTGCTGCCCACAGTGACATAGCCCCCACAGTGACATGGCCACCACTGATCCGCTGACAACTGTGACATAGCCCCACAGTGACCTGGCCACCACTGACCTGCTACCCACAGTGACATGGCCCCCATAGTGACATGGGCACCACTGACCTGCTGCCCACTGTGACATGGCCCCCATAGAGACTTGGCCACAACTGACCTGCTGCCCACTGTGACATAGACACCACAGTGACATGGCAACCAGTGGCCTGTTTCTCACTGTGACATGGCCACCACTGACCTGCTGCACACTGTGACATGACCTTACAGTGACATGGCCACCACTGACCTGCTGCCCACTGTGACATAGCCCCCATAGTGACATGGCCAGCACTGACCTGCTGACAACTGTGATATAGACAGCACAGTGACATGGCAACCAGTGGCCTATTGCTCACTGAGACATGGCCACCTCTGACCTGCTGCACAATGTGACATGGCCCCACATTGACGTGGCCACTACTGACCTGCTGCCCACTGTGACATGGCCCCCACAGTGACATGGCAACCAGTGGCCTGTTGCTCACTGTGACATGGCCATCACTGACCTGTTGCACAATGTGACATGGCCCCACAGTGACGTGGCCACTACTGACCTGCTGCCCACTGTGACATGGCCCCCATAGTGACATGGCCACCACTGACCTGCTGCACACTGTGACATGGCCCCCATAGTGACATGGCCAGCACTGACCTGCTGCCCACTGTGACATAGCCCCCACAGTGACATGGCAACCAGTGGCCTGTTGCTCACTGTGACATGGCCACCACTGACCTGCTGCACACTGTGACATTACCTCACAGTGACATGGCCACCACTGACCAGCTGCCCACTGTGACATACCCCCCATAGTGACATGGCCACCACTGACCTGCTGCCCACTGTGACATAGACACCACAGTGACATGGCAACCAGTGGCCTGTTTCTCACTGTGACATGGCCACCACTGACCTGCTGCACACTGTGACATGACCTTACAGTGACATGGCCACCACTGACCTGCTGCCCACTGTGACATAGCCCCCATAGTGACATGGCCAGCACTGACCTGCTGACAACTGTGATATAGACAGCACAGTGACATGGCAACCAGTGGCCTATTGCTCACTGAGACATGGCCACCTCTGACCTGCTGCACAATGTGACATGGCCCCACATTGACGTGGCCACTACTGACCTGCTGCCCACTGTGACATGGCCCCCACAGTGACATGGCAACCAGTGGCCTGTTGCTCACTGTGACATGGCCATCACTGACCTGTTGCACAATGTGACATGGCCCCACAGTGACATGGCCACTACTGACCTGCTGCCCACTGTGACATGGCCCCCATAGTGACATGGCCACCACTGACCTGCTGCACACTGTGACATGGCCCCCATAGTGACATGGACATTACTGGCCTGCTGCCCACTGTGACATGGCCCCCATAGTGACATGGGCACCACTGACCTGCTGCCCACTGTGATATAGACACCACAGTGACATGGCAACCAGTGGCCTATTGCTCACTGTGACATGGCCACCACTGACATGCTGCACACTGTGACATGACCTCACAGTGACATGGCCACCACTGACCTGCTGCCCACTGTGACATAGCCCCCATAGTGACATGGCAACCACTGACCTGCTACCCACAGTGACATTGCCCCCATAGTGACATGGGCACCACTGACCTGCTGCCCAATGTGACATGACCCCCATAGAGACGTGGCCACAACTGACCTGCTGCCCACTGTGACATAGCCCCCACAGTGACATGGCAACCAGTGGCCTGTTACTCACTGTGACATTGCCATCACTGACCTGCTGCACACTGTGACATGACCTCACAGTGACATGGCCTCCACTGACATGCTGCCCACTGTGACATGGCCCCCATAGTGACATGGCCACCAGTGACCTGCTGCCCACTGTGACATAGCCCCCACAGTGACATGGCAACCAGTGGCCTGTTACTCACTGAGACATGGTCACCACAGACCTGCTGCACACTGTGATATGACCTCACAGTGACATGGCCACCACTGACCTGCTGCCTAATGTGACATAGCCCCCACAGTGACATGGCCACCACTGATCCGCTGACCACTGTGACATAGCCCCACAGTGACCTGACCACCACTGACCTGCTACACACTGTGACATGGCCCCCATAGTGACCTGGCCACCACTGACATGCTGCCCACTATGACATGGCCCCCATAGTGACATGGGCACCACTGACATGCTGCCCACTGTGACATAGCCCCCACAGTGACATGGCAACCAGTGGCCTGTTACTCACTGTGACATTGCCATCACTGACCTGCTGCACACTGTGACGTGGCCCAACAGTGACATGTCCACTACTGACCTGCTGCCCACTGTGACATGGCCCCCATAGTGACATGGCCACCACCGACCTGCTGCCCACTGTGACATGGCCCCCATAGTGACATGGCCACCACTGACCTGCTGCCCACTGTGACATATCCCCCACAGTGACATGGCAACCAGTGGCCTGTTGCTCACTGTGACATGGCCACTACTGACCTACTGCCCACTCTGACATAGCCCCCACAGTGACATGACAGCCAGTGGCCTGTTACTCACTGTGATATTGCCATCACTGACCTGCTGCCCACTGTGACATGGCCTCCACTGTGACATGGCCAGCACTGACCTGCTGCCCACTGTGACATAGCCATCACAGTGACATGGAAACCAGTGGCCTGTTTCTCACTGTGACAGGACCATCACTGACCTGCTGCACACTGTGACATGGCCCCCATAGTGACATGGCCACCACTGACCTGCTGCCCACTGTGACATAGCCCCACAGTGACATGGCAACCAGTGGCCTGTTGCTCACTGTGACATGGCCACCACTGACCTGCTGCCCACTGTGATATGGCCGCCATAGTGACATGGCCACCACTGACCTGCTGCCCACTGTGACATGGCCCCCACAGTGACATGGCAACCAGTTGCCTGTTGCTCACTGTGACATGGCCACCACTGACCTGCTGAACACTGTGACATGACCTCACAGTGACATGGCCACTACTGACCTGCTGCCCACTGTGACATGGCCCCCACAGTGACATGGCCAGCACTGACCTGCTGCCCACTGTGACATGGCCTCCACAGTGACATGGCAACCAGTGGCCTGTTGCTCACTGTGACATGGCCATCACTGACCTGCTGCACAATGTGACATGGCCCCACAGTGACGTGGCCACTACTGACCTGCTGCCCACTGTGACATGGCCCCAACAGTGACATGGCCACCACTGATCCGCTGACCACTGTGATATAGCCCCACAGTGACATGGCCACCACTGACCTGCTACCCACTGTGACATAGCCCCCATAGTGACATGGGCACCACTGACCTGCTGCCCACTGTGACATGGCCCCCATAGTGACATGGCCACCACTGATCTGCTGCCCACTGTGACATGGCCCCCATTGTGACATGACCAGCACTGACCTGCTGCCCACTGTGACTTGGTCCCCACAATGACATGGCCACCACTGACCCGCTGACCACTGTGACATGGCCCCATAGAGATTTGGCCACAACTGACCTGCTGCCCACTGTGACTTGGTCCCCACAGTGACATGGGCGCCACTGACCTGCTGCCCACTGTGACATAGCCCCCACAGTGACATGGCAACCAGTGGCCTGTTTCTCACTGTGACATGGCCACCACTGACCTGCTGCACACTGTGACATGACCTCACAGTGACATGGCCACCACTGACCTGCTGCCCAAAGTGACATAGGCCCCATAGTGACATGGCCACCACTGACCTGCTGCCCACTGTGACATAGCCCCCACAGTGACATGGCAAACAGTGGCCTGTTGCTCACTGTGACATGGCCACCACTGACATGCTGCACATTGTGACATGGCCCCCATAGTGACATGGCCACCACTGACCTGCTCCCCACTGTGACATATCCCATACAGTAACATGATCACTACTGACATGCTGCCCACTGTCACATGGCCCCACAGTGACGTGGCCACCACTGACCTGCTGCCCACTGTGACTGGCCACCACAGTGACATGGCCACCACTGACCTGCTGACCACTGTGACATGACCCACACAGTGACATTGCCACCACTTACCTGCTCCCCACTGTGACATGTCCCAAACAGTAACATGATCACCACTGACCTACTGCCCACTGTGACATAGCCCCCACAGTGACATGGCAACCAGTGGCCTGTTGCTCACTGTGACATGGCCATCACTGACCTGCTGCACACTGTGACATGGCCCCACAGTGACGTGGCCACTACTGACCTGCTGCTCACTGTGACATGGCCCCCATAGTGACATGGCCACCACTGACCTGCTGCACACTGTGATATGGCCCCCATAGTGACATGGCCACCACTGACCTGCTGCCCACTGTGATATAGACACCACAGTGACATGGCAACCAGTGGCCTGTTGCTCACTGTGACATGGCCACCACTGACCACTGCCCACTGTGACATGGCCCCCATAGTGACATGGCCACAACTGTCCTGCTGCCCACTGTGACATAGCCCCCACAGTGACATGGCAACCAGTGGCCTGTTGCTCACTGTGACATGGCCACCACTGACCTGCTGCACACTGTGACATTACCTCACAGTGACATGGCCACCACTGACCAGCTGCCCACTGTGACATACCCCCCATAGTGACATGGCCACCACTGACCTGCTGCCCACTGTGACATAGACACCACAGTGACATGGCAACCAGTGGCCTGTTGCTCACTGTGACATGGCCACCACTGACCTGCTGCACACTGTGACATGACCTCACAGTGACGTGGCCACTACTGACCTGCTGCCCACTGTGACATGGCCCCCATAGTGACATGGCCACCACCAACCTGCTGCCCACTGTGACATGGCCCCCATTGTGACATGGCCAGCAGTGACCTGCTGCCCACTGTGACTTTGTCCCCACAGTGACATGGCCACAACTGACCTGCTGCCCACTGTGACATAGCCCCCACTATTTAATGGCAACCAGTGGCCTGTTTTTCACTGTGACATGGCCACCACTGACCTGCTGCCCACTGTGACATGACCTCACAGTGACATGGCCACCACTGAAACGCTGCCCAATGTGACATAGCCCCCATAGTGACATGGCCACCACTGACCTGCTGCCCACTGTGACATAGCCCCCATAGTGACATGGCCAGCTCTGACCTGCTGCCCACTGTGACATAGCCCCCACAGTGACATGGCAACCAGTGGCCTGTTGCTCACTGTGACATGGCCACCACTGACATGCTGCACACTGTGATATGGCCCCCAGAGTGACATGGCCACCACTGACCTGCTGCACACTGTGACATGGCCCCCATAGTGACCTGGCCACCACTGACATGCTGCCCACTGTGACATGGCCCCCATAGTGACATGGGCACAAGTGACATGCTGCCCACTGTGACATGGCCACCACTAACCTGCTGCACACTGTGACATGACCTCACAGTGACATGGCCACCACTGACCTGCTGCACACTGTGACATGACCCCCATAGTGACATGGCCACCACTGACCTGCTGCCCACTGTGACATGACCCCATAGTGACATGGCCACCACTGATCTGCTGCCCACTGTGACATGGCCCCCATTGTGACATGACCAGCACTGACCTGCTGCCCAATGTGACTTGGTCCCCACAGTGACATGGCCACCACTGACCCGCTGACCACTGTGACATGGCCCCATAGAGATTTGGCCACAACTGACCTGCTGCCCACTTTGACTTGGTGCCCACAGTGACATGGGCACCACTGACCTGCTGCCCACTGTGACATGGCCCCATAGAGACTTGGCTACAACTGACCTGCTGCCCACTGTGACATGACCTCACAGTGACATGGACACCACTGACCTGCTGCCCAATGTGACATAGCCCCCATAGTGACATGGCCACCACTGACCTGCTGCCCACTGTGACATAGCCCCCATAGTGACATGGCCAGCACTGACCTGCTGCCCACTGAGACATAGCTCCCACAGTGACATGACAAACAGTGGCCTGTTGCTCACTGTGACATGGCCACCACTGACCTGCTGCACACTGTGAAATGGCCCCACAGTGACGTGGCCACTACTGACCTGCTGCCCACTGTGACATGGCCCCCATAGTGACATGGCCACCACTGACATGCTGCCCACTGTGACATAGCCCCCACAGTGACATGGCAACCAGTGACCTGTTGCTCACTGAGACATGGCCACCACTGACCTGCTGCACACTGTGACATATCCCCCATAGTGACATGGCCACCACTGACCACTGCCCACTGTGACATGGCCCGCATAGTGACATGGCCACCGCTGACATGCTGCCCACTGTGACATAGCCCCCACAGTGACATGGCAACCAGTGGCCTGTTCCTCACTGTGACATGGCCACCACTGACCTGCTGCACACTGTGACATGACCTCACAGTGACATGGCCACCACTGACCAGCTGCCCAATGTGACATAGCCCCCATAGTGACATGGCCACCACTGACCTGCTGCCCACTGTGACATGGACCCGTAGTGACTTGGCCACAACTGACCTGCTGCCCACTGTGACATAGCCCCCACAGTGACATGTCAACCAGTGGCCTGTTACTCACTGTGATATTGCCATCACTGCCTGCTGCACACTGTGACATGGCCCCACAGTGACGTTGCCAGTACTGATCTGCTGCCCACTGTGACATGGCCCCCATAGTGACATGGCCACCAATGACCTGCTGCCCACTGTGACATAGCCATCACAGTGACATGGAAACCAGTCGCCTGTTTCTCACTGTGACATGACCATCACTGACCTGCTGCCCACTGTGACTGGCCACCACAGTGACATGGCCACCAGTGGACTGTTGCTCATTGTGACATGGCTGTGGAGCAATTTGCTAACAAGTGGCTACGTGAGAAAGGGCACAGCACCGAGGAACTGCTGACAACGGCGACGTGATGGGAAAATACCGAAAAGTATCAAAGAAGAACAAAGAACAGAAGCAAGACTATGTAGAAGGCCTTGCAGAAATCATAAGGGGTGGGATTGGTATTTAACCTTAGCAACCAAGGTATCTAACCTTAGCAACCTATAGGGAGCTCGCTTTTTGCAATATGTATGAACTGATTATTATAGATATAAAAGAAGTGTGAGTACTAATAAAGTTGAGCCTTTGTGCATTAAATGATGGCTGGGCTCCCTCTGCGTTCTTTCAACAAATGGTGACCCCGACGTGATACGTGCCAAAGGACGTATAAGGCGCCTCGAAGGATAAAGACCAGTGAAGGTAGTTCAGGTCCTTAAGCAGCGAGGACGGCGAAAGGCGACTGAAATAAGAGAAAAGGCCCGCGCCCTGGGTGTCGTAAGAGGTGAACCCTGCTGATACGTGCTGCCGAGACCTGGAAAGGCTGCAACGGAAAAATTCAGGTATGGACAGGCAAGCAGCATATGATTTATTTGCATCCTGGCTGACACAATGCCGGGTTGAGGGAATAGATGTAAAAAAGGATCTTCAGGGGCTTTTAACTTATGGGGTAGAGCAAGGTTGTTTTATTAATCCACATGCAGTTCATGAGTTATCGGAATGGCGAAAATTTGGAGATAAATTATGGGAATTAACATTGAACGATGATAAGACAGCAAAAAAGTTGGGAAAGTTATGGAGGGTGGTTCATAATGAATTGCTAAGGTATCAGGCTGAAAAAAGAGCTGCACAGGGCGCAGTTGCGGCAAAAGAGAAAAACACCAGATATGGGGAGGAGGAAACTAGGTGGCCATTACCGCCTACGTTTCGTGAGCTTGTTTTACCACCTTTACGTTCCGAAGAGACGGGACAGGAAAGCTCAGAACGAGTTCTCCCTACCGCTCCCCCCGCCCCCGCCCTGAGTAGCCCTGACGCGTCCAGCCACACTGTGACGCCGGAAAGCGAGAATTCTACTCCTGGCTCAGAAGATGGGCAGGGGATAGAAATCGCTAAAGAAAGGTGTCGGGCTTGGAATGCATTGGCACGAGAGGGGTTAGAAAAAGGGGATGAGGCGATGACTCAGATGGCGACAGCAATGGCTTTTCCAGTTCAGTTTCAGCCGAACCCAGCTGGTGGAATAAATGCTACTGTTACGGCATTAGATTGGAAGCTTTTGTCACAATTGCGCTCTACAGTGAGTTCTTATGGTGTTACTGGTGAACCGGTTCGTCAAATGTTAGATTATCTCTGGAGCACTCAACTTCTTTTGCCTGCAGATTGTCGGGGTATAGCAAAGTTAATTTTCTCTCCTAGTCAGTTGTTGTTGTTTAATGCGCATTGGCAAGCGAGAGTATTAGAATCGGTAGCGGTACAGCGGCAAGCAGGAGATCCATTACAAGGGATCACAATGGATGAATTAATGGGGTTAGGACCTTATGCTAGAGTAGAAGCTCAAGCATTGCTCGGTCCGGATAAGGTGAGAGAGGCAATGAGGTTAGTGAGAGAAGCCATAGAGCAAGTGAAAGAGCCAGGCGGAGTTCCAATGTATATGGGGATTAAGCAAGGGAGAGAAGAGACTTTGGGCAGTTTTGTAGATAAGTTGGTAAATGCAATTGAAAAAGCAAGAGTACCTATCCACATGCAGGGTGCTCTCTTAAAACAATGTATTTTACAAAATGGCAATCCTGCTACAAAGAGTTTACTGAATACATTAGGGGCAAATTGGACTGTAGAGGAGGCACTTGAAAAGGCGTCCTCGATACCCACTGGACCTCAGGCTTTTCTTGTAGAGGCAATAAAGAAATTAGGGGAAGGAATGAAAGAACAGGCTCAGGCTACTCAAAGTCAGGTTATGGCAGCCCTTGCGCCTCTCCAGACTTCGGCAGCAGTTAGAGTGCAAACACCTCAAAAGGGGCAGCTGCGGTGTTACCGATGCGGAGCTCCAGGGCATGTACGAAAGAGTTGTACAGCCAGAAATGTATGGTGTCAAACTTGCCGATCCAACTCCCATAATGAGGGGGCTTGCCGCAGACGGTCGGGAAACTCCACACGGAGCGCGTTCGCCGGCCGCCGCGCGACGACGAAAGTTGCAGCCGCAGCGCAGTCCTTCAACCCGCCACCCGGGGAAGTCTCGGGTTGGACCTGGCAGCAGCAGTAGATGTTACCCTGTTAACAAATAATCCTCAAACAATATCTACGAACGTACGAGGACCTATCATCATTAATGGGAGAGCCATGGGAGCTTTATTATTAGGAAGATCATCGGCATCACAATGTGGACTATTTGTTTTACCGGGAGTTATCGATGCAGATTATGAAGGTGAAATCTATATTATGGCATATACACTGAATCCACCAGTAAAGATTGCACAGGGACAACGGATTGCACAGCTGGTGCCCCTGCCACAAGTGACTCAAACAATACGACCAGTGACTGAGGAGAGTCGCGGAAACAAAGGCTTCGGATCCACAAGAAGCCTGACCCTGCTAACACTGAATCTGAGTACGAGACCCAGAAAGACTGTTCACCTGTCATTTCAAGGGGATATCTTTGTGTCTCTACACCAACAGGCACCGCATGGGTTCCAGCGAGATGGGCGAAACCTGCCGCACCTCCCAATGACGCCAGAAGAGAGACAAGCTCATCGACAGCGACTGAAGATTCAGCCGGTTCTAGCGTGGATTGAGAGTCTACTCGGACATCCACTTTACTGGGCAACGCTGTCAGACGTTTGGAGAATTATTGAATGGTTAAATGTTAGTGTGACAAGTGTTAGTCACGCTTGCTTAGGCTGCCAGAGTCAAGATCATAAGGCCTGGGTAAAACTATTCTGTGGGGGGTGTGAGAAAAAATATTGGATACATCAATCACAGCTATATTTTGGGTCAAGGTGCATTAATTGTCGTAATGCATGGATTCATGAGAATCCACTGAGGGCACTTGCAAGGTTCACAGGACAGCCAGCTCAAGAGTGTCTATATCTGTGGGAAAATCAGGAGTCATTATACTTGTCAGCGGCTGTTTGGTGGTTACAGCATCACGGACAGCGGCTAGTGCAAGAATCAAAATCTGTGCACTTACAGACTGAGTGTTTCATACATAGTGCTATCCCTACATGGATGCAGGTTACTCCCCGTAGGTGGAGACAGATGCAGAGACGATATCTAACAATAGGGAAAAAGGTAAAACAATGAAACAAAGAGGTATAATTTGTCTTTACATCCTCACACTACGTGGAGCAATAGATGCATTGATGAGGTTTAATCAGCCAAGGGAAAATGTGTGGGTAACGTTGACCAACTTGACAGGACAGTCATCACTCTGTTTGGCTTTAGGAAGTATCAGCCATCCATTCCGTACTTGTTTGGTTGGACTTCCAGTGTGGAAACCTGGAGAGTTTTGTAGTTATGTTGTGAATCAGACACTATGCAGTGCGGCTTATACAGAGGATGATGGGAAACATCAGTGTGAGCTTATATTATCACTAAATACAACATTAGAATCCCCACCTGAGGAATTAGAACTTTTTGGAAGTGCAAATGCTAGCATAACAACTAAAAGAACTGGAAAATGGGTCAGCTTTCTGCCAAGGCAGGAACACCTTAATACACACAGGAAGATGTGGGCTTCATTAGATTCAGCATTAGACCCTGGTAGTGTGTATGAGCAACTATATTCAAGCTGTAATGGTAGCAACATAACAACAGCAAGAGAGCTACCAACAGGAATCTTTTTAATATGTGGTGACAGAGCCTGGAATGGTATACCGATACATCCACAGGGAGGTCCCTGTTACCTGGGACGACTAAGTTTATTTCACCCGAATATGTCTGCCTTGATGAAACTTACTAACAGAACCAGGACGCAGCGGTCCATACATGAACTAGATTGTAGTGGGATAGGAGAGCCACGATTCTGGGCAGAATTTACACAGGTGTTAGTTGCAACTATTTTGCCAGGAGGAGCAGCTAATAAAGCCATGAACTTAGCAAAACAGATAGGATGTTGGGCAAAAGATGAGCTTAATCGCACTTCTGAAATTTTAGATCGGCTTACAGCAGATGTAGAAAGTGTTAACCATGCAGTATTACAAAATAGAGCAGCTATTGATTTTTTGCTTTTAGCACAAGGCCATGGATGTGAGGAATTTGAAGGAATGTGTTGCATGAACCTGACAGACAATTATTCTTCAGTCCATGCAAAGATTAGGAAATTGCAAGGAGGCCTGCACAGCTTGAAACAAGTAGATGGATTAGGGATTGAAAGCTGGTTAAAAGAATGGGGACTTTCAGGATGGTTAATATCTCTGATCAAGTCTATAGGGGTAGTGATCTTGGTAATTGTGGTTGTACTTTTGATGTTGGCATGTATTGTCAGTCTTCTGCAAAGGGCCCTGCAGAAGACTGCCTCTGCAATATTTTTAGCACAAGTGCAAAAAGAAAACGGGGGAGATGTGGAGCAGTTTGCTAACAACTGGCTACGTGAGAAAGGGCACAGCACCGAGGAACTGCTGACAACGGCGACGTGATGGGAAAATACCGAAAAGTATCAAAGAAGAACAAAGAACAGAAGCAAGACTATGTAGAAGGCCTTGCAGAAATCATAAGGGGTGGGATTGGTATTTAACCTTAGCAACCAAGGTATCTAACCTTAGCAACCTATAGGGAGCTCGCTTTTTGCAATATGTATGAACTGATTATTATAGATATAAAAGAAGTGTGAGTACTAATAAAGTTGAGCCTTTGTGCATTAAATGATGGCTGGGCTCCCTCTGCGTTCTTTCAACACATGGCCACAACTGATCTGCTGCCCACTGTGACATGACCTCACAGTGACATGGCCACCACTTACCTGCTCCCCACTGTGACATGTCCCAAACAGTAACATGATCACCACTGACCTACTGCCCACTGTGACATAGCCCCCACAGTGACATGACAACCAGTGGCCTGTTGCTCACTGTGACATGGCCATCACTGACCTGCTGCACACTGTGACATGGCCCCACAGTGACGTGGCCTCTACTGACCTGCTGCCCATTGTGACACGGCCCCCATAGTGACATGGCCACCACTGACCTGCTACCCACTGTGACATGGCCCGCATTGTGACATGGCCACCACTGACCTGCTGCCCACTGTGACATGGCCCCCACAGTGACATGGCAACCAGTGGCCTGTTACTCACTGTGACATGGCCATCACTGACCTGCTGCACACTGTGACATGGCCCCACAGTGACGTGGCCACTACTGACCTGATGCCCACTGTGACATGGCCCCCATAGTGACATGGCCACCACTGACCTGCTGCCCACTGTGACATGGCCCCCATAGTGACATGGCCACCATTGACCTGCTGCCCACTGTGACATAGCCCCCACAGTGACATGGCAACCAGTGGCCTGTTGCTCACTGTGACATGGCCACCACTGACCTGCTGCACACTGTGACATGACCTCACAGTGACATGGCCACCACTGACCTGCTGCCCAATGTGACATAGCCCCCATAGTGACATGGCCAGCACTGACCTGCTGCCCACTGTGACATAGACACAACAGTGACATGGCAACCAGTGGCCTGTTGCTCACTGTGACATGGCCATCACTGACCTGCTGCCCACTGTGACATGGCCCAAACAGTGACATGGCCACTACTGACCCGCTGACCACTGTGACATAGCCCCACAGTGACTTGGGCACAACTGACCTGCTGCCCACTGTGACATGGCCCCCATAGTGACATGGCCACCACTGACCTGCTGCCCATTGTGACATAGCCCCCACAGTGACATGGCAACCAGTGGCCTGTTGCTCACTGTGACATGGCCATCACTGACCTGCTGCACACTGTGACATGGCCCCACAGTGACGTGGCCACTACTGACCTGCTGCCCACTGTGACATGGCCCCCATAGTGACATGGCCACCATTGACCTGCTGCCCACTGTGACATAGCCCCCACAGTGACATGGCAACCAGTGGCCTGTTGCTCACTGTGACATGGCCACCACTGACCTGCTGCACACTGCGACATGACCTCACAGTGACATGGCCACCACTGACCTGCTGCCCAATGTGACATAGCCCCCATAGTGACATGGCCACCACTGACCTGCTGCCCACTGTGACATGGCCCCCATAGTGACATGGCCAAAACTGACCTGCTGCCCACAGTGACATAGCCCCCACAGTGACATGGCAACCAGTGGCCTGTTGCTCACTGTGACATGGCCATCACTGACCTGCTGTACACTGTGACATGGCCCCACAGTGACGTGGCCACTACTGACCTGCTGCTCACTGTGACATGGCCCCCATAGTGACATGGCCACCACTGACCTGCTGCCCACTGTGACATGACCCCAACAGTGACATGGCCACCACTGACCCGCTGCCCACTGTGACATAGCCCCACAGTGATTTGGGCACCACTGACCTGCTGCCTACTGTGACATGGCCCCCATAGTGACATGGCCACCACTGACCTGCTGCCCACAGTGACATAGCAACCCACAGTGACATGGCAACCAGTGGCCTGTTGCTCATTGTGAAATGGCCATCACTTACCTGCTGCACACTGTGACATGGCCCCACAGTGAGGTGTCCACTACTGACCTGCTGCCCACTGTGACATGGCCCCCATAGTGACATGGCCACCACTGACCTGCTGCCCACTGTGACATAGCCCCACAGTGACTTGGGCACCACTGACCTGCTGCCCACTGTGACATGGCCCCCATAGTGACATGGCCACCACTGATCTGCTGCCCACTGTGACATGGCCCCCATTGTGACACGACCAGCACTGACCTGCTGCCCACTGTGACTTGGTCCCCACAGTGACATGGCCACCACTGACCTGCTGCAATCTGTGACATGACCTCACAGTGACATGGCCACCACTGACCTGCTGCCCACTGTGACATGGCCCCCACAGTGACATGGCAACCAGTGGCCTGTTTCTCACTGTGACATGGCCATCACTGACCTGCTGCACACTGTGACATGGCCCCACAGTGACGTGGCCACTACTGACCTGCTGCTCACTGTGACATGCCCCCCATAGTGACATGGCCACCACTGACCTGCTGCCCACTGTGACATGGCCCCAACAGTGACATGGCCACCACTGACCCTCTGACCACTGTGACATAGCCCCACAGTGATTTGGGCACCACTGACCTGCTGCCCACTGTGACATGGCCCCCATAGTGACATGGCCACCACTGACCTGCTGCCCACTGTGACATAGCCCCCACAGTGACATGGCAACCAGTGGCCTGTTGCTCACTGTGACATGGCCATCACTTACCTGCTGCACACTGTGACATGGCCCCACAGTGACGTGGCCACTACTGACCTGCTGCCCACTGTGACATGGCCCCCATAGTGACATGGCCACCACTGACCTGCTGCGCACTGTGACATAGCCCCCACAGTGACATGGCAACCAGTGGCCTGTTGCTCACTGTGACATGGCCACCACTGACCTGCTGCCCACTGTGACATGGCCCCAACAGTGACATGTCCACCACTGACCCGCTGACAACTGTGACATAGCCCCACAGTGACATGGCCACCACTGCCCTGCTGCCCACTGTGAAATAGCCCCCACAGTGACATGGCAACCAGTGGCCTGTTGCTCACTGTGACATGGCCACCACTGACCTGCTGCAATCTGTGACATGACCTCACAGTGACATGGCCAGCACTGACCTGCTGCCCACTGTGACATGGCCCCCACAGTGACATGGCAACCAGTGGCCTGTTTCTCACTGTGACATGGCCATCACTGACCTGCTGCACACTGTGACATGGCCCCACAGTGACATGGCAACCAGTGGCCTGTTGCTCACTGTGACATGGCCACCACTGACCTGCTGCACACTGTGACATGACTTCACAGTGACATGGCCACTACTGACCTGCTGCCCACTGTGATATAGCCATCACAGTGACATGGAAATCAGTGGCCTGTTTCTCACTGTGACATGACCATCACTGACCTGCTGCACACTGTGACATGGCCCCCATAGTGACATGGCCACCACTGACCTGCTGCCCACTGTGACATAGCCCCACAGTGACATGGCAACCAGTGGCCTGTTGCTCACTGTGACATGGCCACCACTGACCTGCTGCCCACTGTGATATGGCCGCCATAGTGACATGGCAACCACTGACCTGCTGCCCACTGTGACAGGGCCCCCACAGTGACATGGCAACCAGTGGCCTGTTGCTCACTGTGACATGGCCACCACTGACCTGCTGAACACTGTGACATGACCTCACAGTGACATGGCCACTACTGACCTGCTGCCCACTGTGACATGGCCCCCACAGTGACATGGCCAGCACTGACCTGATGCCCACTGTGACATAGCTCCCACAGTGACATGGCAACCAGTGGCCTGTTGCTCACTGTGACATGGCCATCACTGACCTGCTGCACAATGTGACATGGCCCCACAGTGACGTGGCCACTACTGACCTGCTGCCCACTGTGACATGGCCCCAACAGTGACATGGCCACCACTGATCCGCTGACCACTGTGATATAGCCCCACAGTGACATGGGCACCACTGACCTGCTGCCCACTGTGACATGGCCCCCATAGTGACATGGCCACCACTGATCTGCTGCCCACTGTGACATGGTCCCCACAGTGACATGACCAGCACTGACCTGCTGCCCACTGTGACTTGGTCCCCACAGTGACATGGCCACCACTGACCCGCTGACCACTGTGACATGGCCACATAGAGATTTGGCCACAACTGACCTGCTGCCCACTGTGACTTGGTCCCCACAGTGACATGGGCACCACTGACCTGATGCCCACTGTTACATAGCCCCCACAGTGACATGGCAACCAGAGGCCTGTTTCTCACTGTGACATGGCCACCACTGACCTGCTGCACACTGTGACATGACCTCACAGTGACATGGCCACCACTGACCTGCTGCCCAATGTGACATAGCCCCCATAGTGACATGGCCACCACTGACCTGCTGCCCACTGTGACATAGCCCCCACAGTGACATGGCAAACAGTGGCCTGTTGCTCACTGTGACATGGCTACCACTGACAGGCTGCACACTGTGACATGGCCCCCAGAATGACATGGCCACCACTGACCTGCTCCCCACTGTGACATATCCCATACAGTAACATGATCACTACTGTAATGCTGCCCACTGTCACATGGCCCCACAGTGACGTGGCCACCACTGACCTGCTGCCCACTGTGACTGGCCACCACAGTGACATGGCCACCAGTGGACTGTTGCTCATTGTGACATGGCCACAACTGATCTGCTGCCCACTGTGACATGACCTCACAGTGACATGGCCACCACTGACCTGCTGACCACTGTGACATGACCCACACAGTGACATGGCCACCACATACCTGCTCCCCACTGTGACATGTCCCAAACAGTAACATGATCACCACTGACCTACTGCCCACTGTGACATAGCCCCCACAGTGACATGACAACCAGTGGCCTGTTGCTCACTGTGACATGGCCATCACTGACCTGCTGCACACTGTGAAATGACCTCACAGTGACATGGCCACTACTGACCTGCTGCCCACTGTGACATGGCCCCAACAGTGACATGGCCACCACTGACGCGCTGACCACTGTGACATAGCCCCACAGTGACTTGGGCACCACTGACCTGCTGCCCACTGTGACTTGGCCACCATAGTGACATGGCCACCACTGACCTGCTGCCCACTGTGACATAGCCCCCACAGTGACATGGCAACCAGTGGCCTGTTGCTCACTGTGACATGGCCACCACTGACCTGCTGCCCACTGTGACATGACCTCACAGTGACATGGCCACCACTGACGTGCTGTCCAATGTGACATAGCCCCCATAGTGACATGGCCACCACTGACCTGCTGCCCACTGTGACATGGCCCCCACAGTGACACGGCCACCACTGACCTGCTGCCCACTGTGACATAGCCCCCACAGTGACATGGCAACCAGTGGCCTGTTACTCACTGTGACATGACCATCACTGACCTGCTGCACACTGTGACATGGCCCCCATAGTGACATGGCCAACACTGACCTGCTGCCCACTGTGACATGGCCCCCATAGTGACATGGCCACCACTGACCTGCTGCCCACTGTGACATAGACACCACAGTGACATGGCAACCAGTGGCCTGTTGCTCACTGTGACATGACCTCACAGTGACTTGGCCACCACTGAAACGCTGCCCAATGTGACATAGCCCCCATAGTGACATGGCCACCACTGACCTGCTGCCCACTGTGACATGACCCCAACAGTGACATGGCCACCACTGACCCGCTGCCCACTGTGACATAGCCCCACAGTGATTTGGGCACCACTGACCTGCTGCCTACTGTGACATGGCCCCCATAGTGACATGGCCACCACTGACCTGCTGCCCACAGTGACATAGCAACCCACAGTGACATGGCAACCAGTGGCCTGTTGCTCATTGTGAAATGGCCATCACTTACCTGCTGCACACTGTGACATGGCCCCACAGTGAGGTGTCCACTACTGACCTGCTGCCCACTGTGACATGGCCCCCATAGTGACATGGCCACCACTGACCTGCTGCCCACTGTGACATAGCCCCACAGTGACTTGGGCACCACTGACCTGCTGCCCACTGTGACATGGCCCCCATAGTGACATGGCCACCACTGATCTGCTGCCCACTGTGACATGGCCCCCATTGTGACACGACCAGCACTGACCTGCTGCCCACTGTGACTTGGTCCCCACAGTGACATGGCCACCACTGACCTGCTGCAATCTGTGACATGACCTCACAGTGACATGGCCACCACTGACCTGCTGCCCACTGTGACATGGCCCCCACAGTGACATGGCAACCAGTGGCCTGTTTCTCACTGTGACATGGCCATCACTGACCTGCTGCACACTGTGACATGGCCCCACAGTGACGTGGCCACTACTGACCTGCTGCTCACTGTGACATGCCCCCCATAGTGACATGGCCACCACTGACCTGCTGCCCACTGTGACATGGCCCCAACAGTGACATGGCCACCACTGACCCTCTGACCACTGTGACATAGCCCCACAGTGATTTGGGCACCACTGACCTGCTGCCCACTGTGACATGGCCCCCATAGTGACATGGCCACCACTGACCTGCTGCCCACTGTGACATAGCCCCCACAGTGACATGGCAACCAGTGGCCTGTTGCTCACTGTGACATGGCCATCACTTACCTGCTGCACACTGTGACATGGCCCCACAGTGACGTGGCCACTACTGACCTGCTGCCCACTGTGACATGGCCCCCATAGTGACATGGCCACCACTGACCTGCTGCGCACTGTGACATAGCCCCCACAGTGACATGGCAACCAGTGGCCTGTTGCTCACTGTGACATGGCCACCACTGACCTGCTGCCCACTGTGACATGGCCCCAACAGTGACATGTCCACCACTGACCCGCTGACAACTGTGACATAGCCCCACAGTGACATGGCCACCACTGCCCTGCTGCCCACTGTGAAATAGCCCCCACAGTGACATGGCAACCAGTGGCCTGTTGCTCACTGTGACATGGCCACCACTGACCTGCTGCAATCTGTGACATGACCTCACAGTGACATGGCCACCACTGACCTGCTGCCCACTGTGACATGGCCCCCACAGTGACATGGCAACCAGTGGCCTGTTTCTCACTGTGACATGGCCATCACTGACCTGCTGCACACTGTGACATGGCCCCACAGTGACATGGCAACCAGTGGCCTGTTGCTCACTGTGACATGGCCACCACTGACCTGCTGCACACTGTGACATGACTTCACAGTGACATGGCCACTACTGACCTGCTGCCCACTGTGATATAGCCATCACAGTGACATGGAAATCAGTGGCCTGTTTCTCACTGTGACATGACCATCACTGACCTGCTGCACACTGTGACATGGCCCCCATAGTGACATGGCCACCACTGACCTGCTGCCCACTGTGACATAGCCCCACAGTGACATGGCAACCAGTGGCCTGTTGCTCACTGTGACATGGCCACCACTGACCTGCTGCCCACTGTGATATGGCCGCCATAGTGACATGGCAACCACTGACCTGCTGCCCACTGTGACAGGGCCCCCACAGTGACATGGCAACCAGTGGCCTGTTGCTCACTGTGACATGGCCACCACTGACCTGCTGAACACTGTGACATGACCTCACAGTGACATGGCCACTACTGACCTGCTGCCCACTGTGACATGGCCCCCACAGTGACATGGCCAGCACTGACCTGATGCCCACTGTGACATAGCTCCCACAGTGACATGGCAACCAGTGGCCTGTTGCTCACTGTGACATGGCCATCACTGACCTGCTGCACAATGTGACATGGCCCCACAGTGACGTGGCCACTACTGACCTGCTGCCCACTGTGACATGGCCCCAACAGTGACATGGCCACCACTGATCCGCTGACCACTGTGATATAGCCCCACAGTGACATGGGCACCACTGACCTGCTGCCCACTGTGACATGGCCCCCATAGTGACATGGCCACCACTGATCTGCTGCCCACTGTGACATGGTCCCCACAGTGACATGACCAGCACTGACCTGCTGCCCACTGTGACTTGGTCCCCACAGTGACATGGCCACCACTGACCCGCTGACCACTGTGACATGGCCACATAGAGATTTGGCCACAACTGACCTGCTGCCCACTGTGACTTGGTCCCCACAGTGACATGGGCACCACTGACCTGATGCCCACTGTTACATAGCCCCCACAGTGACATGGCAACCAGAGGCCTGTTTCTCACTGTGACATGGCCACCACTGACCTGCTGCACACTGTGACATGACCTCACAGTGACATGGCCACCACTGACCTGCTGCCCAATGTGACATAGCCCCCATAGTGACATGGCCACCACTGACCTGCTGCCCACTGTGACATAGCCCCCACAGTGACATGGCAAACAGTGGCCTGTTGCTCACTGTGACATGGCTACCACTGACAGGCTGCACACTGTGACATGGCCCCCAGAATGACATGGCCACCACTGACCTGCTCCCCACTGTGACATATCCCATACAGTAACATGATCACTACTGTAATGCTGCCCACTGTCACATGGCCCCACAGTGACGTGGCCACCACTGACCTGCTGCCCACTGTGACTGGCCACCACAGTGACATGGCCACCAGTGGACTGTTGCTCATTGTGACATGGCCACAACTGATCTGCTGCCCACTGTGACATGACCTCACAGTGACATGGCCACCACTGACCTGCTGACCACTGTGACATGACCCACACAGTGACATGGCCACCACATACCTGCTCCCCACTGTGACATGTCCCAAACAGTAACATGATCACCACTGACCTACTGCCCACTGTGACATAGCCCCCACAGTGACATGACAACCAGTGGCCTGTTGCTCACTGTGACATGGCCATCACTGACCTGCTGCACACTGTGAAATGACCTCACAGTGACATGGCCACTACTGACCTGCTGCCCACTGTGACATGGCCCCAACAGTGACATGGCCACCACTGACGCGCTGACCACTGTGACATAGCCCCACAGTGACTTGGGCACCACTGACCTGCTGCCCACTGTGACTTGGCCACCATAGTGACATGGCCACCACTGACCTGCTGCCCACTGTGACATAGCCCCCACAGTGACATGGCAACCAGTGGCCTGTTGCTCACTGTGACATGGCCACCACTGACCTGCTGCCCACTGTGACATGACCTCACAGTGACATGGCCACCACTGACGTGCTGTCCAATGTGACATAGCCCCCATAGTGACATGGCCACCACTGACCTGCTGCCCACTGTGACATGGCCCCCACAGTGACACGGCCACCACTGACCTGCTGCCCACTGTGACATAGCCCCCACAGTGACATGGCAACCAGTGGCCTGTTACTCACTGTGACATGACCATCACTGACCTGCTGCACACTGTGACATGGCCCCCATAGTGACATGGCCAACACTGACCTGCTGCCCACTGTGACATGGCCCCCATAGTGACATGGCCACCACTGACCTGCTGCCCACTGTGACATAGACACCACAGTGACATGGCAACCAGTGGCCTGTTGCTCACTGTGACATGACCTCACAGTGACTTGGCCACCACTGAAACGCTGCCCAATGTGACATAGCCCCCATAGTGACATGGCCATCACTGACCTGCTGCCCACTGTGACATGGCCACCATAGTGACATGGCCACTACTGACCTGCTGCCCATTGTGACATGGCCGCCATAGTGACATGGCCACCACTGACCCTCTGACCACTGTGACATGGCCCCCATAGTGACATGGCCACCACTGACCTGCTGCCCACTGTGACATAGCCCCCACAGTGACATGGCAACCAGTGGCCTGTTGCTCACAGTGACATGGCCACCACTGACCTGCTGCCCACTGTGACATGGCCCCAACAGTGACATGGCCACCACTGACCCTCTGACCACTGTGACATAGCCCCACAGTGACTTGGGCACCACTGACCTGCTGCCCACTGTGACATGGCCCCCATAGTGACATGGCCACCACTGACCTGCTGCCCACTGTGACATAGCCCCCACAGTGACATGGCAACCAGTGGCCTGTTGCTCACTGTGACATGGCCATCACTTACCTGCTGCACACTGTGACATGGCCCCACAGTGACGTGGCCACTACTGACCTGCTGCCCACTGTGACATGGCCCCCATAGTGACATGGCCACCACTGACCTGCTGCCCACTGTGACATGGCCCCCATAGTGACATGGCCACCACTGACCTGCTGCCCACTGTGACATAGCCCCCACAGTGACATGGCAACTAGTGGCCTGTTGCTCACTATGACATGGCCACCACTGACCTGCTGCCCAATGTGACATGGCCCGAACAGTGACATGTCCACCACTGACCCGCTGACAACTGTGACATAGCCCCACAGTGACTTGGGCACCACTGCCCTGCTGCCCACTGTGACATAGCCCCCACAGTGACATGGCAACCAGTGGCCTGTTGCTCACTGTGACATGGCCACCACTGACCTGCTGCAATCTCTGACATGACCTCACAGTGACATGGCCACCACTGACCTGCTGCCCACTGTGACATGGCCCCCACAGTGACATGGCAACCAGTGGCATGTTTCTCACTGTGACATGGCCATCACTGACCTGCTGCACACTGTGACATGGCCCCACAGTGACGTGGCCACTACTGACCTGCTGCTCACTGTGACATGGCCCCCATAGTGACATGGCCACCACTGACCTGCTGCCCACTGTGACATAGCCCCCAGAGTGACATGGCAACCAGTGGCCTGTTGCTCTCTGTGACATGACCTCACAGTGACATGGCCACCACTGACCTGCTGCCCAATGTGACATAGCCCCCATAGTGACATGGCCATCACTGACCTGCTGCCCACTGTGACATGGCCACCATAGTGACATGGCCACTACTGACCTGCTGCCCACTGTGACATGGCCGCCATAGTGACATGGCCACCACTGACCTGCTGCCCACTGTGACATGGCCCCCATAGTGACATGGCCACCACTGACCTGCTGCCCACTGTGACATAGCCCCCACAGTGACATGGCAACCAGTGGCCTGTTGCTCACAGTGACATGGCCACCACTGACCTGCTGCCCAATGTGACATAGCCCCCATACTAACATGGCCACCACTGACGTGCTGCCCACTGTGACATGGCCCCCATAGTGACATGGCCAGCACTGACCTGCTGCCCACTGTGACATAGCCCCGACAGTGACATGGCAACCAGTGGCCTGTTACTCACTGTGACATGGCCACCACTGACCTGCTGCCCACTGTGACATAGCCCCCACAGTGACATGGCAACCAGTGGCCTGTTGCTCACTGTGACATGGCCAGCACTGACCTGCTGCAATCTGTGACATGACCTCACAGTGACATGGCCACCACTGACCTGCTGCCCACTGTGACACGGCCCCCATAGTGACATGGCCACCACTGACCTGCTGCCCACTGTGACATAGCCCCCACAGTGACATGGCAACCAGTGGCCTGTTGCTCACTGTGACATGGCCACCACTGACCTGCTGCAATCTGTGACATGACCTCACAGTGACATGGCCACCACTGACCTGCTGCCCACTGTGACATAGCCCCCACAGTGACATGGCAACCAGTGGCCTGTTGCTCTCTGTGACATGACCTCACAGTGACATGGCCACCACTGACCTGCTGCCCACTGTGACATGGCCACCATAGTGACATGGCCACTACTGACCTGCTGCCCACTGTGACATAGCCCACATACTGACATGGCCACCACTGACCTGCTGCCCACTGTGACATAGCCCCCATAGTGACATGGCCACCACTGACCTGCTGCCCACTGTGACATAGCCCCCACAGTGACATGGCAACCAGTGGCCTGTTACTCACTGTGACATGGCCACCACTGACCTGCTGCCCACTGTGACATAGCCCCCACAGTGACATGGCAACCAGTGGCCTGTTGCTCACTGTGACATGGCCACCACTGACCTGCTGCAATCTGTGACATGACCTCACTGTGACATGGCCACCACTGACCTGCTGCCCACTGTGACATGGCCCCCATAGTGACATGGCCACCACTGACCTGCTGCCCACTGTGACATAGCCCCCACACTGACCTGGCAACCAGTGGCCTGTTGCTCACTGTGACATGGCCACCACTGACCTGCTGCAATCTGTGACATGACCTCACAGTGACATGGCCACCACTGACCTGCTGCCCACTGTGACATGGCCCCCACAGTGACATGGCAACCAGTGGCCTGTTTCTCACTGTGACATGGCCATCACTGACCTGCTGCACACTGTGACATGGCCCCACAGTGACGTGGCCACTTCTGACCTGCTGCTCACTGTGACATGGCCCCCATAGTGACATGGCCAGCACTGACCTGCTGCCCACTGTGACATAGCCCCCAGAGTGACATGGCAACCAGTGGCCTGTTTCTCTCTGTGACATGACCTCACAGTGACATGGCCACCACTGAAACGCTGCCCAATGTGACATACCCCCCATAGTGACATGGCCATCACTGACCTGCTGCCCACTGTGACATGGCCACCATAGTGACATGGCCACTACTGACCTGCTGCCCACTGTGACATGGCCGCCATAGTGACATGGCCACCACTGACCTGCTGCCCACTGTGACATGGCCTGCATAGTGACATGGCCACCACTGACCTGCTGCCCACTGTGACATAGCCCCCACAGTGACATGGCAGCCAGTGGCCTGTTGCTCACAGTGACATGGCCACCACTGACCTGCTGCCCAATGTGACATAGCCCCCATAGTGACATGGCCACCACTGACCTGCTGCCCACTGTGACATGGCCCCCATAGTGACATGGCCAGCACTGACCTGCTGCCCACTGTGACATAGCCCCGACAGTGACATGGCAACCAGTGGCCTGTTACTCACTGTGACATGGCCACCACTGACCTGCTGCCCACTGTGACATAGCCCCCACAGTGACATGGCAACCAGTGGCCTGTTGCTCACTGTGACATGGCCACCACTGACCTGCTGCAATCTGTGACATGACCTCACAGTGACATGGCCACCACTGACCTGCTGCCCACTGTGACATGGCCCCAACAGTGACATGGCCACCACTGACCCTCTGACCACTGTGACATAGCCCCACAGTGACTTGGGCACCACTGACCTGCTGCCCACTGTGACATGGCCCCCATAGTGACATGGCCACCACTGACCTGCTGCCCACTGTGACATAGCCCCCACAGTGACATGGCAACCAGTGGCCTGTTGCTCACTGTGACATGGCCACCACTGACCTGCTGCAATCTGTGACATGACCTCACAGTGACATGGCCACTACTGACCTGCTGCCTACTGTGACATGGCCCCCACAGTGACATGGCAACCAGTGGCCTGTTTCTCACTGTGACATGGCCATCACTGACCTGCTGCACACTGTGACATGGCCCCACAGTGACGTGGCCACTACTGACCTGCTGCTCACTGTGAAATGGCCCCCATAGTGACATGGCCACCACTGACCTGCTGCCCACTGTGACATGGCCCCAACAGTGACATGGCCACCACTGACCCTCTGACCACTGTGACATAGCCCCACAGTGACTTGGGCACCACTGACCTGCTGCCCACTGTGACATGGCCCCCATAGTGACATGACCATCACTGACCTGCTGCACACTGTGACATGGCCCCCATAGTGACATGGCCACCACTGACCTGCTGCCCACTGTGACATGGCCCCCATAGTGACATGGCCAGCACTGACCTGCTGCCCACTGTGACATAGCCCCGACAGTGACATGGCAACCAGTGGCCTGTTACTCACTGTGACATGGCCACCACTGACCTGCTGCCCACTGTGACATAGCCCCCACAGTGACATGGCAACCAGTGGCCTGTTGCTCACTGTGACATGGCCACCACTGACCTGCTGCAATCTGTGACATGACCTCACAGTGACATGGCCACCACTGACCTGCTGCCCACTGTGACATGGCCCCCACAGTGACATGGCAACCAGTGGCCTGTTTCTCACTGTGACATGGCCACCACTGACCTGCTGCCCACTGTGACATGGCCCCAACAGTGACATGGCCACCACTGACCCTCTGACCACTGTGACATAGCCCCACAGTGACTTGGGCACCACTGACCTGCTGCCCACTGTGACATGGCCCCCATAGTGACATGGCCACCACTGACCTGCTGCCCACTGTGACATAGCCCCCACAGTGACATGGCAACCAGTGGCCTGTTGCTCACTGTGACATGGCCACCACTGACCTGCTGCAATCTGTGACATGACCTCACAGTGACATGGCCACTACTGACCTGCTGCCTACTGTGACATGGCCCCCACAGTGACATGGCAACCAGTGGCCTGTTTCTCACTGTGACATGGCCATCACTGACCTGCTGCACACTGTGACATGGCCCCATAGTGACGTGGCCACTACTGACCTGCTGCTCACTGTGAAATGGCCCCCATAGTGACATGGCCACCACTGACCTGCTGCCCACTGTGACATGGCCCCAACAGTGACATGGCCACCACTGACCCTCTGACCACTGTGACATAGCCCCACAGTGACTTGGGCACCACTGACCTGCTGCCCACTGTGACATGGCCCCCATAGTGACATGGCCACCACTGACCTGCTGCCCACTGTGACATAGCCCCCACAGTGACATGGCAACCAGTGGCCTGTTGCTCACTGTGACATGGCCATCACTTACCTGCTGCACACTGTGACATGGCCCCACAGTGACGTGGCCACTACTGACCTGCTGCCCACTGTGACATGGCCCCCATAGTGACATGGCCACCACTGACCTGCTGCCCACTGTGACATGGCCCCCATAGTGACATGGCCACCACTGACCTGCTGCGCACTGTGACATAGCCCCCACAGTGACATGGCAACTAGTGGCCTGTTGCTCACTATGACATGGCCACCACTGACCTGCTGCCCAATGTGACATGGCCCGAACAGTGACATGTCCACCACTGACCCGCTGACAACTGTGACATAGCCCCACAGTGACTTGGGCACCACTGCCCTGCTGCCCACTGTGACATAGCCCCCACAGTGACATGGCAACCAGTGGCCTGTTGCTCACTGTGACATGGCCACCACTGACCTGCTGCAATCTCTGACATGACCTCACAGTGACATGGCCACCACTGACCTGCTGCCCACTGTGACATGGCCCCCACAGTGACATGGCAACCAGTGGCATGTTTCTCACTGTGACATGGCCATCACTGACCTGCTGCACACTGTGACATGGCCCCACAGTGACGTGGCCACTACTGACCTGCTGCTCACTGTGACATGGCCCCCATAGTGACATGGCCACCACTGACCTGCTGCCCACTGTGACATAGCCCCCAGAGTGACATGGCAACCAGTGGCCTGTTGCTCTCTGTGACATGACCTCACAGTGACATGGCCACCACTGACCTGCTGCCCAATGTGACATAGCCCCCATAGTGACATGGCCATCACTGACCTGCTGCCCACTGTGACATGGCCACCATAGTGACATGGCCACTACTGACCTGCTGCCCACTGTGACATGGCCGCCATAGTGACATGGCCACCACTGACCTGCTGCCCACTGTGACATGGCCCCCATAGTGACATGGCCACCACTGACGTGCTGCCCACTGTGACATAGCCCCCACAGTGACATGGCAACCAGTGGCCTGTTGCTCACTGTGACATGGCCACCACTGACCTGCTGCCCAATGTGACATAGCCCCCATACTAACATGGCCACCACTGACGTGCTGCCCACTGTGACATGGCCCCCATAGTGACATGGCCAGCACTGACCTGCTGCCCACTGTGACATAGCCCCGACAGTGACATGGCAACCAGTGGCCTGTTACTCACTGTGACATGGCCACCACTGACCTGCTGCCCACTGTGACATAGCCCCCACAGTGACATGGCAACCAGTGGCCTGTTGCTCACTGTGACATGGCCACCACTGACCTGCTGCAATCTGTGACATGACCTCACAGTGACATGGCCACCACTGACCTGCTGCCCACTGTGACACGGCCCCCATAGTGACATGGCCACCACTGACCTGCTGCCCACTGTGACATAGCCCCCACAGTGACATGGCAACCAGTGGCCTGTTGCTCACTGTGACATGGCCACCACTGACCTGCTGCAATCTGTGACATGACCTCACAGTGACATGGCCACCACTGACCTGCTGCCCACTGTGACATAGCCCCCACAGTGACATGGCAACCAGTGGCCTGTTGCTCTCTGTGACATGACCTCACAGTGACATGGCCACCATGACCTGCTGCCCACTGTGACATGGCCACCATAGTGACATGGCCACTACTTACCTGCTGCCCACTGTGACATAGCCCACATACTGACATGGCCACCACTGACCTGCTGCCCACTGTGACATAGCCCCCATAGTGACATGGCCACCACTGACCTGCTGCCCACTGTGACATAGCCCCCACAGTGACATGGCAACCAGTGGCCTGTTACTCACTGTGACATGGCCACCACTGACCTGCTGCCCACTGTGACATAGCCCCCACAGTGACATGGCAACCAGTGGCCTGTTGCTCACTGTGACATGGCCACCACTGACCTGCTGCAATCTGTGACATGACCTCACTGTGACATGGCCACCACTGACCTGCTGCCCACTGTGACATGGCCCCAACAGTGACATGGCCACCACTGACCCTCTGACCACTGTGACATAGCCCCACAGTGACTTGGGCACCACTGACCTGCTGCCCACTGTGACATGGCCCCCATAGTGACATGGCCACCACTGACCTGCTGCCCACTGTGACATAGCCCCCACACTGACCTGGCAACCAGTGGCCTGTTGCTCACTGTGACATGGCCACCACTGACCTGCTGCAATCTGTGACATGACCTCACAGTGACATGGCCACCACTGACCTGCTGCCCACTGTGACATGGCCCCCACAGTGACATGGCAACCAGTGGCCTGTTTCTCACTGTGACATGGCCATCACTGACCTGCTGCACACTGTGACATGGCCCCGCAGTGACGTGGCCACTACTGACCTGCTGCTCACTGTGACATGGCCCCCATAGTGACATGGCCACCACTGACCTGCTGCCCACTGTGACATGGCCCCAACAGTGACATGGCCACCACTGACCCTCTGACCACTGTGACATAGCCCCACAGTGATTTGGGCACCACTGACCTGCTGCCCACTGTGACATGGCCCCCATAGTGACATGGCCACCACTGACCTGCTGCCCACTGTGACATAGCCCCCACAGTGACATGGCAACCAGTGGCCTGTTGCTCACTGTGACATGGCCATCACTTACCTGCTGCACACTGTGACATGGCCCCACAGTGACGTGGCCACTACTGACCTGCTGCCCACTGTGACATGGCCCCCATAGTGACATGGCCACCACTGACCTGCTGCGCACTGTGACATAGCCCCCACAGTGACATGGCAACCAGTGGCCTGTTGCTCACTGTGACATGGCCACCACTGACCTGCTGCCCACTGTGACATGGCCCCAACAGTGACATGTCCACCACTGACCCGCTGACAACTGTGACATAGCCCCACAGTGACTTGGGCACCACTGCCCTGCTGCCCACTGTGACATAGCCCCCACAGTGACATGGCAACCAGTGGCCTGTTGCTCACTGTGACATGGCCACCACTGACCTGCTGCAATCTGTGACATGACCTCACAGTGACATGGCCACCACTGACCTGCTGCCCACTGTGACATGGCCCCCACAGTGACATGGCAACCAGTGGCCTGTTTCTCACTGTGACATGGCCATCACTGACCTGCTGCACACTGTGACATGGCCCCACAGTGACGTGGCCACTTCTGACCTGCTGCTCACTGTGACATGGCCCCCATAGTGACATGGCCACCACTGACCTGCTGCCCACTGTGACATAGCCCCCAGAGTGACATGGCAACCAGTGGCCTGTTGCTCTCTGTGACATGACCTCACAGTGACATGGCCACCACTGAAACGCTGCCCAATGTGACATACCCCCCATAGTGACATGGCCATCACTGACCTGCTGCCCACTGTGACATGGCCACCATAGTGACATGGCCAGCACTGACCTGCTGCCCACTGTGACATGGCCGCCATAGTGACATGGCCACCACTGACCTGCTGCCCACTGTGACATGGCCCGCATAGTGACATGGCCACCACTGACCTGCTGCCCACTGTGACATAGCCCCCACAGTAACATGGCAGCCAGTGGCCTGTTGCTCACAGTGACATGGTCACCACTGACCTGCTGCCCAATGTGACATAGCCCCCATAGTGACATGGCCACCACTGACGTGCTGCCCACTGTGACATGGCCCCCAACAGTGACATGGCCAGCACTGACCTGCTGCCCACTGTGACATAGCCCCGACAGTGACATGACAACCAGTGGCCTGTTACTCACTGTGACATGGCCACCACTGACCTGCTGCCCACTGTGACATAGCCCCCACAGTGACATGGCAACCAGTGGCCTGTTGCTCACTGTGACATGGCCACCACTGACCTGCTGCAATCTGTGACATGACCTCACAGTGACATGGCCACCACAGACCTGCTGCCCACTGTGACATGGCCCCCACAGTGACATGGCAACCAGTGGCCTGTTTCTCACTGTGACATGGCCACCACTGACCTGCTGCCCACTGTGACATGGCCCCCATAGTGACATGGCCACCACTGACCTGCTGCCCACTGTGACATAGCCCCCACAGTGACATGGCAACCAGTGGCCTGTTGCTCACTGTGACATGGCCACCACTGACCTGCTGCAATCTGTGACATGACCTCACAGTGACATGGCCACCACTGACCTGCTGCCTACTGTGACATGGCCCCCACAGTGACATGGCAACCAGTGGCCTGTTTCTCACTGTGACATGGCCATCACTGACCTGCTGCACACTGTGACATGGCCCCACAGTGACGTGGCCACTACTGACCTGCTGCTCACTGTGAAATGGCCCCCATAGTGACATGGCAACCACTGACCTGCTGCCCACTGTGACATGGCCCCAACAGTGACATGGCCACCACTGACCCTCTGACCACTGTGACATAGCCCCACAGTGACTTGGGCACCACTGACCTGCTGCCCACTGTGACATGGCCCCCATAGTGACATGGCCACCACTGACCTGCTGCCCACAGTGACATGGCCCCCATAGTGACATGGCCACCACTGACCTGCTGCGCACTGTGACATAGCCCCCACAGTGACATGGCAAACAGTGGCCTGTTGCTCACTGTGACATGGCCACCACTGACCTGCTGCCCACTGTGACATGGCCCCAACAGTGACATGTCCACCACTGACCCGCTGACAACTGTGACATAGCCCCACAGTGACTTGGGCACCACTGCCCTGCTGCCCACTGTGACATAGCCCCCACAGTGACAGGGCAACCAGTGGCCTGTTGCTCACTGTGACATGGCCACCACTGACCTGCTGCAATCTGTAACATGACCTCACAGTGACATGGCCACCACTGACCTGCTGCCCACTGTGACATGGCCCCCACAGTGACATGGCAACCAGTGGCCTGTTTCTCACTGTGACATGGCCATCACTGACCTGCTGCACACTGTGACATGGCCCCACAGTGACGTGGCCACTACTGACCTGCTGGTCACTGTGACATGGCCCCCATAGTGACATGGCCACCACTGACCTGCTACCCACTGTGACATGGCCCCAACAGTGACATGGCCACCACTGAACCTCTGACCACTGTGACATAGCCCCACAGTGACTTGGGCACCACTGACCTGCTGCCCACTGTGACATGGCCCCCATAGTGACATGGCCACCACTGACCTGCTGCCCACTGTGACATAGCCCCCACAGTGACATGGCAACCAGTGGCCTGTTGCTCACTGAGACATGGCCATCACTTACCTGCTGCAGACTGTGACATGGCCCCACAGTGACGTGGCCACTACTGACCTGCTGCCCACTGTGACATCTTCCCCATAGTGACATGGCCACCACTGACCTGCTGCCCACTTTGACATGGCCCCCATAGTGACATGGCCACCACTGACCTCCTGCCCACTGTGACATAGCCCCCACAGTGACATGGCAACCAGTGGCCTGTTGCTCACTGTGACATGGCCACCACTGACCTGCTGCACACTGTGACATGACCTCACAGTGACATGGCCACCACTGACCTGCTGCCCAATGTGACATAGCCCCCATAGTGACATGGCCACCATTGACATGCTGCCCACTGTGACATGGCCCCCATAGTGACATGGCCAAAACTGACCTGCTGCCCACTGTGACATAGCCCCCACAGTGACATGGCAACCAGTGGCCTGTTGCTCACTGTGACATGGCCATTACTGACCTGCTGCACACTGTGACATGGCCCCCACAGTGACATGGCAACCAGTGGCCTGTTTCTCACTGTGACATGGCCATCACTGACCTGCTGCACACTGTGACATGGCCCCACAGTGACGTGGCCACTACTGACCTGCTGCTCACTGTGACATGGCCCCCATAGTGACATGGCCACCACTGACCTGCTGCCCACTGTGACATGGCCACAACAGTGACATGGCCACCACTGAACCTCTGACCACTGTGACATAGCCCCACAGTGACTTGGGCACCACTGACCTGCTGCCCACTGTGACATGGCCCCCATAGTGACATGGCCACCACTGACCTGCTGCCCACTGTGACATAGCGCCCACAGTGACATGGCAACCAGTGGCCTGTTGCTCACTGAGACATGGCCATCACTTACCTGCTGCACACTGTGACATGGCCCCACAGTGACGTGGCCACTACTGACCTGCTGCCCACTGTGACATCTTCCCCATAGTGACATGGCCACCACTGACCTGCTGCCCACTGTGACATGGCCCCCATAGTGACATGGCCACCACTGACCTGCTGCGCACTGTGACATAGCCCCCACAGTGACATGGCAACCAGTGGCCTGTTGCTCACTGTGACATGGCCACCACTGACCTGCTGCCCACTGTGACATGGCCCCAACAGTGACATGTCCACCACTGACCCGCTGACAACTGTGACATAGCCCCACAGTGACTTGGGCACCACTGCCCTGCTGCCCACTGTGACATAGCCCCCACAGTGACATGGCAACCAGTGGCCTGTTGCTCACTGTGACATGGCCACCACTGACCTGCTGCAATCTGTGACATGACCTCACAGTGACATGGCCACCACTGACCTGCTGCCCACTGTGACATGGCCCCCACAGTGACATGGCAACCAGTGGCCTGTTTCTCACTGTGACATGGCCATCACTGACCTGCTGCACACTGTGACATGGCCCCACAGTGACGTGGCCACTTCTGACCTGCTGCTCACTGTGACATGGCCCCCATAGTGACATGGCCACCACTGACCTGCTGCCCACTGTGACATAGCCCCCAGAGTGACATGGCAACCAGTGGCCTGTTGCTCTCTGTGACATGACCTCACAGTGACATGGCCACCACTGAAACGCTGCCCAATGTGACATACCCCCCATAGTGACATGGCCATCACTGACCTGCTGCCCACTGTGACATGGCCACCATAGTGACATGGCCAGCACTGACCTGCTGCCCACTGTGACATGGCCGCCATAGTGACATGGCCACCACTGACCTGCTGCCCACTGTGACATGGCCCGCATAGTGACATGGCCACCACTGACCTGCTGCCCACTGTGACATAGCCCCCACAGTAACATGGCAGCCAGTGGCCTGTTGCTCACAGTGACATGGCCACCACTGACCTGCTGCCCAATGTGACATAGCCCCCATAGTGACATGGCCACCACTGACGTGCTGCCCACTGTGACATGGCCCCCAACAGTGACATGGCCAGCACTGACCTGCTGCCCACTGTGACATAGCCCCGACAGTGACATGACAACCAGTGGCCTGTTACTCACTGTGACATGGCCACCACTGACCTGCTGCCCACTGTGACATAGCCCCCACAGTGACATGGCAACCAGTGGCCTGTTGCTCACTGTGACATGGCCACCACTGACCTGCTGCAATCTGTGACATGACCTCACAGTGACATGGCCACCACAGACCTGCTGCCCACTGTGACATGGCCCCCACAGTGACATGGCAACCAGTGGCCTGTTTCTCACTGTGACATGGCCACCACTGACCTGCTGCCCACTGTGACATGGCCCCCATAGTGACATGGCCACCACTGACCTGCTGCCCACTGTGACATAGCCCCCACAGTGACATGGCAACCAGTGGCCTGTTGCTCACTGTGACATGGCCACCACTGACCTGCTGCAATCTGTGACATGACCTCACAGTGACATGGCCACCACTGACCTGCTGCCTACTGTGACATGGCCCCCACAGTGACATGGCAACCAGTGGCCTGTTTCTCACTGTGACATGGCCATCACTGACCTGCTGCACACTGTGACATGGCCCCACAGTGACGTGGCCACTACTGACCTGCTGCTCACTGTGAAATGGCCCCCATAGTGACATGGCCACCACTGACCTGCTGCCCACTGTGACATGGCCCCAACAGTGACATGGCCACCACTGACCCTCTGACCACTGTGACATAGCCCCACAGTGACTTGGGCACCACTGACCTGCTGCCCACTGTGACATGGCCCCCATAGTGACATGGCCACCACTGACCTGCTGCCCACTGTGACATAGCCCCCACAGTGACATGGCAACCAGTGGCCTGTTGCTCACTGTGACATGGCCATCACTTACCTGCTGCACACTGTGACATGGCCCCACAGTGACGTGGCCACTACTGACCTGCTGCCCACTGTGACATGGCCCCCATAGTGACATGGCCACCACTGACCTGCTGCCCACAGTGACATGGCCCCCATAGTGACATGGCCACCACTGACCTGCTGCGCACTGTGACATAGCCCCCACAGTGACATGGCAAACAGTGGCCTGTTGCTCACTGTGACATGGCCACCACTGACCTGCTGCCCACTGTGACATGGCCCCAACAGTGACATGTCCACCACTGACCCGCTGACAACTGTGACATAGCCCCACAGTGACTTGGGCACCACTGCCCTGCTGCCCACTGTGACATAGCCCCCACAGTGACAGGGCAACCAGTGGCCTGTTGCTCACTGTGACATGGCCACCACTGACCTGCTGCAATCTGTGACATGACCTCACAGTGACATGGCCACCACTGACCTGCTGCCCACTGTGACATGGCCCCCACAGTGACATGGCAACCAGTGGCCTGTTTCTCACTGTGACATGGCCATCACTGACCTGCTGCACACTGTGACATGGCCCCACAGTGACGTGGCCACTACTGACCTGCTGGTCACTGTGACATGGCCCCCATAGTGACATGGCCACCACTGACCTGCTGCCCACTGTGACATGGCCCCAACAGTGACATGGCCACCACTGAACCTCTGACCACTGTGACATAGCCCCACAGTGACTTGGGCACCACTGACCTGCTGCCCACTGTGACATGGCCCCCATAGTGACATGGCCACCACTGACCTGCTGCCCACTGTGACATAGCCCCCACAGTGACATGGCAACCAGTGGCCTGTTGCTCACTGAGACATGGCCATCACTTACCTGCTGCAGACTGTGACATGGCCCCACAGTGACGTGGCCACTACTGACCTGCTGCCCACTGTGACATCTTCCCCATAGTGACATGGCCACCACTGACCTGCTGCCCACTTTGACATGGCCCCCATAGTGACATGGCCACCACTGACCTCCTGCCCACTGTGACATAGCCCCCACAGTGACATGGCAACCAGTGGCCTGTTGCTCACTGTGACATGGCCACCACTGACCTGCTGCACACTGTGACATGACCTCACAGTGACATGGCCACCACTGACCTGCTGCCCAATGTGACATAGCCCCCATAGTGACATGGCCACCATTGACATGCTGCCCACTGTGACATGGCCCCCATAGTGACATGGCCAAAACTGACCTGCTGCCCACTGTGACATAGCCCCCACAGTGACATGGCAACCAGTGGCCTGTTGCTCACTGTGACATGGCCATTACTGACCTGCTGCACACTGTGACATGGCCCCCACAGTGACATGGCAACCAGTGGCCTGTTTCTCACTGTGACATGGCCATCACTGACCTGCTGCACACTGTGACATGGCCCCACAGTGACGTGGCCACTACTGACCTGCTGCTCACTGTGACATGGCCCCCATAGTGACATGGCCACCACTGACCTGCTGCCCACTGTGACATGGCCACAACAGTGACATGGCCACCACTGAACCTCTGACCACTGTGACATAGCCCCACAGTGACTTGGGCACCACTGACCTGCTGCCCACTGTGACATGGCCCCCATAGTGACATGGCCACCACTGACCTGCTGCCCACTGTGACATAGCGCCCACAGTGACATGGCAACCAGTGGCCTGTTGCTCACTGAGACATGGCCATCACTTACCTGCTGCACACTGTGACATGGCCCCACAGTGACGTGGCCACTACTGACCTGCTGCCCACTGTGACATCTTCCCCATAGTGACATGGCCACCACTGACCTGCTGCCCACTGTGACATGGCCCCCATAGTGACATGGCCACCACTGACCTGCTGCCCACTGTGACATAGCCCCCACAGTGACATGGCAACCAGTGGCCTGTTGCTCACTGTGACATGGCCACCACTGAACTGCTGCACACTGTGACATGACCTCACAGTGACATGGCCACCACTGACCTGCTGCCCAATGTGACATAGCCCCCATAGTGACATGGCCACCATTGACATGCTGCCCACTATGACATGGCCCCCATAGTGACATGGCCAAAACTGACCTGCTGCCCACTGTGACATAGCCCCCACAGTGACATGGCAACCAGTGGCCTGTTGCTCACTGTGACATGGCCATCACTGACCTGCTGCACACTGTGACATGGCCCCACAGTGACGTGGCCACTACTGACCTGCTGCTCACTGTGACATGGCCCCCATAGTGACATGGCCACCACTGACCTGCTGCCCACTGTGACATGGCCCCAACAGTGACATGGTCACCACTGACCCGCTGACCACTGTGACATAGCCCCACAGTGAAATGGGCACCACTGACCTGCTGCCCACTGTGACATGGCCCTCATAGTGCCATGGCCACCACTGACCTGCTGCCCACTGTGACATAGCCCCCACAGTGACATGGCAACCAGTGGCCTGTTGCTCACTGTGACATGGCCATTACTGACCTGCTGCACACTGTGACATGGCCCCACAGTGACGTGGCCACCACTGACCTGCTGCCCACTGTGACATGGCCCCCATAGTGACATGGCCACCACTGACCTGCTGCCCACTGTGACATAGCCCCCACAGTGACATGGCAACCAGTGGCCTGTTGCTCACTGTGACATAGCCATCACTGACCTGCTGCACACTGTGACATGGCCCCACAGTGACTTGGCCACTACTGACCTGCTGCACACTGTGACATAGCCCCCATAGTGACATGGCCACCACTGACATGCTGCCCACTGTGACATGGCCCCCATAGTGACATGGCCACCACTGACCTGCTGCACACTGTGACATAGCCCCCACAGTGACATGGCAACCAGTGGCCTGTTGCTCACTGTGACATGGCCACCACTGACCTGCTTCCCAATGTGACATAGCCCCCATAGTGACATGGCCACCACTGACCTGCTGCCCACTGTGACATGGCCACCATAGTGACATGGCCAGCACTGACCTGCTGCCCACTGTGACATAGCCCCCACAGTGACATGGCAACCAGTGGCCTGTTGCTCACTGTGACATGGCCACCACTGACCTGCTGCACACTGTGACATGACCTCACAGTGAGATGGCCACCACTGACCTGCTGCCCAATGTGACATAGCTACCATAGTGACATGGCCACCATTGACCTGCTGCCCACTGTTACATGGCCCCCATAGTGACATGGCCACCACTGACCTGTTGCCCACTGTGACATGGCCCCACAGTGACGTGGCCACTACTGACCTGCTGCCCACTGTGACACGGCCCCCATAGTGACATGGCCACCACTGACCTGCTGCCCACTGTGACATGGCCCCAACAGAGACATGGTCACCACTGACCCGCTGACCACTGTGACATGGCCCCCATAGTGACATGGCCACCACTGACATGCTGCCCACTGTGACATGGCCCCCATAGTGACATGGCCACCACTGATCTGCTGCCCACTGTGACATAGCCCCCACAGTGACATGGCAACCAGTGACCTGTTGCTCACTGTGACATGGCCACCACTGACCTGCTGCACACTGTGAGATGACCTCACAGTGACATGGCCACTACTGACCTGCTGCCCACTGTGACATGGCCCCAACAGTGACATGGCAACCACTGACGCGCTGACCACTGTGACATAGCCCCACAGTGACTTGGGCACCACTGACCTGCTGCCCACTGTGACTTGGCTGCCATAGTGACATGGCCACCACTGACCTGCTGCCCACTGTGACATAGCCCCCACAGTGACATGGCAACCAGTGGCCTGTTGCTCACTGTGACATGGCCACCACTGACCTGCTGCCCACTGTGACATGACCTCACAGTGACATGGCCACCACTGACCTGCTGTCCAATGTGACATAGCCCCCATAGTGACATGGCCACCACTGACCTGCTGCCCACTGTGACATGGCCCCCACAGTGACACGGCCACCACTGACCTGCTGCCCACTGTGACATAGCCCCCACAGTGACATGGCAACCAGTGGCCTGTTACTCACTGTGACATGACCATCACTGACCTGCTGCACACTGTGACATGGCCCCCATAGTGACATGGCCACTACTGACCTGCTGCCCACTGTGACATGGCCCCCATAGTGACATGGCCACAAGTGACCTGCTGCCCACTGTGACATGGCCCCCATAGTGACATGGCCACCACTGACCTGCTGCCCACTGTGACATAGCCCCCACTGTGACATGGCCACCAGTGGCCTGTTGCTCACTGTGACATGACCTCACAGTGACATGGCCACCACTGAAACGCTGCCCAATGTGACATAGCCCCCATAGTGACATGGCCATCACTGACCTGCTGCCCACTGTGACATGGCCACCATAGTGACATGGCCAATACTGACCTGCTGCCCACTGTGACATGGCCGCCATAGTGACATGGCCACCACTGACCTGCTGCACACTGTGACATGGCCCCACAGTGACGTGGCCACTTCTGACCTGCTGCTCACTGTGACATGGCCCCCATAGTGACATGGCCACCACTGACCTGCTGCCCACTGTGACATAGCCCCCAGAGTGACATGGCAACCAGTGGCCTGTTGCTCTCTGTGACATGACCTCACAGTGACATGGCCACCACTGAAACGCTGCCCAATGTGACATACCCCCCAGAGTGACATGGCCATCACTGACCTGCTGCCCACTGTGACATGGCCACCATAGTGACATGGCCACTACTGACCTGCTGCCCACTGTGACATGGCCGCCATAGTGACATGGCCACCACTGACCTGCTGCCCACTGTGACATGGCCCGCATAGTGACATGGCCACCACTGACCTGCTGCCCACTGTGACATAGCCCCCACAGTGACATGGCAGCCAGTGGCCTGTTGCTCACAGTGACATGGCCACCACTGACCTGCTGCCCAATGTGACATAGCCCCCATAGTGACATGGCCACCACTGACGTGCTGCCCACTATGACATGGCCCCCAACAGTGACATGGCCAGCACTGACCTGCTGCCCACTGTGACATAGCCCCGACAGTGACATGGCAACCAGTGGCCTGTTACTCACTGTGACATGACCACCACTGACCTGCTGCCCACTGTGACATAGCCCCCACAGTGACATGGCAACCAGTGGCCTGTTGCTCACTGTGACATGGCCACCACTGACCTGCTGCAATCTGTGACATGACCTCACAGTGACATGGCCACCACTGACCTGCTGCCCACTGTGACATGGCCCCCACAGTGACATGGCAACCAGTGGCCTGTTTCTCACTGTGACATGGCCACCACTGACCTGCTGCCCACTGTGACATGGCCCCAACAGTGACATGGCCACCACTGACCCTCTGACCACTGTGACATAGTCCCACAGTGACTTGGGCACCACTGACCTGCTGCCCACTGTGACATGGCCCCCATAGTGACATGGCCACCACTGACCTGCTGCCCACTGTGACATAGCCCCCACAGTGACATGGCAACCAGTGGCCTGTTGCTCACTGTGACATGGCCACCACTGACCTGCTGCAATCTGTGACATGACCTCACAGTGACATGGCCACCACTGACCTGCTGCCTACTGTGACATAGCCCCCACAGTGACATGGCAACCAGTGGCCTGTTGCTCACTGTGACATGGCCATCACTGACCTGCTGCACACTGTGACATGGCCCCACAGTGACGTGGCCACTACTGACCTGCTGCCCACTATGACATGGCCCCCATAGTGACATGGCCACCACTGACCTGCTGCCCACAGTGACATGGCCCCCATAGTGACATGGCCACCACTGACCTGCTGCGCACTGTGACATAGCCCCCACAGTGACATGGCAAACAGTGGCCTGTTGCTCACTGTGACATGGCCACCACTGACCTGCTGCCCACTGTGACATGGCCCCAACAGTGACATGTCCACCACTGACCCGCTGACAACTGTGACATAGCCCCACAGTGACTTGGGCACCACTGCCCTGCTGCCCACTGTGACATAGCCCCCACAGTGACAGGGCAACCAGTGGCCTGTTGCTCACTGTGACATGGCCACCACTGACCTGCTGCAATCTGTGACATGACCTCACAGTGACATGGCCACCACTGACCTGCTGCCCACTGTGACATGGCCCCCACAGTGACATGGCAACCAGTGGCCTGTTTCTCACTGTGACATGGCCATCACTGACCTGCTGCACACTGTGACATGGCCCCACAGTGACGTGGCCACTACTGACCTGCTGCTCACTGTGACATGGCCCCCATAGTGACATGGCCACCACTGACCTGCTGCCCACTGTGACATGGCCCCAACAGTGACATGGCCACCACTGAACCTCTGACCACTGTGACATAGCCCCACAGTGACTTGGGCACCACTGACCTGCTGCCCACTGTGACATGGCCCCCATAGTGACATGGCCACCACTGACCTGCTGCCCACTGTGACATAGCCCCCACAGTGACATGGCAACCAGTGGCCTGTTGCTCACTGAGACATGGCCATCACTTACCTGCTGCACACTGTGACATGGCCCCACAGTGACGTGGCCACTACTGACCTGCTGCCCACTGTGACATCTTCCCCATAGTGACATGGCCACCACTGACCTGCTGCCCACTGTGACATGGCCCCCATAGTGACCTGGCCACCACTGACCTGCTGCCCACTGTGACATAGCCCCCACAGTGACATGGCAACCAGTGGCCTGTTGCTCACTGTGACATGGCCACCACTGACCTGCTGCACACTGTGACATGACCTCACAGTGACATGGCCACCACTGACCTGCTGCCCAATGTGACATAGCCCCCATAGTGACATGGCCACCATTGACATGCTGCCCACTGTGACATGGCCCCCATAGTGACATGGCCAAAACTGACCTGCTGCCCACTGTGACATAGCCCCCACAGTGACATGGCAACCAGTGGCCTGTTGCTCACTGTGACATGGCCATCACTGACCTGCTGCACACTGTGACATGGCCCCACAGTGACGTGGCCACTACTGACCTGCTGCTCACTGTGACATGGCCCCCATAGTGACATGGCCACCACTGTCCTGCTGCCCACTGTGACATGGCCCCAACAGTGACATGGTCACCACTGACCCGCTGACCACTGTGACATAGCCCCACAGTGAAATGGGCACCACTGACCTGCTGCCCACTGTGACATGGCCGCCATAGTGCCATGGCCACCACTGACCTACTGCCCACTGTGACATAGCCCCCACAGTGACATGGCAACCAGTGGCCTGTTGCTCACTGTGACATGGCCATTACTGACCTGCTGCACACTGTGACATGGCCCCACAGTGACGTGGCCACCACTGACCTGCTGCCCACTGTGACATGGCCCCCATAGTGACATGGCCACCACTGACCTGCTGCCCACTGTGACATAGCCCCCACAGTGACATGGCAACCAGTGGCCTGTTGCTCACTGTGACATGGCCATCACTGACCTGCTGCACACTGTGACATGGCCCCACAGTGACTTGGCCACTACTGACCTGCTGCCCACTGTGACATAGCCCCCATAGTGACATGGCCACCACTGACATGCTGCCCACTGTGACATGGCCCCCATAGTGACATGGCCACCACTGACCTGCTGCACACTGTGACATAGCCCCCACAGTGACATGGCAACCAGTGGCCTGTTGCTCACTGTGACATGGCCACCACTGACCTGCTTCCCAATGTGACATAGCCCCCATAGTGACATGGCCACCACTGACCTGCTGCCCACTGTGACATGGCCCCCATAGTGACATGGCCAGCACTGACCTGCTGCCCACTGTGACATAGCCCCCACAGTGACATGGCAACCAGTGGCCTGTTGCTCACTGTGACATGGCCACCACTGACCTGCTGCACACTGTGACATGACCTCACAGTGAGATGTCCACCACTGACCTGCTGCCCAATGTGACATAGCTACCATAGTGACATGGCCACCATTGACCTGCTGCCCACTGTTACATGGCCCCCATAGTGACATGGCCACCACTGACCTGTTGCCCACTGTGACATGGCCCCACAGTGACGTGGCCACTACTGACCTGCTGCCCACTGTGACACGGCCCCCATAGTGACATGGCCACCACTGACCTGCTGCCCACTGTGACATGGCCCCAACAGTGACATGGTCACCACTGACACGCTGACCACTGTGACATGGCCCCCATAGTGACATGGCCACCACTGACATGCTGCCCACTGTGACATGGCCCCCATTGTGACATGGCCACCACTGATCTGCTGCCCACTGTGACATAGCCCCACAGTGACTTGGGCACCACTGACCTGCTGCCCACTGTGACTTGGCTGCCATAGTGACATGGCCACCACTGACCTGCTGCCCACTGTGACATAGCCCCCACAGTGACATGGCAACCAGTGGCCTGTTGCTCACTGTGACATGGCCACCACTGACCTGCTGCCCACTGTGACATGACCTCACAGTGACATGGCCACCACTGACCTGCTGTCCAATGTGACATAGCCCCCATAGTGACATGGCCACCACTGACCTGCTGCCCACTGTGACATGGCCCCCACAGTGACACGGCCACCACTGACCTGCTGCCCACTGTGACATAGCCCCCACAGTGACATGGCAAGCAGTGGCCTGTTACTCACTGTGACATTACCATCACTGACCTGCTGCACACTGTGACATGGCCCCCATAGTGACATGGCCACTACTGACCTGCTGCCCACTGTGACATGGCCCCCATAGTGACATGGCCACAAGTGACCTGCTGCCCACTGTGACATGGCCCCCATAGTGACATGGCCACCACTGACCTGCTGCCCACTGTGACATAGCCCCCACTGTGACATGGCAACCAGTGGCCTGTTGCTCACTGTGACATGACCTCACAGTGACATGGCCACCACTGAAACGCTGCCCAATGTGACATAGCCCCCATAGTGACATGGCCATCACTGACCTGCTGCCCACTGTGACATGGCCACCATAGTGACATGGCCACCACTGACCTGCTGCCCACTGTGACATGGCCCCCAAAGTGACATGGCCACCACTGACCTGCTGCCCACTGTGACATAGCCCCCACAGTGACATGGCAACCAGTGGCCTCTTGCTCACAGTGACATGGCCACCTCTGACCTGCTGCCCAATGTGACATAGCCCCCATACTGACATGGCCACCACTGATGTGCTGCGCACTGTGACATGGCCCCCATAGTGACATGGCCAGCACTGACCTGCTGCCCACTGTGACATAGCCGCGACAGTGACATGTTAACCAGTGGCCTGTTACTCACTGTGACATGGCCACCACTGACCTGCTGCCCACTGTGACATAGCCCCCACAGTGACATGGCAACCAGTGGCCTGTTGCTCACTGTGACATGGCCACCACTGACCTGCTGCAATCTGTGACATGACCTCACAGTGACATGGCCACCACTGACCTGCTGCCCACTGTGACATGGCCCCCACAGTGACATGGCAACCAGTGGCCTGTTTCTCACTGTGACATGGCCTCCACTGACCTGCTGCCCATTGTGACATGGCCCCAACAGTGACATGGCCACCACTGACCCTCTGACCACTGTGACATAGCCCCACAGTGACGTGGCCACTACTGACCTGCTGCCCACTGTGACATGGCCCCCATAGTGACCTGGCCACCACTGACCTGCTGCCCACTGTGACATGGCCCCCATATTGACATGGCCACCACTGACCTGCTGTGCACTGTGACATAGCCCCCACAGTGACATGGCAACCAGTGGCCTGTTGCTCACTGTGACATGGCCACCAAAGACCTGCTGCACACTGTGACATGACCTCACAGTGACATGGCCACTACTGACCTGCTGCTCACTGTGACATGGCCCCCATAGTGACATGGCCACCACTGACCTGCTACCCACTGTGACATGGCCCCAACAGTGACATGGCCACCACTGACCCTCTGACCACTGTGACATAGCCCCACAGTGACTTGGGCTCCACTGACCTGCTGCCCACTGTGACATGGCCCCATAGTGACATGGCCACCACTGACCTGCTGCCCACTGTGACATAGCCCCCACAGTGACATGGCAACCAGTGGCCTGTTGCTCACTGTGACATGGCCATCACTTACCTGCTGCACACTGTGACATGGCCCCACAGTGACGTGGCCACTACTGACCTGCTGCCCACTGTGACATGGCCCCCATAGTGACATGGCCACCACTGACCTGCTGCCCACTGTGACATGGCCACCATAGTGACATGGCCACCACTGACCTGCTGCGCACTGTGACATAGCCCCCACAGTGACATGGCAACCAGTGGCCTGGTGCTCACTGTGACATGGCCACCACTGACCTGCTGCACACTGTGACATGACCTCACAGTGACATGGCCACCACTGACCTGCTGCCCAATGTGACATAGCCCCCATAGTGACATGGCCACCATTGACATGCTGCCCACTGTGACATGGCCCCCATAGTGACATGGCCAAAACTGACCTGCTGCCCACTGTGACATAGCCCCCACAGTGACATGGCAACCAGTGGCCTGTTGCTCACTGTGACATGGCCACCACTGACCTGCTGCACACTGTGACATGGCCCCCATAGTGACATGGCCAGCACTGACCTGTTGCCCACTGTGACATGGCCCCAACAGTGACATGTCCACCACTGACCCGCTGACAACTGTGACATAGCCCCACAGTGACTTGGGCACCACTGACCTGCTGCCCACTGTGACATAACCCCCACAGTGACATGGCAACCAGTGGCCTGTTGCTCACTGTGACATGGCCATCACTGACCTGCACACACTGTGACATGTCCCCACAGTGACGTGGCCACTACTGAAATGCTGCTCACTGTGACATGGCCCCCATAGTGACATGGCCACCACTGACCTGCTGCCCACTGTGACATGGCCCCCATAGTGACATGGCCACCACTGACCCGCTGACCACTGTGACATGACCTCACAGTGACATGGCCACCACTGACCTGCTGCACAGTGTGACATGACCTCACATTGACATGGCCACCACTGACCTGCTGCCCAATGTGACATAGCCCCCATAGTGACATGGCCACCATTGACCTGCTGCCCACTGTGACATGGCCCCCATAGTGACATGGCCAGCACTGACCTGCTGCCCACTGTGACATAGCCCCCACAGTGACATGGCAACCAGTGGCCTGTTGCTCACTGTGACATGGCCATCACTGACCTGCTGCCCACTGTGACATGGCCCCCATAGTGACATGGCCACCACTGACCTGCTGCCCACTGTGACATGGCCCCAACAGTGACATGGCCACTACTGAACTGCTGCCCACTGTGACATGGCCGCCATAGTGACATGGCCACCACTGACCTGCTGCCCACTGTGACATGGCCCCCATAGTGACATGGCCACCACTGACCTGCTGCCCACTGTGACATAGCCCCCACAGTGACATGGCAACCAGTGGCCTGTTGCTCACAGTGACATGGCCACCACTGACCTGCTGCCCAATGTGATATAGCCCCCATACTGACATGGCCACCACTGACCTGCTGCCCACTGTGACATAGCCCCGACAGTGACATGGCAACCAGTGGCCTGTTACTCACTGTGACATGGCCACCACTGACATGCTGCCCACTGTGACATAGCCCCACAGTGACTTGGGCACCACTGACCTGCTCCCCACTGTGACATGGCCCCCATAGTGACATGGCCACCACTGACCTGCTGCCCACTATGACATAGCCCCCACAGTGACATGGCAACCAGTGGACTTTTGCTCACTGTGACATGGCCACCACTGACATGCTGCCCACTGTGACATGGCCCCACAGTGACGTGGCCACTACTGACCTGCTGCCCACTGTGACATGGCCCCCATAGTGACATGGCCACCACTGACCTGCTGCCCACTGTGACATGGCCCCCATAGTGACAAGGCCAGCACTGACCTGCTGGCACTGTGACACGGCCCCCACAGTGACATGGCAACCAGTGGCCTGTTGCTCACTGTGACATAACCTCACAGTGACATGGCCACCACTGACCTGCTGCCCACTATGACATGGCCACCATAGTGACACGGCCAGCACTGACCTGCTGCCCACTGTGACATAGCCCCCACAGTGACATGGCAACCAGTGGCCTGTTGCTCACTGTGACATGGCCATCACTGACCTGCTGCACACTGTGACATGGCCCCACAGTGAGGTGGCCACTACTGACCTGCTACCCACTGTGACATGGTCCCCATAGTGACATGGCCAGCACTGACCTGCTGCCCACTGTGACATGGTCCCCATAGTGACATGGCCACCACTGACCTGCTGCCCACTGTGACATAGCCCCCACAGTGACATGGCAACCAGTGGCCTGTTACTCACTGTGACATGGCCACCACTGAACTGCTGCATACTGTGACATGACCTCACAGTGACATGGCCACCACTGACCTGCTGCCCACTGTGACATGGCCCCCACAGTGACATGGCAACCAGTGGCCTGTTGCTCACTGTGACATGGCCATCACTGACCTGCTGCACACTGTGACATGGCCCCACAGTGACGTGGCCACTACTGACCTGCTGCTCACTGTGACATGGCCCCCATAGTGACATGGCCACCACTGACCTGCTGCCCACTGTGACATGGCCCCAACAGTGACATGGCCACCACTGACCCTCTGACCACTGTGACATAGCCCCACAGTGACTTGGGCACCACTGACCTGCTGCCCACTGTGACATGGCCCCCATAGTGACATGGCCACCACTGACCTGCTGCCCACTGTGACATAGCCCCCACAGTGACATCCAACCAGTGGCCTGTTGCTCACTGTGACATGGCCATCACTTACCTGCTGCACACTGTGACATGGCCCCAGAGTGACGTGGCCACTACTGACCTGCTGCCCACTGTGACATGGCCCCCATAGTGACATGGCCACCACTGACATGCTGCCCACTGTGACATAGCCCCACAGTGACTTGGGCACCACTGACCTGCTGCCCACTGTGACATGGCCCCCATAGTGACATGGCCACCACTGACCTGCTGGCACTGTGACAGAGCCCCCACAGTGACATGGCAACCAGTGGACTGTTGCTCACTGTGACATGACCTCACAGTGACATGGCCACCACTGACCTGCTGCCCACTGTGACATGGCCACCATAGTGACACGGCCAGCACTGACCTGCTGCCCACTGTGACATAGCCCCCACAGTGACATGGCAACCAGTGGCCTGTTGCTCACTGTGACATGGCCATCACTGACCTGCTGCCCACTGTGACATGGCCCCCATAGTGACGTGGCAACTACTGACCTGCTGCCCACTGTGACATGGCCCCCATAGTGACATGGCCACCACTGACCTGCTGCCCACTGTGACATAGCCCCCACAGTGACATGGCAACCAGTGGCCTGTTGCTCACTGTGACATGGCCACCACTGTTCTGCTGCACACTGTGACATGACTACACAGTGACGTGGCCACCACTGACCTGCTGCCCAATGTGACATAGCCCCCATAGTGACTTGGCCACCACTGACCTGCTGCCCACTGTAACATGGCCCCCATAGTGACATGGCCAAAACTGACCTGCTGCCCACTGTGACATAGCCCCCACAGTGAGATGGCAACCAGTGGCCTGTTGCTCACTGTGACATGGCCATCACTGACCTGCTGCACACTGTGACATGGCCCCACAGTGACGTGGCCACTACTGACCTGCTGCCCACTGTGACATGGCCCCCATAGTGACATGGCCACCACTGACCTGCTGCCCACTGTGACATGGCCCCAACAGTGACATGGCCACCCCTGACCCTCTGACCACTGTGACATAGCCCCACAGTGACTTGGGCACCACTGACCTGCTGCCCACTGTGACATGGCCCCCATAGTGACATGGCCACCACTGACCTGCTGCGCACTGTGACATAGCCCCCACAGTGACATGGCAATCAGTGGCCTGTTGCTCACTGTGACATGGCCATCACTTACCAGCTGCACACTGTGACATGGCCCCACAGTGACGTGGCCACTACTGACCTGCTGCCCACTGTGACATGCCCCCCATAATGACATGGCCACCACTGCCCTGCTGCACACTGTGACATGGCCCCCATAGTGACATGGCCACCACTGACCTGCTGCCCACTGTGACATAGCCCCCACAGTGACATGGCAACCAGTGGCCTGTTGCTCACTGTGACATGACCTCACAGTGACATGGCCACCACTGAACTGCTGCCCAAAGTGACATAGCCCCCATAGTGACATGGCCACCACTGACCTGCTGCCCACTGTGACATGGCCACCATAGTGACATGGCCAGCACTGACCTGCTGCTCACTGTGACATAGCCCACACAGTGACATGGCAACCAGGGGCCTGTTACTCACTGTGACATGACCATCACTGACCTGCTGCACACTGTGACATGGCCCCACAGTGACGTGGCCACTACTGACCTGCTGCCCACTGTGACATGGCCCCCATAGTGACATGGCCACCACTGACCTGCTGCCCACTGTGACATGGCCCCCATAGTGACATGGCCAAAACTGACCTGCTGCCCACTGTGACATAGCCCCCACAGTGACATGGCAAACAGTGGCTTGTTGCTCACTGTGACATGGCCATCACTGACCAGCTGCACACTGTGACATGGCCCCACAGTGACGTGGCCACTACTGACCTGCTGCCCACTGTAACATGGCCCCCATAGTGACATGGCCACCACTGACCTGCTGCCCACTGTGACATGGCCCCAACAGTGACATGGCCACCACTGACCCGCTGACCACTGTGACATAGCCCCACAGTGACATGGGCACCAGTGACCTGCTGCCCACTGTGACATGGCCCCCATAGTGCCATGGCCACCACTAACCTTCTGCCCACTGTGACATAGCCCCCACAGTGACATGGCAACCAGTGGCCTGTTGCTCACTGTGACATGGCCATCACTGACCTGCTGCCCACTGTGACATGGCCCCAACAGTGACATGGCCACCACTGATCCGCTGACCACTGTCACATAGCCCCACAGTGACCTGACCACCACTAACCTGCTACCCACTGTGACATGGCCCCCATAGAGACATGGCCACAACTGACCTGCTGCACACTGTGACATAGCCCCCACAGTGACATGGCAACCAGTGCCCTGTTGCTCACTGTGACATGGCCACCACTGACCTGCTGCACACTGTGACATGGTCCCCACAATGACATGGCCACCACTGATCCGCTGACCACTGTGACATAGCCCCACAGTGACATGGCCACCACTGACCTGCTACCCACTGTGACATGGCCCCCATAGTGACATCGACATTACTGACCTGCTGCCCACTGTGACATGGCCCCCATAGTGACATGGCCACCACTGACCTGCTGCACACTGTGACATGGCCTCACAGTGACGTGGCCTCTACTGACCTGCTGCCCACTGTGACATGGCCCCCATAGTGACATGGCCACCACTGACCTGCTGCCCACTGTGACATAGCCCCCACAGTGACATGGCAACCAGTGGCCTGTTGCTCACTGTGACATGGCCACCACTGATCTGCTGCACACTGTGACATGACTACACAGTGACGTGGCCACCACTGACCTGCTGCCCAATGTGACATAGCCCCCATAGTGACTTGGCCACCACTGACCTGCTGCCCACTGTAACATGGCCCCCATAGTGACATGGCCAAAACTGACCTGCTGCCCACTGTGACATAGCCCCCACAGTGACATGGCAATCAGTGGCCTGTTGCTCACTGTGACATGGCCATCACTTACCAGCTGCACACTGTGACATGGCCCCACAGTGACGTGGCCACTACTGACCTGCTGCCCACTGTGACATGCCCCCCATAGTGACATGGCCACCACTGCCCTGCTGCACACTGTGACATGGCCCCCATAGTGACATGGCCACCGCTGACCTGCTGCCCACTGTGACATAGCCCCCACAGTGACATGGCAACCAGTGGCCTGTTGCTCACTGTGACATGACCTCACAGTGACATGGCCACCACTGAACTGCTGCCCAAAGTGACATAGCCCCCATAGTGACATGGCCCCCACTGACCTGCTGCCCACTGTGACATGGCCACCATAGTGACATGGCCAGCACTGACCTGCTGCTCACTGTGACATAGCCCACACAGTGACATGGCAACCAGGGGCCTGTTACTCACTGTGACATGACCATCACTGACCTGCTGCACACTGTGACATGGCCCCACAGTGACGTGGCCACTACTGACCTGCTGCCCACTGTGACATGGCCCCCATAGTGACATGGCCACCACTGACCTGCTGCCCACTGTGACATGGCCCCCATAGTGACATGGCCAAAACTGACCTGCTGCCCACTGTGACATAGCCCCCACAGTGACATGGCAAACAGTGGCTTGTTGCTCACTGTGACATGGCCATCACTGACCTGCTGCACACTGTGACATGGCCCCACAGTGACGTGGCCACTACTGACCTGCTGCCCACTGTAACATGGCCCCCATAGTGACATGGCCACCACTGACCTGCTGCCCACTGTGACATGGCCCCAACAGTGACATGGCCACCACTGACCCGCTGACCACTGTGACATAGCCCCACAGTGACATGGGCACCAGTGACCTGCTGCCCACTGTGACATGGCCCCCATAGTGCCATGGCCACCACTAACCTTCTGCCCACTGTGACATAGCCCCCACAGTGACATGGCAACCAGTGGCCTGTTGCTCACTGTGACATGGCCATCACTGACCTGCTGCCCACTGTGACATGGCCCCAACAGTGACATGGCCACCACTGATCCGCTGACCACTGTCACATAGCCCCACAGTGACCTGACCACCACTAACCTGCTACCCACTGTGACATGGCCCCCATAGAGACATGGCCACAACTGACCTGCTGCACACTGTGACATAGCCCCCACAGTGACATGGCAACCAGTGCCCTGTTGCTCACTGTGACATGGCCACCACTGACCTGCTGCACACTGTGACATGGTCCCCACAATGACATGGCCACCACTGATCCGCTGACCACTGTGACATAGCCCCACAGTGACATGGCCACCACTGACCTGCTACCCACTGTGACATGGCCCCCATAGTGACATCGACATTACTGACCTGCTGCCCACTGTGACATGGCCCCCATAGTGACATGGCCACCACTGACCTGCTGCACACTGTGACATGGCCTCACAGTGACGTGGCCTCTACTGACCTGCTGCCCACTGTGACATGGCCCCCATAGTGACATGGCCACCACTGACCTGCTGCCCACTGTGACATGGCCCCCATATTGACATGGCCACCACTGACCTGCTGCCCACTGTGACATAGACACCACAGTGACATGGCAACCAGTGGCTTATTGCTCACTGTGACATGGCCACCACTGACCTGCTGCACACTGTGACATGACCTCACAGTGACATGGCCACCACTGACCTGCTGCCCAATGTGACATAGCCCCCATAGTGACATGGCCACCACTGACCTGCTGCCCACTGTGACATGGACCCATAGTGACATGGCCACATCTGACCTGCTGCCCACTGTGACTTCGCCCCCACAGTGACATGGCAACCAGTGGCCTGTTACTCACTGTGACATGGCCATCACTGACCTGCTGCACACTGTGACATGACCTCACAGTGACATGGCCACCACCCACCTGCTGCCCAATGTGACATAGCCCCCATAGTGACATGGCCACCACTGACCTGCTGCCCACTGTGACATGGACCCATAGTGACATGGCCACTGTGATAGACAGTAAACTGTTTGTTCATCAAATTCCATTGAAGATACTGGGAGCTCGTGACATGTTATTCCATAAACTATGTTGGCCTAAGCTTAATCTTAACTATTACACTGTGTAACGACTATCTGACTGTAAGTGCTTATCTAAGTTGAAATGCTGAAGCAAGGACTTCTACTAGGCAAAAGACTGAAATGAGGGAGAAAGGGAAGAAGGACAAAGGGGAGAAGGACAAAGGGGAGAAGAAGAAGAAAAAAAAGGGGGTATTGTCTATATTCTGTAAGATATAAACAAAGACTTTGTGAGCCACTCTCAGGAAAGTAGGAAATACGAGAAACTGGTGACGTGAGGAAGACCCGGATGGAGCGACCCCCTAGCTGCAAAGTGCGCAGATGCAGGATACACCTCTCAGAGAGACCCGATAACGGAAGGCGGAGGATATAAAAAAGACGGACCCTTGGGAAGTGAGTGCGCGCCGTTGGTGGAGCAGGGACTCCCCGGCCGCCCAGCGCTGTTTTGATATTGCCGCTTGCTAAAATAAATAATTGAAATCTAATTTGTCCTAACTTGCATCATTTTGGCAAGATAGTCTATAACAAAATTGGTGCCGTGACTCGGATAGAGGCAATCTGGTGGGAAGCCCCATACGGGGAGGCGCGCCCCGCTGAGTTCAGCGGCCCCGGCTGAGTGCTATCACATCACGCCCTCTACCGACGAACTCCAAAACTCGCAACAAGCAAAAAAAAAATACCGGTAACCCCGTAATCTTTGTGCACGAAGCCCCGGACGAAGACGCAGGGTTGCGTGAGTATAGGCCGGTTACCGTTCGGTTGGGGTTGAGTTTCCCGGAGCGTGGTGTGTGAGACGCCCAGCAGGGCGAAGCGAGTGCGGACCCCTCGGTAGTGCAGTTCCCATATCCCGCGAGGGACTGGGTCACGAAAAGGGGGAAGCGAATTGTGTGAGTGTGTGAAGGCGCTCCGGAAGATGGGACAGAAGAAAAGCAAGCTTTCTGATCCCATGGGTGATTTGGGACCCGAGGTGAGGTACCCCCAAATACCACCAGATAGCCCTTTAGGCTTGATGTTAAACCATTGGGAAGATTACCCCTCTAGGCGGGGTAAGGACAAAGCAAAAATGATTTATTATTGTATGGAAGTTTGGGGAGGGAAACAAATCAGAGGCGATCATCTCTATTGGCCTGTTTTTGGGTCCTTTGAAGAATGGGTCTGCCAAGCCCTAAACATTTATGTCAACTCAAGGGAACCCTTTAATTTAGAGGAGAGTGAATATGCACAGGTATGGATAGCATCAGATACCCGAATAAATCTATATCCTCTAAAGGAAAAAGTTAAGAAAAAGAAGGTACGTGATGAGGACGAACCTCCCACCTCTCCTCCTCCTTACATACCTCCACCCCCACCTCCGGCGCCTTCACCTCCTCCGACTGCGCCGGAGGACCCAGAGAATTCAGACTCCCCACCTGAATCCCCGAAAGAACCGAGACGAATAACCCGTAGTCAAACTAGAATGGGGTGGGGTGATAGTGGCTTGTACCCCCTAAGGGAGGTTGCGATGGGAGGACCCCAGCCTGGCATGGGATATGTGACTGTCCCTCTTAATTCAGGGGACGTCAGAGAATTTAAAAAAGAGATGGGGAATCTATTGGAGGATCCCTTAGGTGTGGCGGAGCGGGTGGATCAGTTTTTAGGACCAAACATCTATACCTGGGATGAAATACAAGCCATAATGGCTATACTATTCACTGTTGAAGAAAGGGATATGATCAGGAGAGCAGGAATGAGAATTTGGGATCAACAGCATCAGCAAGGTCCGGCAGCAGATGTAAAATGGCCTCTAAATCGACCTAATTGGAATAATCAAAATGAAATCGATAGAGGTCATATGCAAGACCTGAGGACGATTGTAATCCAGGGTATAAGAGAATCAGTCCCTAGAGGACAAAATATAAATAAAGCCTTTAGTGAACATCAGAAAAAGGATGAAACTCCTACTGAGTGGTTAGAGAGACTGAGGAAAAATCTTCAGCTTTACTCAGGACTGGACCCTAATACCCCAGTGGGACAGGCATTGTTAAAGACACAATTTGTGGCAAAAGCATGGATAGATATTAGAAAGAAGCTAGAAAAAATAGAAGATTGGCAGGATCGGGGGTTGGATGAATTACTGAGAGAAGCACAGAAAGTCTATGTCCGAAGGGAGGACGAGACTCAAAAGAAACATACCAGAATGATGGTAGCTGCGATAAGGGAAGGACAGAGAGTGAACAGTGCTGGGAGAAAACAAGAAGGTCAAAGAACAGGCTATAGATCAAAGGAACCGGAGAGAGAGAGAGAAAAAGGGAGTATTGTCTGCTTTTATTGCGGAAGAAAAGGTCACACAAAGAAGAGCTGCAGAAGGAGAATGATGGATGAGAGAATGTTTAAAGAAGATTAGGGGTGTCAGGGGCTCTATTTGCTGGGGACCCGAGAACGAACTGAGCCCTTGATAAAGTTAAAAGTAGGTCCTCAGCAACAGGAGGTAGAATTTTTAGTAGATTCAGGAGCGGAGAGATCTACTGTTCAATCATTGCCCCAAGGATGTAAGATTTCATCAGAAAAAGTACAAGTAGTTGGGGCGAAAGGAGAACCATTCGGAGTACCGGTAATTAAAGATGTACTCCTTGAAACAGATTCTAAAGTGGGGGTGGGATCCTTATTGTTAGTACCTGAGGCAGATTATAACCTACTGGGGAGAGATCTAATGATTGAATTAGGAATTAGTTTGGAAGTAACAGAACACAAACTTGAAATCAAACTATGCCCCCTACGGGTTGAAGATGAGACTAAAATCAACCCTGAAGTGTGGTACACTCCGGATACGGTGGGAAAATTGAATGTTGAACCTTTTATGGTAACCATCCGGGATCCTGAAGTACCGGTGAGGATTAAGCAATATCCCATACCTCTGGAGGGAAGGTAAGGATTAAAACCAGAAATTCAGAGATTAATAAAGCAGGGATTATTGGAACCCTGCATGTCCCCTTTTAATACTCCCATTTTACCTGTCAAGAAGGCAGATGGTGGGTATAGATTAGTCCATGACCTAAGGGAAATTAACAAAAAGACTGTAACTAGATTCCCTGTAGTAGCTAACCCACACACTCTCTTAAGTCAATTAGGCCCGAACGACCGGTGGTACAGTGTAATAGACTTGAAGGACGCTTTCTGGGCATGTCCCTTAAAAGAGGAGTGTAGAAACTATTTTGCTTTTGAGTGGGAGGACCCAGACACCCACAGGAAAACTCAACTCCGGTGGACAGTCCTACCCCAAGGTTTCACTGAATCCCCAAACCTGTTTGGGCAAGCTTTAGAACAAATTTTGCAGGATTACCAGATAGGAGATACCCTTACCCTAGTCCAGTATGTAGATGATCTTTTAATAGCAGGGGAGGATGAGGAAAGGGTTCGGGAAGAAAGCATCAAGTTGTTAAATTTCCTGAGCTTAAAGGGACTGAAAGTGTCAAAATCCAAATTGCAATTTGTTGAAAAGGAAGTTAAATACCTAGGGCATCGATTAAGTCAAGGAACTAAGAAATTGGATCCAGAAAGGGTGAAAGGGATACTTTCCCTACCAAGTCCAAAAACTAAAAAACAAGTCCGGCAGCTATTAGGGCTATTTGGATATTGTAAGCAGTGGATCGAAGGGTATAGTGGAAAGGTAAAGTTTTTATACACCAAAATAACTAAAAATGGATTATTAAAATGGACTCAGGAAGATGATCAACGGTTAAAAGAACTAAAAACTGAATTAGTAAATGCTCCTGTTCTGAGCTTGCCCAACCTAAAAAGACCATTTTTCTTATTTGTCAACACAGAGGAAGGAACTGCATTTGGAGTATTAGCCCAGGAATGGGCAGGAAAAAAGAAACCAGTAGCATATATCTCAAAATTACTGGACCCCGTAAGTCGGGGATGGCCTACGTGCCTACAAGTTGTGGTGGCAGCTGCTTTGTTAGTTGAGGAAGCGCATAAAATAACTTTTGGTAGTGAATTAAGGGTACTATCACCCCATAATATTAGAGGTGTGTTACAGCAAAAAGCAGAAAAATGGATAACCGATGCTAGACTAGTAAAATATGAGGCAATCCTCATTACGTCCCCCCACCTGACCCTTGAAACAACATCGTTACAAAATCCAGCCCAATTTTTGTATGGAGAACCTAGTCAAGATCTTTTTCATGATTGCCTCCGTAACATCGAGGAGCAGACTAAGATAAGACCAGATTTGGAAGAGGAGGAATTAGGGAAAGGAGAAAAATTATTTGTAGATGGATCCTCTCGAGTGGTAGAAGGGAAAAGAAAATCAGGGTATGCCATAATTGATGGAAAAACTTTTAAGGTGATAGAATCAGGACCCTTGAGTCCCAGCTGGTCAGCACAGGCATGTGAATTATATGCAGTATTAAAGGCTTTACAATTACTAAATGGAAAAGTGGGAACTATATACACCGATTCTAGATATGCCTTCGGAATAGTACATACCTTTGGGAAAATATGGGAAGAAAGAGGTTTAATCAATTCTCGGGGGAAGAGCCTAGTACATCAGGAGTTAATATCACAAATTTTGCAAGCTATACGAGGGCCCAGCGAAATTGCGGTAGTACATGTAAAAGGACACCAGAGGGGGCTAAATCCTTTAGTACGGGGGAATAACCTTGCTGATCAAGAGGCAAAGAGAGCAGCGCTATCAGCACTGGACTTGGATGATCCGATAGAGGACAGAAAGCGGTGTGTTAATTGTGGAGATAATTACCTCCCCTGTTATGGTTGCTGGAAAGAATACGGAGTAGACGGTATAGAATGTGTATGTGAAAGACCAGGGTTTAAGTGGTGCTTTTTCCATGGAAAATCCTATGAACTTTTAAGTTTTACTGTTCAAGAACAAGCAAAATTAAATCAAATGGGGATTCAACAGAAAGCTAATGGAAAATGGGAACTCCCGGACGGCCGAGAAGTTCTCCCAAAACCCATAGCTACCAAGATAACGCAGCAATTCCATAAAAACACTCATTGGGGAACTCAGGCATTAGTGGATCAATTTGCAACTAAATACATGTGCATTGGGATATATGATATAGCCAAACGAGTGATAGGAGAATGTCTCGTTTGTCAAAAAGTAAATAAACATCAAATAAGAAAACGAATATATGGGGGGCGAGAATTGGCTCATAGACCTTTTGCAAGAATACAAATAGACTTTACTGAATTACCAAAGGTGGGGAGGTATAAATACCTATTAGTAATTATAGATCATTTAACTCAATTCGTAGAAGCCTTTCCCACAGCCCGAGCCACAGCTCACACAGTAACAAGGATACTACTTGAAGAAATTATACCTCGGTATGGAGCAATAGAAGCAATAGACTCAGATAGAGGGCCACACTTTGTATCCAGAGTAGCCAAAGAGACTTTGGCTGCCCTGGGTACACAGTGGCAATACCATACTCCGTGACACCCGCAGAGCTCAGGGAAAGTTGAACGTATGAACGGAGAAATAAAAAAACAACTTACCAAACTAATGTTAGAAACTAAAATGTCATGGGTAAAGTGTCTCCCTTTAGCCTTGTTAAATATCAGAACTCAGCCCCGAACTGATGTAGGCATTTCTCCCTTTGAAATGCTATATGGGATGCCTTATGATTTAGAAATGCCACCGGATCACCCCCAACTTGAAGAATTAAAGATAAAGTCCTACCTGATACAGCTAATGGCAAGGAGAAAACAACTACAGGCTCGGGGGATGGTAGTACAAAGGCCTCCATTGGATGTGGCCATGCATCAAATCCAACCAGGAGATAAAGTACTAATCAAATCATGGAAAGAATCTTCTTTGAGCCCCCGTTGGGAAGGACCCTATGTTGCTCTTATCACTACAGAAACTGCTGTTCGGACTGCTGAGAAGGGGTGGACACACGCAAGCCGAGTAAAGGGACCTATACAGGATCCAGCCTGGAAAGTGACCAGCCCTCCTGGGGATCTACGAGTCACCCTTCGGAAAACCTGAAAGAACTCTCTACACATTGTGAGATAAGAACCTACGAAGGACTCGATGAGTGAGGCCCTGATATTTTTGTCCAATTGAAACTTATATTTGTTTCCCTTTTATATACATAAAGTGTAAAGTGTAATGTATGTAAAGAAGGCTGGGGGATTCATAATGCACATGGAATAAATCTTCGGTCTAGTTGTAATCAGTGTTATTAACGAGAACGGAGATTAACTAATCAGGCCCTAAAACTGGAGATTCTAAAACTTGGTAGAAAATATTTACTAAAGGGATAAATCCTGAAAGAGAGTGCACTCACTCTAATTGGCCTACTCAATAGCACTCTCAGATCCTAAGGGTGATCTGTAGAAAGCACATCCCCTGGGTCCCCTGTCGTGAACCCGAGGTCAAAGATAAAAACTGGGAGACCTATGTGTCCCGGAGTAGAGGCAAACGTACCCCTGAAGAATACGGCTGCTGCCGAGAAGATGGAACACCCTGCTGCTCTAAGCAACAGAGTAGGCAGAGGAGGCAGAGACGTACCAAAGTGGGGAAAACTTTACTGCCCTACTCTGAAGAAAAAAGGACCTCTGAGGGAGAAGGGCCAGACGAGAGTGTCAGACACCCCGATACAAAAGAGACTAAGAAAAAATATGCAAATCTATAGAATCCCGTCAGCCTTCTATTGGAGCTATTGGATAGTCTGGCTAGGTGTATTAGCTACAATGAATACACTACCAGGATGGGCTAGAACGACTAACCAATCCCACCAACCTTTTGAACATACCCTAACTAATCAAATTATATGGCCTTGGACAGATGCTTATTATGGACATACAGGAAGTATGGATGCAGATTTGTATGGGACAGAGTTAGCAACCGCCATACTAAGCAATAACCTAACACTCCAAACATATAAATGGGAGAATTCATCCCATACCTGGACAGCTAAAAAAGGAGATGAGATACAGATAGGCTGCAGAGTATTCAATGTAAATGTGATAATAAGTCGGCACCCTTTAATTCAAACCGTCCGTCAGCCCCCTTTTACTCAAATCGTTATCAGAGACAAAACGGAATCTAAAATAGCTCAAACCCGTTGTGAGTCGGAAGCCTGTTGGTATGCATTTACTGCAACCCAACCGGTGTCCATAGTTTGTTTGGGAGGGACCAGGTCAGGAGATCAAGCTATATCTTTCCGATTTCCATTGAATATACAGGAGGAAACTACAACAACCACAACCCACGCTTCCAAAGAGACTACTCAGACTACTCATACTGTTCCAACACAACCAACAGTCGTGCTTAGCCCAAGAATTTTTAAAATTGGACCATATGCAATTAGAAATACAGGTAAACAACAAATGCTGTTTAACCCGGCGTGGTCTCTCAAACAAGTTGAATTGTTAATGCAAAATAATGTTTCAAATATTCAGCCAGCATGTTCACCTTTCCTAAAGACTTCTTACGAGGGATGGACAACCTGACTGCAAAAACAAACTCCTCACACAAAAAGAACGCAGAGAGACTTAACCGGTGCTTTGGGAACAGGATTGGGAGTTTTAAATAGTATTGATTCGGAGGTGATAATGAACAAATTGGCTACCTCAATTAGTGATTTAACTAATATACAAAGGCCTTTGCGATCTTCCTTATTGGCTTTGGGGGCTAACCAGTGGCAGTTGTCGAATATATTACCAAAAGGGGAAAAGGTAAATATAAAGGATCATGAATTGATTACAGATGCACTCAGTGTGCTTCAAAATAACCTCTCTTTAGCTCTCAGCTGCATCCAGGCTCAAATATGGATGCAGTCGATAGCTGCCTCAATTATAAGAGAAGGTGAAGAAGGTATTCTTCCTACTGAAATTCGGAGAATAATTTGGGACAGTGCTACTAATTTTGAAAAGAAACTCCAATCCTGGTGGAACCTGGTAAACTTTACCTATGACCCCATCACAAACACAGCTACTACCTTTATACTCACTATTTACAATGCCACCATATACCAAATTTATCCTATCATTGCATTAGGGCTGAATCACAACGGAACCATACTCTATCCTTCTGAGCATAGAGTATGGGCCCGAAAGGTAAACGAAAAATGGCAAACTGTCAATCTAGAGTCCTGCATTGTACGGGAACAACAAGGATTCATTTGTGAAAGCAATGCAATTGAGGCACAAGATATTTGTTTAGATACCGAACAAAATATTTGTCACTTTGAGGTCCATCCCAATGAAAATCCTAAAACAGTACTTATATATATTGGCGAAGGTTGTGTATGTTTGGGGACGGTTTGTGAATTCTTAACCGTAGACAAGATCATAATAGAGACAAAAAATTATTCAAATCTCTGTGTTTGCAGCTTCACAAAGGTAATCGGATGTGACTTTTCCTATTTAGCCCCGGTCACGTCTTACCAACTCCTGCAATCCAATTATACATTAATACATAATCTACAACCTACACCCATTGGAATGAATCTCACTTTGGTTAAGCAGTTACTTCAACACAAAGACTTAGTTAGAATTTTAGAGAAAGTTAGAGAAAACGGACAGAAAACTCTAATAACTGTTCATCACAATGTGGAAGAAATATACCGAGTCTTGGAAAGAGCAAAAAAGAATGCAGAACATAACTGGTGGGACACCCTTTTTGGATGGTCACCTACTGCTACAGGCATCTTGAACAAGTTGTGTCACCCCATTGTGGTTCTCTTGATATTAATCTTAATCAGTTTGAATTTGTCAATAATATTATATGTCATAACTTGGAGAATGATGCAACGGGTAACATATCGGATATCTGTCACCCGTCCAATACTCATTAAAGCCAAAAACAATCAATTAGATGATGACTTTAAATTGAAAAAAACTCTCCTGTTAAGTCAACAAGAATTGCAACGATTTGATGAACAAAATGATAAAAAGAAAAAGGGGGGATTGTGATAGACAGTAAACTGTTTGTTCATCAAATTCCATAGAAGATACTGGGAGCTCGTGACATGTTATTCCATAAACTATGTTGGCCTAAGCTTAATCTTAACTATTACACTGTGTAACGACTAACTGACTGTAAGTGCTTATCTAAGTTGAAATGCTGAAGCAAGGACTTCTACTAGGCAAAAGACTGAAAAGAGGGAGAAAGGGAAGAAGGACAAAGGGGAGAAAGACAAAGGGGAGAAGAAGAAGAAAAAAAAGGGGGTAGTGTCTATATTCTGTAAGATATAAACAAAGACTTTGTGAGCCACTCTCAGGAAAGTAGGAAATACGAGAAGCTGGTGACGTGAGGAAGACCCGGATGGAGCGACCCCCTAGCTGCAAAGTGCGCAGACGCAGGATACACCTCTCAGAGAGACCCGATAACGGAAGGCGGAGGATATAAAAAAGACGGACCCTCGGGAAGTGAGCACGCGCCGTTGGTGGAGCAGGGACTCCCCGGCCGCCCAGCGCTGTTTTGCTTATTGCCGCTTGCTAAAATAAATAATTGAAATCTAATTTGTCCTAACTTGCATCATTTTGGCAAGATAGTCTATAACAGCCACAACTGACCTGCTGCCCACTGTGACTTCGCCCCCACAGTGACATGGCAACCAGTGGCCTGTTACTCACTGTGACATGGCCATCACTGACCTGCTGCACACTGTGACATGGCCCCACAGTGCCGTGGCCACTACTGACCTGCTGCCCACTGTGACATGGCCCCCATAGTGACATGGACATTACTGACCTGCTGCCCACTGTGACATGGCCGCCATAGTGACATGGCCACCACTGACCTGCTGCCCACTGTGATATAGACACCACAGTGACATGGCAACCAGTGGCCTATTGCTCACTGTGACATGGCCACCACTGACATGCTGCACACTGTGACATGACCTCACAGTGACATGGCCACCACTGACCTGCTACCCAATGTGACATAGCCCCCATAGTGACATGGCCACCACTGACCCGCTGACCACTGTGACATAGCCCCACAGTGACCTGGCCACAACTGACCTGCTGCCCACTGTGACTTGGTCCCCACAGTGACATGGCCACCACTGATCCGCTGACCACTGTGACATAGCCCCACAGTGACATGGCCACCACTGACCTGCTACCCACTGTGACATGGCCCCCATAGTGACCTGGCCACCACTGACATGCTGCCCACTGTGACATGGCCCCCATAGTGACATGGGCACCACTGACATGCTGCCCACTGTGACATAGCCCCCACAGTGACATGGCAACCAGTGGCCTGTTTCTCACTGTGACATGGCCACCACTGACCTGCTGCACACTGTGACATGACCCCCATAGTGACATGGCCACCACTGACCTGCTGCCCACTGTGACATAGACCCCACAGTGACATGGCAACCAGTGGCCTGTTACTCACTGTGACATGGCCACCACTGACATGCTGCACACTGTGACATGACCTCACAGTGACATGGCCACCACTGACCTGCTGCCCAATGTGACATAGCCCCCATAGTGACATGGCCACCACTGACCTGCTGCCCACTGTGACATGGACTCATAGTGACATGGCCACAACTGACCTGCTGCCCACAGTGACATAGCTCCCACAGTGACATGGCCACCACTGATCCGCTGACCACTGTGACATAGCCCCACAGTGACCTGGCCACCACTGACCTGCTACCCACAGTTACATGGCCCCCATAGTGACATGGGCACCACTGACCTGCTGCCCACTGTGACATGGCCCCCATAGAGACTTGGCCACAACTGACCTGCTGCCCACTGTCACATAGACACCACAGTGACATGGCAACCAGTGGTCTGTTTCTCACTGTGACATGGCCACCACTGACCTGCTGCACACTGTGACATGACCTCACAGTGACATGGCCACCACTGACCTGCTGCCCAATGTGACATAGCCCCCATAGTGACATGGCCACCACTGACCTCCTGCCCACTGTGACATGGCCCCCATTGTGACATGGCCAGCACTGACCTGCTTCCCACTGTGACATAGCCCCCACAGTGACATGGCAACGAGTGGCCTATTTCTCACTGTGACATGGCCACCATTGACCTGCTGCACACTGTGACATGACCTCACAGTGACATGGCCACCACTGACCAGCTGCCCACTGTGACATAGCCCCCATAGTGACATGGCCAGCACTGACCTGCTGCACACTGTGACATGGCCCAAGAGTGACTTGGCCACCACTGACCTGCTGCCCACTGTGACATAGCCCCCACAGTGACATGGCAACCAGTGGCCTGTTACTCACTGTGACATTGCCATCACTGACCTGCTGCACACTGTGACATGGCCCCACAGACACGTGGTCACTACTGACATGCTGCCCACTGTGACATGGCCCCCATAGTGACATGGCCACCACCGACCTGCTGCACACTGTGACATGGCCGTCATAGTGACATGGCCACCACTGACCTGCTGCCCACTGTGATATAGCCCCCACAGTGACATGGCAACCAGTGGCCTATTGCTCACTGTGACATGGGCACCACTGAACTGCTGCACACTGTGACATGACCTCACAGTGACATGGCCACTACTGACCTGCTGCCCACTGTGACATGGCCCCCACAGTGACATGGCCAGCACTGACCTACTGTCCACTGTGACATAGCCCCCACAGTGACATGGCAACCAGTGGCCTGGTACTCACTGTGACATGGCCATCACTGACCTGCTGCACAATGTGACATGGCCCCACAGTGACATGGCCAACACTGACCCGCTGAACACTGTGACATGGCCCCATAGAGATTTGGCCACAACTGACCTGCTGCGCACTGTGACTTGGTCCCCACAGTGACATGGGCACCACTGACCTGCTGCCCACTGTGACATAGCCCCCACAGTGACATGGCAACCAGTGGCCTGTTGCTAACTGTGACATGACCTCACAGTGACATGGCCACCACTGACCTGCTGCCCAATGTGAAATAGCCCCCATAGTGACATGGCCACCACTGACCTGCTGCCCACTGTGACATGGCCCCCATAGTGACATGGCCACCACTGACCTGCTGCCCACTGTGACATAGACACCACAGTGACATGGCAACCAGTGGCCTATTGCTCACTGAGACATGGTCACCACTGACCTGCTGCACACTGTGACATGACCTCACAGTGACATGGCCACCACTTACCTGCTGCCTAATGTGACATAGCCCCCACAGTGATATGGCAACCAGTGGCCTGTTACTCACTGTGACATGGTCACCACTGACCTGCTGCACACTGTGACATGGTCCCCACAATGACATGGCCACCACTGATCCGCTGACCTCTGTGACATAGCCCCACAGTGACCTGGCCACCACTGACCTGCTACCCACTGTGACATGGCCCCCATAGTGACCTGGCCACCACTGACCTGCTGCCCACTGTGACTTGGTCCCCACAGTGACATGGGCACCACTGACCTGCTGCCCACTGTGACATGGCCCCCATAGAGACATGGCCAGCACTGACCTGCTGCCCACTGTGACATAGCCCCCACAGTGACAAGGCAACCAGAAGCTGTTGCTCACTGTGACATGGCCACCACTGACCTGCTGCCCACTGTGACATAGACACCAGAGAGACATGGCAACCAGTGGCCTATTGCTCACTGAGACATGGTCACCACTGACCTGCTGCACACTGTGACATGACCTCACAGTGACATGGCCACAACTAACCTGCTGCCGACATTGACTTGGTCCCCACAGTGACATGGCCACCACTGATCCGCTGACCACTGTGACATAGCCCCACAGTGACCTGACCACCACTGACCTGCTACCCACTGTGACATGGCCCCCATAGTGACATGCCCACCACTGACCTGCTGCCCACTGTGACATGGCCCCCATAGAGACATGGCCAGCACTGACCTGCTGCCCACTGTGACATAGGCCCCACAGTGACATGGCAACCAGTGGCCTGTTGCTCACTGTGACATGGCCACCACTGACCTGCTGCACACTGTGATATGGTCCCCACAATGACATGGCCACCACTGATCCGCTGACCTCTGTGACATAGCCCCACAGTGACATGGCCACCACTGACCTGCTACCTACTGTGACATGGCCCCCATAGTGACCTGGCCACCACTGACCTGCTGCACACTGTGACATGGCCCCACAGTGACGTGGCCTCTACTGACCTGCTGCCCACTGTGACATGGTCCCCATAGTGACATGGCCACCACTGACTTGTTGCCCACTGTGACATAGACACCACAGTGACATGGCAACCAGTGGCCTATTGCTCACTGTGACATGGCCACCACTGACCTGCTGAACACTGTGACATGACCTCACAGTGACATGGCCACCACTGAGCTGCTGCCCAATGTGACATAGCCCCCATAGTGACATGGCCAACACTGACCTGCTGCCCACTGTGACATGGCCCCCATAGTGACATGGCCACAACTGACCTGCTGCCCACTGTGAATTCGCCTCCACAGTGACATGGCAACCAGTGGCCTATTGCTCACTCTGACATGGCCACGACTGACCTGCTGCCCAATGTGACTTAGCCCCCATAGTGACATGGCCTCCACTGACCCGCTGACCACTGTGATAGCCCCACAGTGACATGGCCGCCACTGAACTGCTACCCACTGTGACATGTCCCCCATAGTGACCTGGCCACCACTGACCTGCTACCCACTGTGACATGGCCGCCATAGTGACATGGGCACCACTGACATGCTGCCAACTATGACATAGCACCCACAGTGACATGGCAACCAGTGGCCGGTTTCTCACTGTGACATGGCCACCACTGACCTGCTGCACACTGTGACATGGCCCCACAGTGAGATGGCCACCACTGACCTGCTGCACACTGTGACATGGCCCCCATAGTGACATGGCCACCAGTGACCTGCTGCCCTCTGTGACATAGACCCCCACAGTGACATGGCAACCAGTGGCATGTTGCTCACTGTGACATGGCCACTACTGACCTGCTGCACACTGTGACATGACCTCACAGTGACATGGCCACCACTGACCTGATGCCCACTGTGACATGGACTCATAGTGACATGGCCACAACTGACCTGCTGCCCACTGTGACATAGCCCCCACAGTGACATGGCAACCACTGATCCGCTGACCACTGTGACATAGCCCCACAGTGACCTGGCCACAACTGACCTGCTACCCACAGTGACATGGCCCCCATAGTGACATGGGCACCACTGACCTGCTGCCCACTGTGACATAGCCCCCACAGTGACATGGCAACCAGTGGCCTGTTTCTCACTGTGACATGGCCATCACTGTCCTGCTGCACACTGTGACATGACCTAACAGTGACATGGCCACCACTGACCAGCTGCCCACTGTGACATGGCCCCATAGAGATTAGGCCACAACTGACCTGCTGCCCACTGTGACTTGGTCCCCACAGTGACATGGGCACCACTGACCTGCTGCCCACTGTGACATGGCCCCCATAGAGACATGGCCACAACTGACCTGCTGCCCACTGTGACATAGCCCCCACAGTGACATGGCAACCAGTGGCCTGTTTCTCACTGTGACATGGCCACCACTGACCTGCTGCACACTGTGACATGACCTCACAGTGACATGGCCACCACTGACCTGCTGCCCAATGTGACATAGCCCCCATAGTGACATGGCCACCACTGACCTCCTGCCCACTGTGACATGGCCCCCACTGACCCGCTGCACACTGTGACATAGCCCCCATAGTGACATGTCCACCACTGACCTGCTGCACACTGTGACATGGCCCCACAGTGCCTTGGCCACCACTGACCTGCTGCACACTGTGACATGGCCCCCGTAGTGACATGGACATTACTGCCCTGCTGCCCACTGTGACATGGCCCCCATCGTGACATGGCCACCACTGACCTGCTGCACACTGTGACATAGCCCCCACAGTGACATGGCAACCTGTGGCCTGTTGCTCACTGTGACATGGCCACCACTGACCTGCTGCCCAATGTGACATGGCCCCACAGTGACGTGGCCTCTATTGACCTGCTGCCCACTGTGACATATACACCACAGTTACATGGCAACCATTGGCCTATTGCTCACTGTGACATGGCCACCACTGACCTGCTGCACACTGTGACATGACCTCATAGTGACATGGCCAGCACTGACCTGCTGCCCAATGTGACATAGCCCCCATAGTGACATGGCCACCACTGACCTGCTGCCCACTGTGACATGGCCCCCATAGTGACATGGCCACAACTTACCTGCTGCCCACTGTGACTTCGCCTCCACAGTGACATGGCAACCAGTGGCCTGTTACTCACTGTGACATGGCTATCACTGACCTGCTGCACACTGTGACATGGCCCCACAGTGCCGTGGCCACTACTGACCTGCTGCCCACTGTGACATGGCCCCCATAGTGACATGGCCACCACTGACCTGCTGCACACTGTGACATGGCCCCCGTAGTGACATGGACATTACTGACCTGCTGCCCACTGTGACATGGCCCCCATAGTGACATGGCCACCACTGACCTGCTGCCCACTGTGATATAGACACCACAGTGACATGGCAACCAGTGGCCTATTGCTCACTGTGACATGGCCACCACTGACATGCTGCACACTGTGACATGACCTCACAGTGACATGGCCACCACTGACCTGCTGCCCAATGTGACTTAGCCCCCATAGTGACATGGCCACCACTGACCCGCTGACCACTGTGATATAGCCCCACAGTGACATGGCCGCCACTGACCTGCTACCCACTGTGACATGGCCCCCATAGTGACCTGGCCACCACTGACATGCTGCCCACGGTGACATGGCCCCCATAGTGACATGGGCACCACTGACATGCTGCCCACTGTGACATAGCCCCCACAGTGACATGGCAACCAGTGGCCTGTTTCTCACTGTGACATGGCCACCACTGACCTGCTGCATACTGTGACATGACCTCACAGTGACATGGCCACCACTGACCTGCTGCCCACTGTGACATGGCCCCCATAGTGACATGGCCACCAGTGACCTGCTGCCCACTGTGACATAGACCCCACAGTGACATGGCAACCAGTGGCATGTTGCTCACTGTGACATGGCCACCACTGACCTGCTGCACACTGTGACATGACCTCACAGTGACATGGCCACCACTGACCTGCTGCCCAATGTGACATAGCCCCCATAGTGACATGGCAACCACTGACCTGCTGCCCACTGTGACATGGACTCATAGTGACATGGCCACAACTGACCTGCTGCCCACTGTGACATAGCCCCCACAGTGACTTGGCAACCACTGATCCGCTGACCACTGTGACATAGCCCCACAGTGACCTGGCCACCACTGACCTGCTACCTACAGTGACATGGCCCCCATAGTGACATGGCAACCAGTGGCCTGTTTCTCACTGTGACATGGCCACCACTGTCCTGCTGCACACTGTGACATGACCTCACAGTGACATGGCCACCACTGACCCGCTGCACACTGTGACATGGCCCCCATAGTGACATGGCCACAACTGACCTGCTGCCCAATGTGCATAGCCCCCATAGTGACATGGCCACCACTGACCTCCTGCCCACTGTGACATGGCCCCCATAGTGACATGGCCACCACTGACCCGATGCACACTGTTACATGGCCCCCATAGTGACATGGCCACAACTGACCTGCTGCCAACTGTGACATGGCCCCCATCGTGACATGGCCACCACTGACCTGCTGCACACTGTGACATAGCCCCCACAGTGACATGGCAACCTGTGGCCTGTTGCTCACTGTGACATGGCCATCACTGACCTGCTGCACACTGTGACATGGCCCCACAGTGACGTGGCCTCTACTGACCTGCTGCCCACTGTGACATGGTCCCCATAGTGACATGGCCACCACTGACCTGCTGCCCACTGTGACATGGCTCCCATAGTGACATGGCCACAACTGACCTGCTGCCCACTGTGACTTCGCCCCTACAGTGACATGGCAACCAGTGGCCTGTTACTCACTGTGACATGGCCATCACTGACCTGCTGCACACTGTGACATGGCCCCACAGTGCCGTGGCCACCACTGACCTGCTGCCCACTGTGACATGGACCCATAATGACTTGGCCACAACTGACCTGCTGCCCACTGTGACATAGCCCCCACAGTGACATGGCAACAAGTGGCCTGTTACTCACTGTGACATTGCCATCACTGACCTGCTGCACACTGTGACATGGCCCAAGAGTGACGTGGCCACTACTGACCTGCTGCCCACTGTGACATGGCCCCCAGAGTGACATGGCAACCAGTGGCCTGTTTCTCACTGTGACATGGCCAGCACTGACCTGCTGCACACTGTGACATGACCTCACAGTGACATGGCCACCACTGACCTGCTGCCCACTGTGACATGGCCCCCATAGTGACATGGCCACCAGTGACCTGCTGCCCACTGTGACATAGACCCCACAGTGACTTGGCAAGCAGTGGCATGTTGCTCACTGTGACATGGCCACCACTGACCTGCTGCACACTGTGAAATGACCTCAAAGTGACATGGCCACCACTGACCTGCTGCCCACTGTGACATGGCCCCCATAGTGACATGGCCACCAGTGACCTGCTGCCCACTGTGACATAGACCCCACAGTGACTTGGAAACCGGTGGCCTGTTGCTCACTGTGACATTACCTCACAGTGACATGGCCACCACTGACCTGCTGCCCAATGTGACATAGCCCCCATAGTGACATGGCCACCACTGACCTGCTGCCCACTGTGACATGGCCCCCATAGTGACATGGCCAGCACTGACCTGCTGCCCACTGTGACATAGCCCCCACAGTGACAAGGCAACCAGAAGCTGTTGCTCACTGTGACATGGCCATCACTGACCTGCTGCCCACTGTGACATGGCCCCCATAGTGACATGGCCACCACTGACATGCTGCCCACTATGACATGGCCCCCATAGTGACATGGGCACCACTGACATGCTGCCCACTGTGACATAGCCCCCACAGTGACATGGCAACCAGTGGCCTATTTCTCACTGTGACATGGCCACCACTGACCTGTTGCACACTGTGACATGACCTCACAGTGACATGGCCACCACTGACATGCTGCACACTGTGACATGACCTCACAGTGACATGGCCACCACTGACCTGCTGCCCAATGTGACTTAGCCCCCATAGTGACATGGCCACCACTGACCCGCTGACCACTGTGATATAGCCCCACAGTGACATGGCCGCCACTGACCTGCTACCCACTGTGACATGGCCCCCATAGTGACCTGGCCACCACTGACATGCTGCCCACTGTGACATGGCCCCCATAGTGACATGGGCACCACTGACATGCTGCCCACTGTGACATAGCCCCCACAGTGACATGGCAACCAGTGGCCTGTTTCTCACTGTGACATGGCCACCACTGACCTGCTGCCCACTGTGACATGGCCCCCATAGTGACATGGCCACCAGTGACCTGCTGCCCACTGTGACATAGACCCCACAGTGACATGGCAACCAGTGGCATGTTGCTCACTGTGACATGGCCACCACTGACCTGCTGCACACTGTGACATGACCTCACAGTGACATGGCCACCACTGACCTGCTGCCCAATGTGACATAGCCCCCATAGTGACATGGCAACCACTGACCTGCGCCCACTGTGACATGGACTCATAGTGACATGGCCACAACTGACCTGCTGCCCACTGTGACATAGCCCCCACAGTGACTTGGCAACCACTGATCCGCTGACCACTGTGACATAGCCCCACAGTGACCTGGCCACCACTGACCTGCTACCTACAGTGACATGGCCCCCATAGTGACATGGCAACCAGTGGCCTGTTTCTCACTGTGACATGGCCACCACTGTCCTGCTGCACACTGTGACATGACCTCACAGTGACATGGCCACCACTGACCCGCTGCACACTGTGACATGGCCCCCATATTGACATGGCCACAACTGACCTGCTGCCCAATGTGCATAGCCCCCATAGTGACATGGCCACCACTGACCTCCTGCCCACTGTGACATGGCCCCCATAGTGACATGGCCACCACTGACCCGATGCACACTGTTACATGGCCCCCATAGTGACATGGCCACAACTGACCTGCTGCCAACTGTGACATGGCCCCCATCGTGACATGGCCACCACTGACCTGCTGCACACTGTGACATAGCCCCCACAGTGACATGGCAACCTGTGGCCTGTTGCTCACTGTGACATGGCCATCACTGACCTGCTGCACACTGTGACATGGCCCCACAGTGACGTGGCCTCTACTGACCTGCTGCCCACTGTGACATGGTCCCCATAGTGACATGGCCACCACTGACCTGCTGCCCACTGTGACATGGCTCCCATAGTGACATGGCCACAACTGACCTGCTGCCCACTGTGACTTCGCCCCCACAGTGACATGGCAACCAGTGGCCTGTTACTCACTGTGACATGGCCATCACTGACCTGCTGCACACTGTGACATGGCCCCACAGTGCCGTGGCCACCACTGACCTGCTGCCCACTGTGACATGGACCCATAATGACTTGGCCACAACTGACCTGCTGCCCACTGTGACATAGCCCCCACAGTGACATGGCAACCAGTGGCCTGTTACTCACTGTGACATTGCCATCACTGACCTGCTGCACACTGTGACATGGCCCAAGAGTGACGTGGCCACTACTGACCTGCTGCCCACTATGACATGGCCCCCAGAGTGACATGGCAACCAGTGGCCTGTTTCTCACTGTGACATGGCCAGCACTGACCTGCTGCACACTGTGACATGACCTCACAGTGACATGGCCACCACTGACCTGCTGCCCACTGTGACATGGCCCCCATAGTGACATGGCCACCAGTGACCTGCTGCCCACTGTGACATAGACCCCACAGTGACTTGGCAAGCAGTGGCATGTTGCTCACTGTGACATGGCCACCACTGACCTGCTGCACACTGTGAAATGACCTCAAAGTGACATGGCCACCACTGACCTGCTGCCCACTGTGACATGGCCCCCATAGTGACATGGCCACCAGTGACCTGCTGCCCACTGTGACATAGACCCCACAGTGACTTGGCAACCAGTGGCCTGTTGCTCACTGTGACATTACCTCACAGTGACATGGCCACCACTGACCTGCTGCCCAATGTGACATAGCCCCCATAGTGACATGGCCACCACTGACCTGCTGCCCACTGTGACATGGCCCCCATAGTGACATGGCCAGCACTGACCTGCTGCCCACTGTGACATAGCCCCCACAGTGACAAGGCAACCAGAAGCTGTTGCTCACTGTGACATGGCCATCACTGACCTGCTGCCCACTGTGACATGGCCCCCATAGTGACATGGCCACCACTGACATGCTGCCCACTATGACATGGCCCCCATAGTGACATGGGCACCACTGACATGCTGCCCACTGTGACATAGCCCCCACAGTGACATGGCAACCAGTGGCCTATTTCTCACTGTGACATGGCCACCACTGACCTGTTGCACACTGTGACATGACCTCACAGTGACATGGCCACCACTGACATGCTGCACACTGTGACATGACCTCACAGTGACATGGCCACCACTGACCTGCTGCCCAATGTGACTTAGCCCCCATAGTGACATGGCCACCACTGACCCGCTGACCACTGTGACATAGCCCCACAGTGACATGGCCACCACTGACCTCCAGCCCACTGTGACATGGCCCCCATAGTGACATGGCCACAACTGACCTGCTGCCCACTGTGACATGGGCCCCATCGTGACATGGCCACCACTGACCTGCTGCACACTGTGACATAGCCCCCACAGTGACATGGCAACCAGTGGCCTGTTGCTCACTGTGACATGGCCATCACTGACCTGCTGCACACTGTGACATGGCCCCACAGTGACGTGGCCTCTAGTGACCTGCTGCCCACTGTGACATGGTCCCCATAGTGACATGGCCACCACTGACCTGCTGCCCACTGTGACACAGACACCACAGTGACATGGCAACCAGTGGCCTATTGCTCACTGTGACATGGCCATCACTGACCTGCTGCCCACTGTGACATAGGCCCCACAGTGACATGGCCACCACTGACCTGCTGCCCACTGTGACATGGCCCCCATAGTGACATGGCCACAACTGACCTGCTGCCCACTGTGACTTCGCCTCCACAGTGACATGGCAACCAGTGGCCTGTTACTCACTGTGACATGGCCATCACTGACCTGCTGCACACTGTGACATGGCCCCACAGTGCCGTGGCCACTACTGACCTGCTGCCCACTGTGACATGGCCCCCATAGTGACATGGCCACCACTGACCTGCTGCCCACTGTGACATGGCCCCATAGTGACTTGGCCACCACCGACCTGCTGCCCACTGTGACATGGCCCCCATAGTGACATGGCCAGCACTGACATGCTGCCCACTGTGACATAGCCCCCACAGTGACATGGCAACCAGTGGCCTGTTGCTCCCTGTGACATGGCCACCACTGACCCGCTGACCACTGTGATATAGCCCCACAGTGACTTGGGCACCACTGACCTGCTGCCCACTGTGACATGGCCCCCATAGTGACATGGCCACCACTGACCTGCTGCCCACTGTGACATAGCCCCCACAGTGACATGGCAACCAGTGTCCTGTTGCTCACTGTGACATGGCCATCACTGACCTGCTGCACACTGTGACATGGCCCCACAGTGACGTGGCCACTACTGACCTGCTGCCCAATGTGACATAGCCCCCATAGTGACATGGCCACCACTGACCTGCTGCCCACTGTGACATGGCCCCCATAGTGACATGGCAACCAGTGACCTGTTACTCACTGTGACATGGCCATCACTGACCTGCTGCCCACTGTGACATGACCTCACAGTGACATGGCCACCACTGACGTGCTGCCCACTATGACATGGCCCCCACAGTGACATGGCAACCAGTGGCCTGTTGCTCACTGTGACATGGCCCGCATAGTGAAATGGCCACCACTGACCTGCTGCCCACTTTGACATAGACACCACAGTGACATGGCAACCAGTGGCCTGTTGCTCACTGTGACATGGCCACAACTGATCTGCTGCCCACTGTGATGTAGCACCCACAGTGACATGGCCACCACTGACCTGCTCCCCACTGTGACATGTCCCAAATAGTAAAATGATCACCACTGACATGCTGCCCACTGTGACATGGCCCCCACAGTGACTTGCCTACCACTGACCCGCTGACCACTGTGACATAGCCCCCACAATAACATGGCCACCACTAACCTGCTGCACACGGTGACATAGACCCCATAGTGACATGGCCATCACTGACCTGCTGCACACTGTGACATGGCCCCACAGTGACGTGGCCTCTAGTGACCTGCTGCCCACTGTGACATGGTCCCCATAGTGACATGGCCACCACTGACCTGCTGCCCACTGTGACACAGACACCACAGTGACATGGCAACCAGTGGCCTATTGCTCACTGTGACATGGCCACCACTGACCTGCTGCCCAATGTGACATAGCCCCCATAGTGACATGGCAACCACTGACCTGCTGCCCACTGTGACATGGACTCATAGTGACATGGCCACAACTGACCTGCTGCCCACTGTGACATAGCCCCCACAGTGACTTGGCAACCACTGATCCGCTGACCACTGTGACATAGCCCCACAGTGACCTGGCCACCACTGACCTGCTACCTACAGTGACATGGCCCCCATAGTGACATGGCAACCAGTGGCCTGTTTCTCACTGTGACATGGCCACCACTGTCCTGCTGCACACTGTGACATGACCTCACAGTGACATGGCCACCACTGACCCGCTGCACACTGTGACATGGCCCCCATAGTGACATGGCCACAACTGACCTGCTGCCCAATGTGCATAGCCCCCATAGTGACATGGCCACCACTGACCTCCTGCCCACTGTGACATGGCCCCCATAGTGACATGGCCACCACTGACCCGATGCACACTGTTACATGGCCCCCATAGTGACATGGCCACAACTGACCTGCTGCCAACTGTGACATGGCCCCCATCGTGACATGGCCACCACTGACCTGCTGCACACTGTGACATAGCCCCCACAGTGACATGGCAACCTGTGGCCTGTTGCTCACTGTGACATGGCCATCACTGACCTGCTGCACACTGTGACATGGCCCCACAGTGACGTGGCCTCTACTGACCTGCTGCCCACTGTGACATGGTCCCCATAGTGACATGGCCACCACTGACCTGCTGCCCACTGTGACATGGCTCCCATAGTGACATGGCCACAACTGACCTGCTGCCCACTGTGACTTCGCCCCCACAGTGACATGGCAACCAGTGGCCTGTTACTCACTGTGACATGGCCATCACTGACCTGCTGCACACTGTGACATGGCCCCACAGTGCCGTGGCCACCACTGACCTGCTGCCCACTGTGACATGGACCCATAATGACTTGGCCACAACTGACCTGCTGCCCACTGTGACATAGCCCCCACAGTGACATGGCAACCAGTGGCCTGTTACTCACTGTGACATTGCCATCACTGACCTGCTGCACACTGTGACATGGCCCAAGAGTGACGTGGCCACTACTGACCTGCTGCCCACTATGACATGGCCCCCAGAGTGACATGGCAACCAGTGGCCTGTTTCTCACTGTGACATGGCCAGCACTGACCTGCTGCACACTGTGACATGACCTCACAGTGACATGGCCACCACTGACCTGCTGCCCACTGTGACATGGCCCCCATAGTGACATGGCCACCAGTGACCTGCTGCCCACTGTGACATAGACCCCACAGTGACTTGGCAAGCAGTGGCATGTTGCTCACTGTGACATGGCCACCACTGACCTGCTGCACACTGTGAAATGACCTCAAAGTGACATGGCCACCACTGACCTGCTGCCCACTGTGACATGGCCCCCATAGTGACATGGCCACCAGTGACCTGCTGCCCACTGTGACATAGACCCCACAGTGACTTGGCAACCAGTGGCCTGTTGCTCACTGTGACATGACCTCACAGTGACATGGCCACCACTGACCTGCTGCCCAATGTGACATAGCCCCCATAGTGACATGGCCACCACTGACCTGCTGCCCACTGTGACATGGCCCCCATAGTGACATGGCCAGCACTGACCTGCTGCCCACTGTGACATAGCCCCCACAGTGACAAGGCAACCAGAAGCTGTTGCTCACTGTGACATGGCCATCACTGACCTGCTGCCCACTGTGACATGGCCCCCATAGTGACATGGCCACCACTGACATGCTGCCCACTATGACATGGCCCCCATAGTGACATGGGCACCACTGACATGCTGCCCACTGTGACATAGCCCCCACAGTGACATGGCAACCAGTGGCCTATTTCTCACTGTGACATGGCCACCACTGACCTGTCGCACACTGTGACATGACCTCACAGTGACATGGCCACCACTGACATGCTGCACACTGTGACATGACCTCACAGTGACATGGCCACCACTGACCTGCTGCCCAATGTGACTTAGCCCCCATAGTGACATGGCCACCACTGACCCGCTGACCACTGTGACATAGCCCCACAGTGACATGGCCACCACTGACCTCCTGCCCACTGTGACATGGCCCCCATAGTGACATGGCCACAACTGACCTGCTGCCCACTGTGACATGGGCCCCATCGTGACATGGCCACCACTGACCTGCTGCACACTGTGACATAGCCCCCACAGTGACATGGCAACCAGTGGCCTGTTGCTCACTGTGACATGGCCATCACTGACCTGCTGCACACTGTGACATGGCCCCACAGTGACGTGGCCTCTAGTGACCTGCTGCCCACTGTGACATGGTCCCCATAGTGACATGGCCACCACTGACCTGCTGCCCACTGTGACACAGACACCACAGTGACATGGCAACCAGTGGCCTATTGCTCACTGTGACATGGCCATCACTGACCTGCTGCACACTGTGACATGGCCCCACAGTGCCGTGGCCACTACTGACCTGCTGCCCACTGTGACATGGCCCCCATAGTGACATGGCCACCACTGACCTGCTGCCCACTGTGACATGGCCCCATAGTGACTTGGCCACCACCGACCTGCTGCCCACTGTGACATGGCCCCCATAGTGACATGGCCAGCACTGACATGCTGCCCAATGTGACATAGCCCCCACAGTGACATGGCAACCAGTGGCCTGTTGCTCCCTGTGACATGGCCACCACTGACCCGCTGACCACTGTGATATAGCCCCACAGTGACTTGGGCACCACTGACCTGCTGCCCACTGTGACATGGCCCCCATAGTGACATGGCCACCACTGACCTGCTGCCCAGTGTGACATAGCCCCCACAGTGACATGGCAACCAGTGTCCTGTTGCTCACTGTGACATGGCCATCACTGACCTGCTGCACACTGTGACATGGCCCCACAGTGACGTGGCCACTACTGACCTGCTGCCCAATGTGACATAGCCCCCATAGTGACATGGCCACCACTGACCTGCTGCACACTGTGACATGGCCCCCGTAGTGACATGGACATTACTGACCTGCTGCCCACTGTGACATGGCCCCCATAGTGACATGGCCACCACTGACCTGCTGCCCACTGTGATATAGACACCACAGTGACATGGCAACCAGTGGCCTATTGCTCACTGTGACATGGCCACCACTGACATGCTGCACACTGTGACATGACCTCACAGTGACATGGCCACCACTGACCTGCTGCCCAATGTGACTTAGCCCCCATAGTGACATGGCCACCACTGACCCGCTGACCACTGTGATATAGCCCCACTGTGACATGGCCGCCACTGACCTGCTACCCACTGTGACATGGCCCCCATAGTGACCTGGCCACCACTGACATGCTGCCCACTGTGACATGGCCCCCATAGTGACATGGGCACCACTGACATGCTGCCCACTGTGACATAGCCCCCACAGTGACATGGCAACCAGTGGCCTGTTTCTCACTGTGACATGGCCACCACTGACCTGCTGCATACTGTGACATGACCTCACAGTGACATGGCCACCACTGACCTGCTGCCCACTGTGACATGGCCCCCATAGTGACATGGCCACCAGTGACCTGCTGCCCACTGTGACATAGACCCCACAGTGACATGGCAACCAGTGGCATGTTGCTCACTGTGACATGGCCACCACTGACCTGCTGCACACTGTGACATGACCTCACAGTGACATGGCCACCACTGACCTGCTGCCCAATGTGACATAGCCCCCATAGTGACATGGCAACCACTGACCTGCTGCCCACTGTGACATGGACTCATAGTGACATGGCCACAACTGACCTGCTGCCCACTGTGACATAGCCCCCACAGTGACTTGGCAACCACTGATCCGCTGACCACTGTGACATAGCCCCACAGTGACCTGGCCACCACTGACCTGCTACCTACAGTGACATGGCCCCCATAGTGACATGGCAACCAGTGGCCTGTTTCTCACTGTGACATGGCCACCACTGTCCTGCTGCACACTGTGACATGACCTCACAGTGACATGGCCACCACTGACCCGCTGCACACTGTGACATGGCCCCCATAGTGACATGGCCACAACTGACCTGCTGCCCAATGTGCATAGCCCCCATAGTGACATGGCCACCACTGACCTCCTGCCCACTGTGACATGGCCCCCATAGTGACATGGCCACCACTGACCCGATGCACACTGTTACATGGCCCCCATAGTGACATGGCCACAACTGACCTGCTGCCAACTGTGACATGGCCCCCATCGTGACATGGCCACCACTGACCTGCTGCACACTGTGACATAGCCCCCACAGTGACATGGCAACCTGTGGCCTGTTGCTCACTGTGACATTGCCATCACTGACCTGCTGCACACTGTGACATGGCCCAAGAGTGACGTGGCCACTACTGACCTGCTGCCCACTATGACATGGCCCCCAGAGTGACATGGCAACCAGTGGCCTGTTGCTCACTGTGACATGGCCACCACTGACCTGCTGCACACTGTGAAATGACCTCAAAGTGACATGGCCACCACTGACCTGCTGCCCACTGTGACATGGCCCCCATAGTGACATGGCCACCAGTGACCTGCTGCCCACTGTGACATAGACCCCACAGTGACTTGGCAACCAGTGGCCTGTTGCTCACTGTGACATTACCTCACAGTGACATGGCCACCACTGACCTGCTGCCCAATGTGACATAGCCCCCATAGTGACATGGCCACCACTGACCTGCTGCCCACTGTGACATGGCCCCCATAGTGACATGGCCAGCACTGACCTGCTGCCCACTGTGACATAGCCCCCACAGTGACAAGGCAACCAGAAGCTGTTGCTCACTGTGACATGGCCATCACTGACCTGCTGCCCACTGTGACATGGCCCCCATAGTGACATGGCCACCACTGAATTGCTGCCCACTATGACATGGCCCCCATAGTGACATGGGCACCACTGACATGCTGCCCACTGTGACATAGCCCCCACAGTGACATGGCAACCAGTGGCCTATTTCTCACTGTGACATGGCCACCACTGACCTGTTGCACACTGTGACATGACCTCACAGTGACATGGCCACCACTGACATGCTGCACACTGTGACATGACCTCACAGTGACATGGCCACCACTGACCTGCTGCCCAATGTGACTTAGCCCCCATAGTGACATGGCCACCACTGACCCGCTGACCACTGTGACATAGCCCCACATTGACATGGCCACCACTGACCTCCTGCCCACTGTGACATGGCCCCCATAGTGACATGGCCACAACTGACCTGCTGCCCACTGTGACATGGGCCCCATCGTGACATGGCCACCACTGACCTGCTGCACACTGTGACATAGCCCCCACAGTGACATGGCAACCAGTGGCCTGTTGCTCACTGTGACATGGCCATCACTGACCTGCTGCACACTGTGACATGGCCCCACAGTGACGTGGCCTCTAGTGACCTGCTGCCCACTGTGACATGGTCCCCATAGTGACATGGCCACCACTGACCTGCTGCCCACTGTGACACAGACACCACAGTGACATGGCAACCAGTGGCCTATTGCTCACTGTGACATGGCCAACACTGACCTGCTGCCCATTGTGACATAGGCCCCACAGTGACATGGCCACCACTGACCTGCTGCCCACTGTGACATGGCCCCCATAGTGACATGGCCACAACTGACCTGCTGCCCACTGTGACTTCGCCTCCACAGTGACATGGCAACCAGTGGCCTGTTACTCACTGTGACATGGCCATCACTGACCTGCTGCACACTGTGACATGGCCCCACAGTGCCGTGGCCACTACTGACCTGCTGCCCACTGTGACATGGCCCCCATAGTGACATGGCCACCACTGACCTGCTGCCCACTGTGACATGGCCCCACAGTGACTTGGCCACCACCGACCTGCTGCCCACTGTGACATGGCCCCCATAGTGACATGGCCAGCACTGACATGCTGCCCACTGTGACATAGCCCCCACAGTGACATGGCAACCAGTGGCCTGTTGCTCCCTGTGACATGGCCACCACTGACCCGCTGACCACTGTGATATAGCCCCACAGTGACTTGGGCACCACTGACCTGCTGCCCACTGTGACATGGCCCCCATAGTGACATGGCCACCACTGACCTGCTGCCCAGTGTGACATAGCCCCCACAGTGACATGGCAACCAGTGTCCTGTTGCTCACTGTGACATGGCCATCACTGACCTGCTGCACACTGTGACATGGCCCCACAGTGACGTGGCCACTACTGACCTGCTGCCCAATGTGACATAGCCCCCATAGTGACATGGCCACCACTGACCTGCTGCCCACTGTGACATGGCCCCCATAGTGACATGGCAACCAGTGGCCTGTTACTCACTGTGACATGGCCATCACTGACCTGCTGCCCACTGTGACATGACCTCACAGTGACATGGCCACCACTGACGTGCTGCCCACTATGACATGGCCCCCACAGTGACATGGCAACCAGTGGCCTGTTGCTCACTGTGACATGGCCCGCATAGTGAAATGGCCACCACTGACCTGCTGCCCACTTTGACATAGACACCACAGTGACATGGCAACCAGTGGCCTGTTGCTCACTGTGACATGGCCACAACTGATCTGCTGCCCACTGTGATGTAGCACCCACAGTGACATGGCCACCACTGACCTGCTCCCCACTGTGACATGTCCCAAATAGTAAAATGATCACCACTGACATGCTGCCCACTGTGACATGGCCCCCACAGTGACTTGCCTACCACTGACCCGCTGACCACTGTGACATGGCCCCCACAATAACATGGCCACCACTAACCTGCTGCACACGGTGACATAGACCCCATAGTGACATGGCCATCACTGACCTGCTGCACACTGTGACATGGCCCCACAGTGACGTGGCCTCTAGTGACCTGCTGCCCACTGTGACATGGTCCCCATAGTGACATGGCCACCACTGACCTGCTGCCCACTGTGACACAGACACCACAGTGACATGGCAACCAGTGGCCTATTGCTCACTGTGACATGGCCACCACTGACCTGCTGCCCACTGTGACATAGGCCCCACAGTGACATGGCCACCACTGACCTGCTGCCCACTGTGACATGGCCCCCATAGTGACATGGCCACAACTGACCTGCTGCCCACTGTGACTTCGCCTCCACAGTGACATGGCAACCAGTGGCCTGTTACTCACTGTGACATGGCCATCACTGACCTGCTGCACACTGTGACATGGCCCCACAGTGCCGTGGCCACTACTGACCTGCTGCCCACTGTGACATGGCCCCCATAGTGACATGGCCACCACTGACCTGCTGCACACTGTGACATGGCCCCATAGTGACTTGGCCACCACCGACCTGCTGCCCACTGTGACATGGCCCCCATAGTGACATGGGCACCACTGACATGCTGCCCACTGTGACATAGCCCCCACAGTGACATGGCAACCAGTGGCCTGTTGCTCCCTGTGACATGGCCACCACTGACCCGCTGACCACTGTGATATAGCCCCACAGTGACTTGGGCACCACTGACCTGCTGCCCACTGTGACATGGCCCCCATAGTGACATGGCCACCACTGACCTGCTGCCCAGTGTGACATAGCCCCCACAGTGACATGGCAACCAGTGTCCTGTTGCTCACTGTGACATGGCCATCACTGACCTGCTGCACACTGTGACATGGCCCCACAGTGACGTGGCCACTACTGACCTGCTGCCCAATGTGACATAGCCCCCATAGTGACATGGCCACCACTGACCTGCTGCCCACTGTGACATGGCCCCCATAGTGACATGGCAACCAGTGGCCTGTTACTCACTGTGACATGGCCATCACTGACCTGCTGCCCACTGTGACATGACCTCACAGTGACATGGCCACCACTGACGTGCTGCCCACTATGACATGGCCCCCACAGTGACATGGCAACCAGTGGCCTGTTGCTCACTGTGACATGGCCCGCATAGTGAAATGGCCACCACTGACCTGCTGCCCACTTTGACATAGACACCACAGTGACATGGCAACCAGTGGCCTGTTGCTCACTGTGACATGGCCACAACTGATCTGCTGCCCACTGTGATGTAGCACCCACAGTGACATGGCCACCACTGACCTGCTCCCCACTGTGACATGTCCCAAATAGTAAAATGATCACCACTGACATGCTGCCCACTGTGACATGGCCCCCACAGTGACTTGCCTACCACTGACCCGCTGACCACTGTGACATGGCCCCCACAATAACATGGCCACCACTAACCTGCTGCACACGGTGACATAGACCCCATAGTGACATGGCCATCACTGACCTGCTGCACACTGTGACATGGCCCCACAGTGACGTGGCCACTACTGACCTGCTGCCCACTGTGACATGGCCCCCATAGTTACATGGCCACCACTGACTTGCTGCCCACTGTGACATGGACCCATAGTGACATGGCCACCACTGACCTGCTGCCCACTGTGACATGCCCACAGTGACACGGCAACCAGTGGCCTGTTTCTCACTGTGACATGGCTACCACTGACCTGCTGCCCACTGTGACATGACCTCACAGTGACATGGCCACCACTGACCTGCTGCACACTGTGACAGGACCTCACAGTGACATGGCCACTACTGACCTGCTGCCCACTGTGATATGGCCCCCATAGTGACATGGCCAGCACTGACCTGCTGCCCACTGTGACATGTCCCAAATAGTAAAATGATCACCACTGACCTGCTGCCCACTGTGACATGGCCCCCATAGTGACATGGCCACCACTGACCTGCTGCCCACGGTGACATAGCCCCCACAGTGACATGGCAACCAGTGGCCTGTTGCTCACTGTGACATGGCCATCACTGATCTGCTGCACACTGTGACATGGCCCCACAGTGACGTGGCCAGTACTGACCTGCTGCCCAATGTGACATAGTCCCCATAGTGACATGGCCACCACTGACCTGCTGCCGACTGTGACATGACCTCACAGTGACATGGCCACCAATGACACGCTGACCACTGTGACATGGCCCCCACAGTGACATGGCCAGCACTGACCTGCTCCCCACTGTGACATGTCCCAAACAGTAACATGATCACCACTGACATGCTGCCCACTGTGACATGGTCCCCACAGTAACATGGCCACAACTGACCTGCTGCCCAATGTGACATGGCCCCCACAGTGAAATGGCCATCAGTGACCTGCTATCCACTGTGACATAGCCCCCACAGTGACATGGCACCAGTGGCCTGTTGCTTACTGTGACATGGCCACAACTGATCTGCTGCCCACTGTGTCATGACATCACAGTGACATGGCCACCACTGAACCGCTGCCAACTGTGATGTAGCACCCACAGTGACATGGCCACCACTGACCTGCTCCCCACTGTGACATGTCCCAAATAGTAAAATGATCACCACTGACATGCTGCCCACTGTGACATGGCCCCCACAGTGACTTGGCTACCACTGACCCGCTGACCACTGTGACATGGCCCCCACAATGACATGGCCACCACTAACCTGCTGCACACGGTGACATAGACCCCATAGTGACATGGCCATCACTGACCTGCTGCACACTGTGACATGGCCCCACAGTGAGGTGGCCACTACTGAACTGCTGCCCACTGTGACATGGCCCCCATAGTGACATGGCCACCACTGACCTGCTGCCCACTGTGACATGGCCCCCATAGTGACATGGCCACCACTGACCTGCTGCCCACTGTGACATACCCCCCACAGTGATGTGGAAACCAGTGGCCTGTTTCTCACTGTGACATGGCCATCACTGACCTGCTGCACACTGTGACATGGCCCCACAGTGCCGTGGCCACTATTTACCTGCTGCCCACTGTGACATGGCCCCCACAGTGACATGGCCACCACTGACCTGCTGCACACTGTGACATGGCCGCAACAGTGACATGGCCACTACTGACCCGCTGAGCACTGTGACATAGCCCCACAGTGACTTGGGCACCACTGACCTGCTGCCCACTGTGACATAGCCCCCACAGTGTCATGGCAACCAGTGTCCTGTTGCTCACTGTGACATGGCCATCACTGACCTGCTGCACACTGTGACATGGCCCCACAGTGACGTGGCCACTAGTGACCTGCTGTCCACTGTGACATGGCCCACATAGTGACATGGCCACCACTGACCTGCTGCCCACTGTGACATGGCCGCCATAGTGACATGGCCACCACTCACCTTCTGCCCAATGTGACATAGCCCCCATAGTGACATGGCCACCACTGACCTGCTGCCCACTGTGACATGGCCCCCATAGTGACATGGCCACCACTGACCTGCTGCCCACTGTGACATAGCCCCCACAGTGATATGGAAACCAGTGGCCTGTTTCTCACTGTGACATGGCCATCACTGACCTGCTGCCCTCTGTGACATAGCCCCCACAGTGACATGGCAACCAGTGGCCTGTTGCTCACTGTGACATGGCCACCTCTGACCTGCTGCACACTGTGACATGGCCCCACAGTGACGTGGCCACTACTGACCTGCTGCCCAGTGTGACATGACCCCCATAGTGACATGGCCACCACAGACCTGCTGCACACTGTGACATGGCCCCACAGTGAGGTGGCCACTACTGAACTGCTGCCCACTGTGACATGGCCCCCATAGTGACATGGCCACCACTGACCTGCTGCCCACTGTGACATACCCCCCACAGTGATATGGAAACCAGTGGCCTGTTTCTCACTGTGACATGGCCATCACTGACCTGCTGCACACTGTGACATGGCCCCACAGTGCCGTGGCCACTATTTACCTGCTGCCCACTGTGACATGTCCCCCACAGTGACATGGCCACCACTGACCTGCTGCACACTGTGACATGGCCCCAACAGTGACATGGCCACTACTGACCCGCTGAGCACTGTGACATAGCCCCACAGTGACTTGGGCACCACTGACCTGCTGCCCACTGTGACATGGCCCCCATAGTGACATGGCCACCACTGACCTGCTGCCCACTGTGACTTAGCCCCCACAGTGACATGGCAACCAGTGTCCTGTTGCTCACTGTGACATGGCCATCACTGACCTGCTGCACACTGTGACATGGCCCCACAGTGACGTGGCCACTAGTGACCTGCTGTCCACTGTGACATGGCCCACATAGTGACATGGCCACCACTGACCTGCTGCCCACTGTGACATGGCCGCCATAGTGACATGGCCACCACTCACCTTCTGCCCAATGTGACATAGCCCCCATAGTGACATGGCCACCACTGACCTGCTGCCCACTGTGACATGGCCCCCATAGTGACATGGCCACCACTGACCTGCTGCCCACTGTGACATAGCCCCCACAGTGATATGGAAACCAGTGGCCTGTTTCTCACTGTGACATGGCCATCACTGACCTGCTGCACTCTGTGACATAGCCCCCACAGTGACATGGCAACCAGTGGCCTGTTGCTCACTGTGACATGGCCACCTCTGACCTGCAGCACACTGTGACATGGCCCCACAGTGACGTGGCCACTACTGACCTTTTGCCCAGTGTGACATGACCCCCATAGTGACATGGCCACCACAGACCTGCTGCCCACTGTGACTTCGCCCCCACAGTGACATGGCAACCAGTGGCCTGTTTCTCACTGTGACATGGTCAGCACTGACCTGCTGTACACTGTGACATGACCTCACAGTGACATGGCCACCACTGAGCTGCTGCCCAATGTGACATAGCCCCCATAGTGACATGGCCACCACTGACCTGCTGCCCAATGTGACATAGCCCCCACAGTGACATGGCAAACAGTGGCCTGTTGCTCACTGTGACATGGCCACCACTGACATGCTGCACACTGTGACATGGCCCCCAGAGTGACATGGCCACCACTGACCTGCTCCCCACTGTGACATGTCCCAAACAGTAACATGATCACCACTGACATGCTGCCCAGTGTGACATGGCCCCCACAGTGACATGGCCAGCACTGACCTGCTGCCCACTGTGACATAGCCCCCACAGTGACATGGCAACCAGTGGCCTGTTGCTCACTGTGACGTGGCCACTACTGACCTCCTGCCCACTGTGACATGGCCCCCATAGTGACATGGCCACCACTGACCTGCTGCCCACTGTGACATGGCCCCCATAGTGACATGGCCACCACTGACCTGCTGCCCACTGTGACATAGACCCCACAGTGACATGGCAACCAGTGGCCTGTTGCTCACTGTGACATGGCCACCACTGACCTGCTGCACACTGTGACATGACCTCACAGTGACATGGCCACCACTGACCTGCTGCCCAATGTGACATAGCCCCATAGTGACATGGCCACCATTGACCTGCTGCCCACTGTGACATGGCCCCCATAGTGACATTGCCAGCACTGACCTGCTGCCCACTGTGACATAGCCCCCACAGTGACATGGCAACCAGTGGCCTGTTGCTCACTGTGACATGGCCATCACTGACCTTCTGCACACTGTGACATGGCCCCACAGTGCCGTGGCCACTACTGACCTGTTGCACACTGTGACATAGCCCCCATAGTGACATGGCCACCACTGACCTGCTGCCCACTGTGACATGGACCCAAAAGTGACATGGCCACTACTGACCCGCTGCCCACTGTGACATAGCCCCACAGTGACTTGGGCACCACTGACCTGCTATCCACTGTGACATGGCCCCCATAGTGACATGGCCACCACTGACCTGTGCCCACTGTGACATAGCCCCCACAGTGACATGGCAAACAGTGGCCTGTTGCTCACTGTGACATGGCCACCACTGACATGCTGCACAATGTGACATGGTCCCCAGAGTGACATGGCCACCACTGACCTGCTCCCCACTGTGACATATCCAATACAGTAACATGATCACTACTGACATGCTGCCCACTGTCACATGGCCCCACAGTGACGTGGCCACCAGTGGAATGTTTCTCATTGTGACATGGCCACAACTGATCTGCTGCCCACTGTGACATGACCTCACAGTGACATGGCCACCACTGACCAGCTGACCACTGTGACATGACCCCCACAGTGACATGGCCACCACTGACCTGCTCCCCACTGTGACATGTCCCAAACAGTAACATGATCACCACTGACCTGCTGCCCACTGTGACATAGCCCCCACAGTGACATGGCAACCAGTGGCCTGTTGCTCACTGTGACATGGCCACCACTGACCTGCTGCCCACTGTGACATGGGCCCCACAGTGACATGGCAACCAGTGGCCTGTTGCTCACTGTGACATGGCCACCACTGACCTGCTCCCCACTGTGACATGTCCCAAACAGTAACATGATCACCACTGACATGCTGCCCACTGTGACATGGCCCCCACAGTGACATGGCCAGCACTGACCTGCTGCCCACTGTGACATAGCCCCCACACTGACCTGGCAACCAGTGGCCTGTTGCTCACTGTGACGTGGCCACTACTGACCTGCTGCCCACTGTGACATGGCCCCCCTAGTGACATGGCACCACTGACCTGCTGCCCACTGTGACATGGCCCCCATAGTGACATGGCCACCACTGACCTGTTGCCCACTGTGTCATAGCCCCCACAGTGACATGGCAACCAGTGGCCTGTTGCTCACTGTGACATGGCCACCACTGAGCTGCTGCACACTGTGACATGACCTCACAGTGACATGGCCACCACTGACCTGCTGCCCAATGTGACATAGCCCCATAGTGACATGGCCACCACTGACCTGCTGCCCACTGTGACATGGCCACCACAGTGACATGGCAACCAGTGGCCTGTTGCTCACTGTGACACGGCCACCACTGACCTGCTGCACACTGTGACATGACCTCACAGTGACATGGCCACCACTGACCTGCTGCCCAATGTGTCATAGCCCCGATAGTGACATGGCCACCACTGACCTGCTGCACACTGTGACATGGCCCCATAGTGACTTGGCCACCACCGACCTGCTGCCCACTGTGACATGGCCCCCATAGTGACATGGCCAGCACTGACATGCTGCCCACTGTGACATAGCCCCCACAGTGACATGGCAACCAGTGGCCTGTTGCTCCCTGTGACATGGCCACCACTGAACCGCTGACCACTGTGATATAGCCCCACAGTGACTTGGGCACCACTGACCTGCTGCCCACTGTGACATGGCCCCCATAGTGACATGGCCACCACTGACCTGCTGCCCACGGTGACATAGGCCCCACAGTGACATGGCAACCAGTGGCCTGTTGCTCACTGTGACATGGCCATCACTGACCTGCTGCACACTGTGACATGGCCCCACAGTGACGTGGCCACTACTGACCTGCTGCCCACTGTGACATGTCCCAAATAGTAAAATGATCACCACTGACCTGCTGCCCACTGTGACATGGCCCCCATAGTGACATGGCCACCACTGACCTGCTGCCCACGGTGACATAGCCCCCACAGTGACATGGCAACCAGTGGCCTGTTGCTCACTGTGACATGGCCATCACTGATCTGCTGCACACTGTGACAATTCCCCACAGTGACGTGGCCAGTACTGACCTGCTGCCCAATGTGACATAGCCCCCATAGTGACATGGCCACCACTGACCTGCTGCCGACTGTGACATGACCTCACAGTGACATGGCCACCAATGACACGCTGACCACTGTGACATGGCCCCCACAGTGACATGGCCAGCACTGACCTGCTCCCCACTGTGACATGTCCCAAACAGTAACATGATCACCACTGACATGCTGCCCACTGTGACATGGTCCCCACAGTAACATGGCCACAACTGACCTGCTGCCCAATGTGACATGGCCCCCACAGTGAAATGGCCATCAGTGACCTGCTATCCACTGTGACATAGCCCCCACAGTGACATGGCACCAGTGGCCTGTTGCTTACTGTGACATGGCCACAACTGATCTGCTGCCCACTGTGTCATGACATCACAGTGACATGGCCACCACTGAACCGCTGCCAACTGTGATGTAGCACCCACAGTGACATGGCCACCACTGACCTGCTCCCCACTGTGACATGTCCCAAATAGTAAAATGATCACCACTGACATGCTGCCCACAGTGACATGGCCCCCACAGTGACTTGGCTACCACTGACCCGCTGACCACTGTGACATGGCCCCCACAATGACATGGCCACCACTAACCTGCTGCACACGGTGACATAGACCCCATAGTGACATGGCCATCACTGACCTGCTGCACACTGTGACATTGCCCCACAGTGAGGTGGCCACTACTGAACTGCTGCCCACTGTGACATGGCCCCCATAGTGACATGGCCACCACTGACCTGCTGCCCACTGTGACATGGCCCCCATAGTGACATGGCCACCACTGACCTGCTGCCCACTGTGACATACCCCCCACAGTGATATGGAAACCAGTGGCCTGTTTCTCACTGTGACATGGCCATCACTGACCTGCTGCACACTGTGACATGGCCCCACAGTGCCGTGGCCACTATTTACCTGCTGCCCACTGTGACATGTCCCCCACAGTGACATGGCCACCACTGACCTGCTGCACACTGTGACATGGCCCCAACAGTGACATGGCCACCACTGACCCGATGCACACTGTTACATGGCCCCCATAGTGACATGGCCACAACTGACCTGCTGCCAACTGTGACATGGCCCCCATCGTGACATGGCCACCACTGACCTGCTGCACACTGTGACATAGCCCCCACAGTGACATGGCAACCTGTGGCCTGTTGCTCACTGTGACATGGCCATCACTGACCTGCTGCACACTGTGACATGGCCCCACAGTGACGTGGCCTCTACTGACCTGCTGCCCACTGTGACATGGTCCCCATAGTGACATGGCCACCACTGACCTGCTGCCCACTGTGACATGGCTCCCATAGTGACATGGCCACAACTGACCTGATGCCCACTGTGACTTCGCCCCCACAGTGACATGGCAACCAGTGGCCTGTTACTCACTGTGACATGGCCATCACTGACCTGCTGCACACTGTGACATGGCCCCACAGTGCCGTGGCCACCACTGACCTGCTGCCCACTGTGACATGGACCCATTATGACTTGGCCACAACTGACCTGCTGCCCACTGTGACATAGCCCCCACAGTGACATGGCAACCAGTGGCCTGTTACTCACTGTGACATTGCCATCACTGACCTGCTGCACACTGTGACATGGCCCAAGAGTGACGTGGCCACTACTGACCTGCTGCCCACTATGACATGGCCCCCAGAGTGACATGGCAACCAGTGGCCTGTTTCTCACTGTGACATGGCCAGCACTGACCTGCTGCACACTGTGACATGACCTCACAGTGACATGGCCACCACTGACCTGCTGCCCACTGTGACATGGCCCCCATAGTGACATGGCCACCAGTGACCTGCTGCCCACTGTGACATAGACCCCACAGTGACTTGGCAAGCAGTGGCATGTTGCTCACTGTGACATGGCCACCACTGACCTGCTGCACACTGTGAAATGACCTCAAAGTGACATGGCCACCACTGACCTGCTGCCCACTGTGACATAGACCCCACAGTGACTTGGCAACCAGTGGCCTGTTGCTCACTGTGACATTACCTCACAGTGACATGGCCACCACTGACCTGCTGCCCAATGTGACATAGCCCCCATAGTGACATGGCCACCACTGACCTGCTGCCCACTGTGACATGGCCCCCATAGTGACATGGCCAGCACTGACCTGCTGCCCACTGTGACATAGCCCCCACAGTGACAAGGCAACCAGAAGCTGTTGCTCACTGTGACATGGCCATCACTGACCTGCTGCCCACTGTGACATGGCCCCCATAGTGACATGGCCACCACTGACATGCTGCCCACTATGACATGGCCCCCATAGTGACATGGGCACCACTGACATGCTGCCCACTGTGACATGGCCCCCACAGTGACATGGCAACCAGTGGCCTATTTCTCACTGTGACATGGCCACCACTGACCTGTTGCACACTGTGACATGACCTCACAGTGACATGGCCACCACTGACATGCTGCACACTGTGACATGACCTCACAGTGACATGGCCACCACTGACCTGCTGCCCAATGTGACTTAGCCCCCATAGTGACATGGCCACCACTGACCCGCTGACCACTGTGACATAGCCCCACAGTGACATGGCCACCACTGACCTCCTGCCCACTGTGACATGGCCCCCATAGTGACATGGCCACAACTGACCTGCTGCCCACTGTGACATGGGCCCCATCGTGACATGGCCACCACTGACCTGCTGCACACTGTGACATAGCCCCCACAGTGACATGGCAACCAGTGGCCTGTTGCTCACTGTGACATGGCCATCACTGACCTGCTGCACACTGTGACATGGCCCCACAGTGACGTGGCCTCTAGTGACCTGCTGCCCACTGTGACATGGTCCCCATAGTGACATGGCCACCACTGACCTGCTGCCCACTGTGACACAGACACCACAGTGACATGGCAACCAGTGGCCTATTGCTCACTGTGACATGGCCACCACTGACCTGCTGCCCACTGTGACATAGGCCCCACAGTGACGTGGCCACCACTGACCTGCTGCCCACTGTGACATGGCCCCCATAGTGACATGGCCACCACTGACCTGCTGCACACTGTGACATGGCCCCATAGTGACATGGCCACCACCGACCTGCTGCCCACTGTGACATGGCCCCCATAGTGACATGGCCAGCACTGACATGCTGCCCACTGTGACATAGCCCCCACAGTGACATGGCAACCAGTGGCCTGTTGCTCCCTGTGACATGGCCACCACTGACCCGCTGACCACTGTGATATAGGCCCACAGTGACTTGGGCACCACTGACCTGCTGCCCACTGTGACATGGCCCCCATAGTGACATGGCCACCACTGACCTGCTGCCCACGGTGACATAGCCCCCACAGTGACATGGCAACCAGTGGCCTGTTGCTCACTGTGACATGGCCATCACTGACCTGCTGCACACTGTGACATGGCCCCACAGTGACGTGGCCACTACTGACCTGCTGCCCAATGTGACATAGCCCCCATAGTGACATGGCCACCACTGACCTGCTGCCCACTGTGACATGGCCCCCATAGTGACATGGCAACCAGTGGCCTGTTACTCACTGTGACATGGCCATCACTGACCTGCTGCCCACTGTGACATGACCTCACAGTGACATCGCCACCACTGACGTGCTGCCCACTATGACATGGCCCCCACAGTGACATGGCAACCAGTGGCCTGTTGCTCACTGTGACATGGCCCGCATAGTGAAATGGCCACCACTGACCTGCTGCCCACTTTGACATAGACACCACAGTGACATGGCAACCAGTGGCCTGTTGCTCACTGTGACATGGCCACAACTGATCTGCTGCCCACTGTGATGTAGCACCCACAGTGACATGGCCACCACTGACCTGCTCCCCACTGTGACATGTCCCAAATAGTAAAATGATCACCACTGACATGCTGCCCACTGTGACATGGCCCCCACAGTGACTTGCCTACCACTGACCCGCTGACCACTGTGACATGGCCCCCACAATAACATGGCCACCACTAACCTGCTGCACACGGTGACATAGACCCCATAGTGACATGGCCATCACTGACCTGCTGCACACTGTGACATGGCCCCACAGTGACGTGGCCACTACTGACCTGCTGCCCACTGTGACATGGCCCCCATAGTTACATGGCGACCACTGACTTGCTGCCCACTGTGACATGGACCCATAGTGACATGGCCACCACTGACCTGCTGCCCACTGTGACATGCCCACAGTGACACGGCAACCAGTGGCCTGTTGCTCACTGTGACATGGCTACCACTGACCTGCTGCCCACTGTGACATGACCTCACAGTGACATGGCCATCACTGACCTGCTGCACACTGTGACAGGACCTCACAGTGACATGGCCACTACTGACCTGCTGCCCACTGTGATATGGCCCCCATAGTGACATGGCCACCACTGACCTGCTGCCCACGGTGACATAGCCCCCACAGTGACATGGCAACCAGTGGCCTGTTGCTCACTGTGACATGGCCATCACTGATCTGCTGCACACTGTGACATGGCCCCACAGTGACGTGGCCAGTACTGACCTGCTGCCCAATGTGACATAGCCCCCATAGTGACATGGCCACCACTGACCTGCTGCCGACTGTGACATGACCTCACAGTGACATGGCCACCAATGACACGCTGACCACTGTGACATGGCCCCCACAGTGACATGGCCAGCACTGACCTGCTCCCCACTGTGACATGTCCCAAACAGTAACATGATCACCACTGACATGCTGCCCACTGTGACATGGTCCCCACAGTAACATGGCCACAACTGACCTGCTGCCCAATGTGACATGGCCCCCACAGTGAAATGGCCATCAGTGACCTGCTATCCACTGTGACATAGCCCCCACAGTGACATGGCACCAGTGGCCTGTTGCTTACTGTGACATGGCCACAACTGATCTGCTGCCCACTGTGTCATGACATCACAGTGACATGGCCACCACTGAACCGCTGCCAACTGTGATGTAGCACCCACAGTGACATGGCCACCACTGACCTGCTCCCCACTGTGACATGTCCCAAATAGTAAAATGATCACCACTGACATGCTGCCCACAGTGACATGGCCCCCACAGTGACTTGGCTACCACTGACCCGCTGACCACTGTGACATGGCCCCCACAATGACATGGCCACCACTAACCTGCTGCACACGGTGACATAGACCCCATAGTGACATGGCCATCACTGACCTGCTGCACACTGTGACATGGCCCCACAGTGAGGTGGCCACTACTGAACTGCTGCCCACTGTGACATGGCCCCCATAGTGACATGGCCACCACTGACCTGCTGCCCACTGTGACATGGCCCCCATAGTGACATGGCCACCACTGACCTGCTGCCCACTGTGACATACCCCCCACAGTGATATGGAAACCAGTGGCCTGTTTCTCACTGTGACATGGCCATCACTGACCTGCTGCACACTGTGACATGGCCCCACAGTGCCGTGGCCACTATTTACCTGCTGCCCACTGTGACATGTCGCCCACAGTGACATGGCCACCACTGACCTGCTGCACACTGTGACATGGCCCCAACAGTGACATGGCCACTACTGACCCGCTGAGCACTGTGACATAGCCCCACAGTGACTTGGGCACCACTGACCTGCTGCCCACTGTGACATGGCCCCCATAGTGACATGGCCACCACTGACCTGCTGCCCACTGTGACTTAGCCCCCACAGTGACATGGCAACCAGTGTCCTGTTGCTCACTGTGACATGGCCATCACTGACCTGCTGCACACTGTGACATGGCCCCACAGTGACGTGGCCACTAGTGACCTGCTGTCCACTGTGACATGGCCCACATAGTGACATGGCCACCACTGACCTGCTGCCCACTGTGACATGGCCGCCATAGTGACATGGCCACCACTCACCTTCTGCCCAATGTGACATAGCCCCCATAGTGACATGGCCACCACTGACCTGCTGCCCACTGTGACATGGCCCCCATAGTGACATGGCCACTACTGACCTGCTGCCCACTGTGACATAGCCCCCACAGTGACATGGCAAACAGTGGTCTGTTGCTCACTGTGACATGGCCATCACTGACTTTCTGCACACTGTGACATGGCCCCACAGTGCCGTGGCCACTACTGACCTGTTGCACACTGTGACATAGCCCCCATAGTGACATGGCCACCACTGACCTGCTGCCCACTGTGACATGGACCCAAAAGTGACATGGCCACTACTGACCCGCTGACCACTGTGACATAGCCCCACAGTGACTTGGGCACCACTGACCTGCTGCCCACTGTGACATGGCCCCCATAGTGACATGGCCACCACTGACCTGCTGCCCACTGTGACATAGCCCCCACAGTGACATGGCAACCAGTGGCCTGTTGCTCACTGTGACATGGCCACCACTGACATGCTGCACAATGTGACATGGCCCCCAGAGTGACATGGCCACCACTGACCTGCTCCCCACTGTGACATATCCAATACAGTAACATGATCACTACTGACATGCTGCCCACTGTCACATGGCCCCACAGTGACGTGGCCACCAGTGGAATGTTGCTCATTGTGACATGGCCACAACTGATCTGCTGCCCACTGTGACATGACCTCACAGTGACATGGCCACCACTGACCAGCTGACCACTGTGACATGACCCCCACAGTGACATGGCCACCACTGACCTGCTCCCCAATGTGACATGTCCCAAACAGTAACATGATCACCACTGACCTGCTGCCCACTGTGACATAGCCCCCACAGTGACATGGCAACCAGTGGCCTGTTGCTCACTGTGACATGGCCACCACTGACCTGCTGCCCACTGTGACATGGGCCCCACAGTGACATGGCAACTAGTGGCCTGTTGCTCACTGTGACATGGCCACCACTGACCTGCTCCCCACTGTGACATGTCCCAAACAGTAACATGATCACCACTGACATGCTGCCCACTGTGACATGGCCCCCACAGTGACATGGCCAGCACTGACCTGCTGCCCACTGTGAAATAGCCCCCACAGTGACATGGCAACCAGTGGCCTGTTGCTCACTGTGACGTGGCCACTACTGACCTGCTGCCCACTGTGACATGGCCCCCCTAGTGACATGGCACCACTGACCTGCTGCCCACTGTGACATGGCCCCCATAGTGACATGGCCACCACTGACCTGTTGCCCACTGTGTCATAGACCCCACAGTGACATGGCAACCAGTGGCCTGTTGCTCACTGTGACATGGCCACCACTGAGCTGCTGCACACTGTGACATGACCTCACAGTGACATGGCCACCACTGACCTGCTGCCCAATGTGACATAGCCCCATAGTGACATGGCCACCATTGACCTGCTGTCCACTGTGACATGGCCCCCATAGTGACATGGCCACCACTGACCTGCTGCCCACTGTGACATGGCCACCACAGTGACATGGCAACCAGTGGCCTGTTGCTCACTGTGACACGGCCACCACTGATCTGCTGCATACTGTGACATGACCTCACAGTGACATGGCCACCACTGACCTGCTGCCCAATGTGTCATAGCCCCCATAGTGACATGGCCACCACTGACCTGCTGCACACTGTGACATGATCCCATAGTGACTTGGCCACCACCGACCTGCTGCCCACTGTGACATGGCCCCCATAGTGACATGGCCAGCACTGACATGCTTCCCACTGTGACATAGCCCCCACAGTGACATGGCAACCAGTGGCCTGTTGCTCCCTGTGACATGGCCACCACTGACCCGCTGACCACTGTGATATAGCCCCACAGTGACTTGGGCACCACTGACCTGCTGCCCACTGTGACATGGCCCCCATAGTGACATGGCCACCACTGACCTGCTGCCCACGGTGACATAGGCCCCACAGTGACATGGCAACCAGTGGCCTGTTGCTCACTGTAACATGGCCATCACTGACCTGCTGCACACTGTGACATGGCCCCACAGTGACGTGGCCACTACTGACCTGCTGCCCAATGTGATATAGCCCCCATAGTGACATGGCCACCACTGCCCTGCTGCCCACTGTGACATGGCCCCCATAGTGACATGGCCAGCACTGACCTGCTGCCCACTGTGACATAGCCCCCACAGTGACATGGCAACCAGTGGCCTGTTACTCACTGTGACATGGCCATCACTGACCTGCTGCCCACTGTGACATGACCTCACAGTGACATGGCCACCACTGACGTGCTGCCCACTGTGACATGGCCCCCACAGTGACATGGCAACCAGTGGCCTGTTGCTCACTGTGACATGGCCCGCATAGTGACATGGCCACCACTGACCTGCTGCCCACTGTGACATAGCCCCCACAGTGACATGGCAATCAGTGGACTGTTACTCACTGTGACATGGCCACAACTGATCTGCTGCCCACTGTGACATGGCCCCCATAGTGACATGGCCACCACTGACCTGCTGCACACTTTGACATAGCCCCCACAGTGACATGGAAACCAGTGGCCTGTTTCTCACTGTGACATGGCCATCACTGACCTGCTGCACACTGTGACATGGCCCCATAGTGACTTGGCCACCACCGACCTGCTGCCCACGGTGACATGGCCCCCACAGTGAAATGGCCATCAGTGACCTGCTCTCCACTGTGACATAGCCCCCACAGTGACATGGCACCAGTGGCCTGTTGCTCACTGTGACATGGCCACAACTGATCTGCTGCCCACTGTGTCATGACATCACAGTGACATGGCCACCACTGAACCGCTGCCAACTGTGATGTAGCACCCACAGTGACATGGCCACCACTGACCTGCTCCCCACTGTGACATGTCCCAAATAGTAAAATGATCGCCACTGACCTGCTGCCCACTGTGACATGCCCACAGTGACATGGCAACCAGTGGCCTGTTGCTCACTGTGACATGGCTACCACTGACCTGCTGCCCACTGTGACATGACCTCACAGTGACATGGCCACCACTGACCTGCTGCACACTGTGACAGGACCTCACAGTGACATGGCCACTACTGACCTGCTGCCCACTGTGATATGGCCCCCATAGTGACATGGCCAGCACTGACCTGCTGCCCACTGTGACATGTCCCAAATAGTAAAATGATCACCACTGACCTGCTGCCCACTGTGACATGGCCCCCATAGTGACATGGCCACCACTGACCTGCTGCCCACGGTGACATAGCCCCCACAGTGGCATGGCAACCAGTGGCCTGTTGCTCACTGTGACATGGCCATCACTGACCTGCTGCACACTGTGACATGACCCCACAGTGACGTGGCCAGTACTGACCTGCTGCCCAATGTGACATAGCCCCCATAGTGACATGGCCACCACTGACCTGCTGCCCACTGTGACATGACCTCACAGTGACATGGCCACCAATGACACGCTGACCACTGTGACATGGCCCCCACAGTGACATGGCCAGCACTGACCTGCTCCCCACTGTGACATGTCCCAAACAGTAACATGATCACCACTGACATGCTGCCCACTGTGACATGGTCCCCACAGTAACATGGCCACAACTGACCTGCTGCCCAATGTGACATGGCCCCACAGTGACATGGCCACCACTGACCTGCTGCCCACGGTGACATGGCCCCCACAGTGAAATGGCCATCAGTGACCTGCTATCCACTGTGACATAGCCCCCACAGTGACATGGCACCAGTGCCCTGTTGCTTACTGTGACATGGCCACAACTGATCTGCTGCCCACTGTGTCATGACATCACAGTGACATGGCCACCACTGAACCGCTGCCAACTGTGATGTAGCACCCACAGTGACATGGCCACCACTGACCTGCTCCCCACTGTGACATGTCCCAAATAGTAAAATGATCACCACTGACATGCTGCCCACTGTGACAAGGCCCCCACAGTGACTTGGCTACCACTGACCCGCTGACCACTGTGACATGGCCCCCACAATGACATGGCCACCACTAACCTGCTGCACACGGTGACATAGACCCCATAGTGACATGGCCATCACTGACCTGCTGCACACTGTGACATGGCCCCACAGTGAGGTGGCCACTACTGACCTGCTGCCCACTGTGACATAGCCCCACAGTGACTTGGGCACCACTGACCTGCTGCCCACTGTGACATGGCCCCCATAGTGACATGGCCACCACTGACCTGCTGCCCACTGTGACTTAGCCCCCACAGTGACATGGCAACCAGTGTCCTGTTGCTCACTGTGACATGGCCATCACTGACCTGCTGCACACTGTGACATGGCCCCACAGTGACGTGGCCACTAGTGACCTGCTGTCCACTGTGACATGGCCCACATAGTGACATGGCCACCACTGACCTGCTGCCCACTGTGACATGGCCGCCATAGTGACATGGCCACCACTCACCTTCTGCCCAATGTGACATAGCCCCCATAGTGACATGGCCACCACTGACCTGCTGCCCACTGTGACATGGCCCCCATAGTGACATGGCCACCACTGACCTGCTGCCCACTGTGACATAGCCCCCACAGTGATATGGAAACCAGTGGCCTGTTTCTCACTGTGACATGGCCATCACTGACCTGCTGCCCTCTGTGACATAGCCCCCACAGTGACATGGCAACCAGTGGCCTGTTGCTCACTGTGACATGGCCACCTCTGACCTGCTGCACACTGTGACATGGCCCCACAGTGACGTGGCCACTACTGACCTGCTGCCCAGTGTGACATGACCCCCATAGTGACATGGCCACCACAGACCTGCTGCCCACTGTGACATAGCCCCCACAGTGACATGGCAACCAGTGGCCTGTTTCTCACTGTGACATGGCCAGCACTGACCTGCTGTACACTGTGACATGACCTCACAGTGACATGGCCACCACTGAGCTGCTGCCCAATGTGACATAGCCCCCATAGTGACATGGCCACCACTGACCTGCTGCCCACTGTGACATAGCCCCCACAGTGACATGGCAACCAGTGGCCTGTTGCTCACTGTGACATGGCCATCACTGAGCTGATGCACACTGTGACATGGCCCCCACAGTGACGTGGCCACTACTGACCTGCTGCTCACTGTGACACGGCCCCCATAGTGACATGGCCACCACTGACCTGCTGCCCACTGTGACATGGCCCCAACAGTGACATGGCCACCACTGACCCGCTGACCACTGTGACATAGCCCCACAGTGACTTGGGCACCACTGACCTGCTACCCACTGTGACATGGCCCCCATATTGACATGGCCACCACTGACCTGCTGCCCACTGTGACATAGCCCCCACAGTGACATGGCAACCAGTGGCCTGCTGCTCACTGTGACATGGCCATCACTGACCTGCTGCACACTGTGACATGATCTCACAGTGACGTGGCCTCTACTGACCTGCTGCCCAATGTGACATAGCCCCCATAGTGACATGGCCACCATTGAGCTGCTGCCCACTGTTACATGGCCCCCATAGTGACATGGCCACCACTGACCTAATGCCCACTGTGACATAGCCCCCACAGTGACATGACAACCAGTGGCCTGTTGCTCACTGTGACATGGCCATCACTGACCTGCTGCACACTGTGACATGACCTCACAGTGACGTGGCCTCTACTGACCTGCTGCCCAATGTGACATAGCCCCCATAGTGACATCGCCACCATTGACCTGCTGCCCACTGTGACATGGCCCCCATAGTGACATGGCCACCCCTGACCTGCTGCCCACTGTGACATAGCCCCCACAGTGACATGGCAACCAGTGGCCTGTTGCTCACTGTGACATGGCCATCACTGACCTGCTGCACACTGTGACATGGCCCCACAGTGACGTGGCCACTACTGACCTGCTGCCCACTGTGACATGGCCCCCATAGTGACATGGCCACCACTGACCTGCTGCCCACTGTGACATGGCCCCCATAGTGACATGGCCACCACTGAACTGCTGCCCACTGTGACATAGCCCCCACAGTGACATGGCAACCAGTGGCCTGTTGCTCACTGTGACATGACCTAACAGTGACATGGCCACCACTGACCTGCTGCCCAATGTGTCATAGCCCCCACAGAGACATGGCCACCACTGACCTGCTGCCCACTGTGACATGGCCACCATAGTGACACGGCCAGCACTGACCTGCTGCCCACTGTGACATAGCCCCCACAGTGACATGGCAACCAGTGGCCTGTTACTCACTGTGACATGGCCATCACTGACCTGCTGCACACTGTGACATGGTCCCCATAGTGACATGGCCACCACTGACCTGCTGCCAACTGTGACATGGCTCCCATAGTGACATGGCCACCACTGACCTGCTGCCCACTGTGACATAGCCCCCACAGTGACATGGCAACCAGTGGCCTGTTGCTCACTGTGACATGGCCACCACTGACCTGCTGCACACTGTGACATGTCCCAAACAGTAACATGATCACCACTGACATGCTGCCCACTGTGACATGGCCCCCACAGTGACATGGCCAGCACTGACCTGCTGCCCACTGTGAAATAGCCCCCACAGTGACATGGCAACCAGTGGCCTGTTGCTCACTGTGACGTGGCCACTACTGACCTGCTGCCCACTGTGACATGGCCCCCCTAGTGACATGGCACCACTGACCTGCTGCCCACTGTGACATGGCCCCCATAGTGACATGGCCACCACTGACCTGCTGCCCACTGTGTCATAGCCCCCACAGTGACATGGCAACCAGTGGCCTGTTACTCACTGTGACATGGCCACCACTGAGCTGCTGCACACTGTGACATGACCTCACAGTGACATGGCCACCACTGACCTGCTGCCCAATGTGGCATAGCCCCATAGTGACATGGCCAGCACTGACCTGCTGTCTACTGTGACATGGCCCCCATAGTGACATGGCCACCACTGACCTGCTGCCCACTGTGACATGGCCACCACAGTGACATGGCAACCAGTGGCCTGTTGCTCACTGTGACACGGCCACCACTGACCTGCTGCACACTGTGACATGACCTCACAGTGACATGGCCACCACTGACCTGCTGCCCAATGTGTCATAGCCCCCATAGTGACATGGCCACCACTGACCTGCTGCACACTGTGACATGGCACCATAGTGACTTGGCCACCACCGACCTGCTGCCCACTGTGACATGGCCCCCATAGTGACATGGCCAGCACTGACATGCTTCCCACTGTGACATAGCCCCCACAGTGACATGGCAACCAGTGGCCTGTTGCTCCCTGTGACATGGCCACCACTGACCCGCTGACCACTGTGATATAGCCCCACAGTGACTTGGGCACCACTGACCTGCTGCCCACTGTGACATGGCCCCCATAGTGACATGGCCACCACTGACCTGCTGCCCACGGTGACATAGGCCCCACTGTGACATGGCAACCAGTGGCCTGTTGCTCACTGTGACATGGCCATCACTGACCTGCTGCACACTGTGACATGGCCCCACAGTGACGTGGCCACTACTGACCTGCTGCCCAATGTGATATAGCCCCCATAGTGACATGGCCACCACCCACCTGCTGCCCACTGTGACATGGCCCCCATAGTGACATGGCCAGCACTGACCTGCTGCCCACTGTGACATAGCCCCCACAGTGACATGGCAACCAGTGGCCTGTTACTCACTGTGACATGGCCATCACTGACCTGCTGCCCACTCTGACATGACCTCACAGTGACATGGCCACCACTGACGTGCTGCCCACTATGACATGGCCCCCACAGTGACATGGCAACCAGTGGCCTGTTGCTCACTGTGACATGGCCCGCATAGTGACATGGCCACCACTGACCTGCTGCCCACTGTGACATAGACACCACAGTGACATGGCAACCAGTGGCCTGTTTCTCACTGTGACATGGCCATCACTGACCTGCTGCACACTGTGACATGGCCCCATAGTGACTTGGCCACCACCGACCTGCTGCCCACGGTGACATGGCCCCCACAGTGAAATGGCCATCAGTGACCTGCTCTCCACTGTGACATAGCCCCCACAGTGACATGGCACCAGTGGCCTGTTGCTCACTGTGACATCGCCACAACTGATCTGCTGCCCACTGTGTCATGACATCACAGTGACATGGCCACCACTGAACCGCTGCCAACTGTGATGTAGCACCCACAGTGACATGGCCACCACTGACCTGCTCCCCACTGTGACATGTCCCAAATAGTAAAATGATCGCCACTGACCTGCTGCCCACTGTGACATGCCCACAGTGACATGGCAACCAGTGGCCTGTTGCTCACTGTGACATGGCTACCACTGACCTGCTGCCCACTGTGACATGACCTCACAGTGACATGGCCACCACTGACCTGCTGCACACTGTGACAGGACCTCACAGTGACATGGCCACTACTGACCTGCTGCCCACTGTGATATGGCCCCCATCGTGACATGGCCAGCACTGACCTGCTGCCCACTGTGACATGTCCCAAATAGTAAAATGATCACCACTGACCTGCTGCCCACTGTGACATGGCCCCCATAGTGACATGGCCACCACTGACCTGCTGTCCACGGTGACATAGCCCCCACAGTGGCATGGCAACCAGTGGCCTGTTGCTCACTGTGACATGGCCATCACTGACCTGCTGCACACTGTGACATGACCCCACAGTGACGTGGCCAGTACTGACCTGCTGCCCAATGTGACATAGCCCCCATAGTGACATGGCCACCACTGACCTGCTGCCCACTGTGACATGACCTCACAGTGACATGGCCACCAATGACACGCTGACCATTGTGACATGGCCCCCACAGTGACATGGCCAGCACTGACCTGCTCCCCACTGTGACATGTCCCAAACAGTAACATGATCACCACTGACATGCTGCCCACTGTGACATGGTCCCCACAGTAACATGGCCACAACTGACCTGCTGCCCAATGTGACATGGCCCCACAGTGACATGGCCACCACTGACCTGCTGCCCACGGTGACATGGCCCCCACAGTGAAATGGCCATCAGTGACCTGCTATCCACTGTGACATAGCCCCCACAGTGACATGGCACCAGTGGCCTGTTGCTTACTGTGACATGGCCACAACTGATCTGCTGCCCACTGTGTCATGACATCACAGTGACATGGCCACCACTGAACCGCTGCCAACTGTGATGTAGCACCCACAGTGACATGGCCACCACTGACCTGCTCCCCACTGTGACATGTCCCAAATAGTAAAATGATCACCACTGACATGCTGCCCACTGTGACAAGGCCCCCACAGTGACTTGGCTACCACTGACCCGCTGACCACTGTGACATGGCCCCCACAATGACATGGCCACCACTAACCTGCTGCACACGGTGACATAGACCAAATAGTGACATGGCCATCACTGACCTGCTGCACACTGTGACATGGCCCCACAGTGAGGTGGCCACTACTGACCTGCTGCCAAATGTGACATGGCCCCCATAGTGACATGGCCACCACTGACCTGCTGCCCACTGTGACATGGCCCCCATAGTGACATGGCCACCACTGAACTGCTGCCCACTGTGACATAGCCCCCACAGTGACATGGCAACCAGTGGCCTGTTGCTCACTGTGACATGACCTAACAGTGACATGGCCACCACTGACCTGCTGCCCAATGTGTCATAGCCCCCACAGAGACATGGCCACCACTGACCTGCTGCCCACTGTGACATGGCCACCATAGTGACACGGCCAGCACTGACCTGCTGCCCACTGTGACATAGCCCCCACAGTGACATGGCAACCAGTGGCCTGTTACTCACTGTGACATGGCCATCACTGACCTGCTGCACACTGTGACATGGTCCCCATAGTGACATGGCCACCACTGACCTGCTGCCAACTGTGACATGGCTCCCATAGTGACATGGCCACCACTGACCTGCTGCCCACTGTGACATAGCCCCCACAGTGACATGGCAACCAGTGGCCTGTTGCTCACTGTGACATGGCCACCACTGACCTGCTGCACACTGTGACATGTCCCAAACAGTAACATGATCACCACTGACATGCTGCCCACTGTGACATGGCCCCCACAGTGACATGGCCAGCACTGACCTGCTGCCCACTGTGAAATAGCCCCCACAGTGACATGGCAACCAGTGGCCTGTTGCTCACTGTGACGTGGCCACTACTGACCTGCTGCCCACTGTGACATGGCCCCCCTAGTGACATGGCACCACTGACCTGCTGCCCACTGTGACATGGCCCCCATAGTGACATGGCCACCACTGACCTGTTGCCCACTGTGTCATACCCCCCACAGTGACATGGCAACCAGTGGCCTGTTGCTCACTGTGACATGGCCACCACTGAGCTGCTGCACACTGTGACATGACCTCACAGTGACATGGCCACCACTGACCTGCTGCCCAATGTGGCATAGCCCCATAGTGACATGGCCACCATTGACCTGCTGTCCACTGTGACATGGCCCCCATAGTGACATGGCCACCACTGACCTGCTGCCCACTGTGACATGGCCACCACAGTGACATGGCAACCAGTGGCCTGTTGCTCACTGTGACACGGCCACCACTGACCTGCTGCACACTGTGACATGACCTCACAGTGACATGGCCACCACTGACCTGCTGCCCAATGTGTCATAGCCCCCATAGTGACATGGCCACCACTGACCTGCTGCACACTGTGACATTGCACCATAGTGACTTGGCCACCACCGACCTGCTGCCCACTGTGACATGGCCCCCATAGTGACATGGCCAGCACTGACATGCTTCCCACTGTGACATAGCCCCCACAGTGACATGGCAACCAGTGGCCTGTTGCTCCCTGTGACATGGCCACCACTGACCTGCTGCCCACTGTGACATGGCCCCAACAGTGACATGGCCACCACTGACCCGCTGACCACTGTGACATAGCCCCACAGTGAAATGGGCACCACTGACCTGCTACCCACTGTGACATGGCCCCCATATTGACATGGCCACCACTGACCTGCTGCCCACTGTGACATAGCCCCCACAGTGACATGGCAACCAGTGGCCTGCTGCTCACTGTGACATGGCCATCACTGACCTGCTGCACACTGTGACATGATCTCACAGTGACGTGGCCTCTACTGACCTGCTGCCCAATGTGACATAGCCCCCATAGTGACATGGCCACCATTGAGCTGCTGCCCACTGTTACATGGCCCCCATAGTGACATGGCCACCACTGACCTAATGCCCACTGTGACATAGCCCCCACAGTGACATGACAACCAGTGGCCTGTTGCTCACTGTGACATGGCCATCACTGACCTGCTGCACACGGTGACATGACCTCACAGTGACGTGGCCTCTACTGACCTGCTGCCCAATGTGACATAGCCCCCATAGTGACATCGCCACCATTGACCTGCTGCCCACTGTGACATGGCCCCCATAGTGACATGGCCACCCCTGACCTGCTGCCCACTGTGACATAGCCCCCACAGTGACATGGCAACCAGTGGCCTGTTGCTCACTGTGACATGGCCATCACTGACCTGCTGCACACTGTGACATGGCCCCACAGTGACGTGGCCACTACTGACCTGCTGCCCACTGTGACATCGCCCCCATAGTGACATGGCCACCACTGACCTGCTGCCCACTGTGACATGGCCCCCATAGTGACATGGCCACCACTGAACTGCTGCCCACTGTGACATAGCCCCCACAGTGACATGGCAACCAGTGGCCTGTTGCTCACTGTGACATGACCTAACAGTGACATGGCCACCACTGACCTGCTGCCCAATGTGACATGGCCACCATAGTGACACGGCCAGCACTGACCTGCTGCCCACTGTGACATAGCCCCCACAGTGACATGGCAACCAGTGGCCTGTTACTCACTGTGACATGGCCATCACTGACCTGCTGCACACTGTGACATGGTCCCCATAGTGACATGGCCACCACTGACCTGCTGCCAACTGTGACATGGCTCCCATAGTTACATGGCCACCACTGACCTGCTGCCCACTGTGACATAGCCCCCACAGTGACATGGCAACCAGTGGCCTGTTGCTCACTGTGACATGGCCACCACTGACCTGCTGCCCACTGTGACATGGCCACCATAGTGACACGGCCAGCACTGACCTGCTGCCCACTGTGACATAGCCCCCACAGTGACATGGCAACCAGTGGCCTGTTACTCACTGTGACATGGCCATCACTGACCTGCTGCACACTGTGACATGGTCCCCATAGTGACATGGCCACCACTGACCTGCTGCCCACTGTGACATAGCCCCCACAGTGACATGGCAACCAGTGGCCTGTTGCTCACTGTGACATGGCCACCACTGACCTGCTGCACACTGTGACATGTCCCAAACAGTAACATGATCACCACTGACATGCTGCCCACTGTGACATGGCCCCCATAGTGACATGGCCAGCACTGACCTGCTGCCCACTGTGAAATAGCCCCCACAGTGACATGGCAACCAGTGGCCTGTTGCTCACTGTGACGTGGCCACTACTGACCTGCTGCCCACTGTGACATGGCCCCCCTAGTGACATGGCACCACTGACCTGCTGCCCACTGTGACATGGCCCCCATAGTGACATGGCCACCACTGACCTGTTGCCCACTGTGTCATAGCCCCCACAGTGACATGGCAACCAGTGGCCTGTTGCTCACTGTGACATGGCCACCACTGAGCTGCTGCACACTGTGACATGACCTCACAGTGACATGGCCACCACTGACCTGCTGCCCAATGTGGCATAGCCCCATAGTGACATGACCACCATTGACCTGCTGTCCACTGTGACATGGCCCCCATAGTGACATGGCCACCACTGACCTGCTGCCCACTGTGACATGGCCACCACAGTGACATGGCAACCAGTGGCCTGTTGCTCACTGTGACACGGCCACCACTGACCTGCTGCACACTGTGACATGACCTCACAGTGACATGGCCACCACTGACCTGCTGCCCAATGTGTCATAGCCCCCATAGTGACATGGCCACCACTGACCTGCTGCACACTGTGACATGGCACCATAGTGACTTGGCCACCACCGACCTGCTGCCCACTGTGACATGGCCCCCATAGTGACATGGCCAGCACTGACATGCTTCCCACTGTGACATAGCCCCCACAGTGACATGGCAACCAGTGGCCTGTTGCTCCCTGTGACATGGCCACCACTGACCCGCTGACCACTGTGATATAGCCCCACAGTGACTTGGGCACTACTGACCTGCTGCCCACTGTGACATGGCCCCCATAGTGACATGGCCACCACTGACCTGCTGCCCACGGTGACATAGGCCCCACAGTGACATGGCAACCAGTGGCCTGTTGCTCACTGTGACATGGCCATCACTGACCTGCTGCACACTGTGACATGGCCCCACAGTGACGTGGCCACTACTGACCTGCTGCCCAATGTGATATAGCCCCCATAGTGACATGGCCACCACCCACCTGCTGCCCACTGTGACATGGCCCCCATAGTGACATGGCCAGCACTGACCTGCTGCCCACTGTGACATAGCCCCCACAGTGACATGGCAACCAGTGGCCTGTTACTCACTGTGACATGGCCATCACTGACCTGCTGCCCACTCTGACATGACCTCACAGTGACATGGCCACCACTGACGTGCTGCCCACTATGACATGGCCCCCACAGTGACATGGCAACCAGTGGCCTGTTGCTCACTGTGACATGGCCCGCATAGTGACATGGCCACCACTGACCTGCTGCCCACTGTGACATAGACACCACAGTGACATGGCAACCAGTGGCCTGTTTCTCACTGTGACATGGCCATCACTGACCTGCTGCACACTGTGACATGGCCCCATAGTGACTTGGCCACCACCGACCTGCTGCCCACGGTGACATGGCCCCCACAGTGAAATGGCCATCAGTGACCTGCTCTCCACTGTGACATAGCCCCCACAGTGACATGGCACCAGTGGCCTGTTGCTCACTGTGACATCGCCACAACTGATCTGCTGCCCACTGTGTCATGACATCACAGTGACATGGCCACCACTGAACCGCTGCCAACTGTGATGTAGCACCCACAGTGACATGGCCACCACTGACCTGCTCCCCACTGTGACATGTCCCAAATAGTAAAATGATCGCCACTGACCTGCTGCCCACTGTGACATGCCCACAGTGACATGGCAACCAGTGGCCTGTTGCTCACTGTGACATGGCTACCACTGACCTGCTGCCCACTGTGACATGACCTCACAGTGACATGGCCACCACTGACCTGCTGCACACTGTGACAGGACCTCACAGTGACATGGCCACTACTGACCTGCTGCCCACTGTGATATGGCCCCCATCGTGACATGGCCAGCACTGACCTGCTGCCCACTGTGACATGTCCCAAATAGTAAAATGATCACCACTGACCTGCTGCCCACTGTGACATGGCCCCCATAGTGACATGGCCACCACTGACCTGCTGTCCACGGTGACATAGCCCCCACAGTGGCATGGCAACCAGTGGCCTGTTGCTCACTGTGACATGGCCATCACTGACCTGCTGCACACTGTGACATGACCCCACAGTGACGTGGCCAGTACTGACCTGCTGCCCAATGTGACATAGCCCCCATAGTGACATGGCCACCACTGACCTGCTGCCCACTGTGACATGACCTCACAGTGACATGGCCACCAATGACACGCTGACCATTGTGACATGGCCCCCACAGTGACATGGCCAGCACTGACCTGCTCCCCACTGTGACATGTCCCAAACAGTAACATGATCACCACTGACATGCTGCCCACTGTGACATGGTCCCCACAGTAACATGGCCACAACTGACCTGCTGCCCAATGTGACATGGCCCCACAGTGACATGGCCACCACTGACCTGCTGCCCACGGTGACATGGCCCCCACAGTGAAATGGCCATCAGTGACCTGCTATCCACTGTGACATAGCCCCCACAGTGACATGGCACCAGTGGCCTGTTGCTTACTGTGACATGGCCACAACTGATCTGCTGCCCACTGTGTCATGACATCACAGTGACATGGCCACCACTGAACCGCTGCCAACTGTGATGTAGCACCCACAGTGACATGGCCACCACTGACCTGCTCCCCACTGTGACATGTCCCAAATAGTAAAATGATCACCACTGACATGCTGCCCACTGTGACAAGGCCCCCACAGTGACTTGGCTACCACTGACCCGCTGACCACTGTGACATGGCCCCCACAATGACATGGCCACCACTAACCTGCTGCACACGGTGACATAGACCCCATAGTGACATGGCCATCACTGACCTGCTGCACACTGTGACATGGCCCCACAGTGACGTGGCCACTACTGACCTGCTGCCAAATGTGACATGGCCCCCATAGTGACATGGCCACCACTGACCTGCTGCCCACTGTGACATGGCCCCCATAGTGACATGGCCACCACTGAACTGCTGCCCACTGTGACATAGCCCCCACAGTGACATGGCAACCAGTGGCCTGTTGCTCACTGTGACATGACCTAACAGTGACATGGCCACCACTGACCTGCTGCCCAATGTGTCATAGCCCCCACAGAGACATGGCCACCACTGACCTGCTGCCCACTGTGACATGGCCACCATAGTGACACGGCCAGCACTGACCTGCTGCCCACTGTGACATAGCCCCCACAGTGACATGGCAACCAGTGGCCTGTTACTCACTGTGACATGGCCATCACTGACCTGCTGCACACTGTGACATGGTCCCCATAGTGACATGGCCACCACTGACCTGCTGCCAACTGTGACATGGCTCCCATAGTGACATGGCCACCACTGACCTGCTGCCCACTGTGACATAGCCCCCACAGTGACATGGCAACCAGTGGCCTGTTGCTCACTGTGACATGGCCACCACTGACCTGCTGCACACTGTGACATGTCCCAAACAGTAACATGATCACCACTGACATGCTGCCCACTGTGACATGGCCCCCACAGTGACATGGCCAGCACTGACCTGCTGCCCACTGTGAAATAGCCCCCACAGTGACATGGCAACCAGTGGCCTGTTGCTCACTGTGACGTGGCCACTACTGACCTGCTGCCCACTGTGACATGGCCCCCCTAGTGACATGGCACCACTGACCTGCTGCCCACTGTGACATGGCCCCCATAGTGACATGGCCACCACTGACCTGTTGCCCACTGTGTCATAGCCCCCACAGTGACATGGCAACCAGTGGCCTGTTGCTCACTGTGACATGGCCACCACTGAGCTGCTGCACACTGTGACATGACCTCACAGTGACATGGCCACCACTGACCTGCTGCCCAATGTGGCATAGCCCCATAGTGACATGGCCACCATTGACCTGCTGTCCACTGTGACATGGCCCCCATAGTGACATGGCCACCACTGACCTGCTGCCCACTGTGACATGGCCACCACAGTGACATGGCAAGCAGTGGCCTGTTGCTCACTGTGACACGGCCACCACTGACCTGCTGCACACTGTGACATGACCTCACAGTGACATGGCCACCACTGACCTGCTGCCCAATGTGTCATAGCCCCCATAGTGACATGGCCACCACTGACCTGCTGCACACTGTGACATTGCACCATAGTGACTTGGCCACCACCGACCTGCTGCCCACTGTGACATGGCCCCCATAGTGACATGGCCAGCACTGACATGCTTCCCACTGTGACATAGCCCCCACAGTGACATGGCAACCAGTGGCCTGTTGCTCCCTGTGACATGGCCACCACTGACCCGCTGACCACTGTGATATAGCCCCACAGTGACTTGGGCACCACTGACCTGCTGCCCACTGTGACATGGCCCCCATAGTGACATGGCCACCACTGACCTGCTGCCCACGGTGACATAGGCCCCACAGTGACATGGCAACCAGTGGCCTGTTGCTCACTGTGACATGGCCATCACTGACCTGCTGCACACTGTGACATGGCCCCACAGTGACGTGGCCACTACTGACCTGCTGCCCAATGTGATATAGCCCCCATAGTGACATGGCCACCACTGACCTGCTGCCCACTGTGACATGGCCCCCATAGTGACATGGCCAGCACTGACCTGCTGCCCACTGTGACATAGCCCCCACAGTGACATGGCAACCAGTGGCCTGTTACTCACTGTGACATGGCCATCACTGACCTGCTGCCCACTCTGACATGACCTCACAATGACATGGCCACCACTGACGTGCTGCCCACTATGACATGGCCCCCACAGTGACATGGCAACCAGTGGCCTGTTGCTCACTGTGACATGGCCCGCATAGTGACATGGCCACCACTGACCTGCTGCCCACTGTGACATAGACACCACAGTGACATGGCAACCAGTGGACTGTTACTCACTGTGACATGGCCACAACTGATCTGCTGCCCACTGTGACATGGCCCCCATAGTGACATGGCCACCACTGACCTGCTGCACACTTTGACATAGCCCCCACAGTGACATGGAAACCAGTGGCCTGTTTCTCACTGTGACATGGCCATCACTGACCTGCTGCACACTGTGACATGGCCCCATAGTGACTTGGCCACCACCGACCTGCTGCCCACGGTGACATGGCCCCCACAGTGAAATGGCCATCAGTGACCTGCTCTCCACTGTGACATAGCCCCCACAGTGACATGGCACCAGTGGCCTGTTGCTCACTGTGACATCGCCACAACTGATCTGCTGCCCACTGTGTCATGACATCACAGTGACATGGCCACCACTGAACCGCTGCCAACTGTGATGTAGCACCCACAGTGACATGGCCACCACTGACCTGCTCCCCACTGTGACATGTCCCAAATAGTAAAATGATCGCCACTGACCTGCTGCCCACTGTGACATGCCCACAGTGACATGGCAACCAGTGGCCTGTTGCTCACTGTGACATGGCTACCACTGACCTGCTGCCCACTGTGACATGACCTCACAGTGACATGGCCACCACTGACCTGCTGCACACTGTGACAGGACCTCACAGTGACATGGCCACTACTGACCTGCTGCCCACTGTGATATGGCCCCCATCGTGACATGGCCAGCACTGACCTGCTGCCCACTGTGACATGTCCCAAATAGTAAAATGATCACCACTGACCTGCTGCCCACTGTGACATGGCCCCCATAGTGACATGGCCACCACTGACCTGCTGTCCACGGTGACATAGCCCCCACAGTGGCATGGCAACCAGTGGCCTGTTGCTCACTGTGACATGGCCATCACTGACCTGCTGCACACTGTGACATGACCCCACAGTGACGTGGCCAGTACTGACCTGCTGCCCAATGTGACATAGCCCCCATAGTGACATGGCCACCACTGACCTGCTGCCCACTGTGACATGACCTCACAGTGACATGGCCACCAATGACACGCTGACCATTGTGACATGGCCCCCACAGTGACATGGCCAGCACTGACCTGCTCCCCACTGTGACATGTCCCAAACAGTAACATGATCACCACTGACCTGCTGCCCACTGTGACATGGTCCCCACAGTAACATGGCCACAACTGACCTGCTGCCCAATGTGACATGGCCCCACAGTGACATGGCCACCACTGACCTGCTGCCCACGGTGACATGGCCCCCACAGTGAAATGGCCATCAGTGACCTGCTATCCACTGTGACATAGCCCCCACAGTGACATGGCACCAGTGGCCTGTTGCTTACTGTGACATGGCCACAACTGATCTGCTGCCCACTGTGTCATGACATCACAGTGACATGGCCACCACTGAACCGCTGCCAACTGTGATGTAGCACCCACAGTGACATGGCCACCACTGACCTGCTCCCCACTGTGACATGTCCCAAATAGTAAAATGATCACCACTGACATGCTGCCCACTGTGACAAGGCCCCCACAGTGACTTGGCTACCACTGACCCGCTGACCACTGTGACATGGCCCCCACAATGACATGGCCACCACTAACCTGCTGCACACGGTGACATAGACCCCATAGTGACATGGCCATCACTGACCTGCTGCACACTGTGACATGGCCCCACAGTGAGGTGGCCACTACTGACCTGCTGCCCACTGTGACATAGCCCCACAGTGACTTGGGCACCACTGACCTGCTGCCCACTGTGACATGGCCCCCATAGTGACATGGCCACCACTGACCTGCTGCCCACTGTGACATGGCCCCCACAGTGACATGGCAACCAGTGTCCTGTTGCTCACTGTGACATGGCCATCACTGACCTGCTGCACACTGTGACATGGCCCCACAGTGACTTGGCCACTAGTGACCTGCTGTCCACTGTGACATGGCCCACATAGTGACATGGCCACCACTGACCTGCTGCCCACTGTGACATGGCCGCCATAGTGACATGGCCACCACTCACCTTCTGCCCAATGTGACATAGCCCCCATAGTGACATGGCCACCACTGACCTGCTGCCCACTGTGACATGGCCCCCATAGTGACATGGCCACCACTGACCTGCTGCCCACTGTGACATAGCCCCCACAGTGATATGGAAACCAGTGGCCTGTTTCTCACTGTGACATGGCCATCACTGACCTGCTGCCCTCTGTGACATAGCCCCCACAGTGACATGGCAACCAGTGGCCTGTTGCTCACTGTGACATGGCCACCTCTGACCTGCTGCACACTGTGACATGGCCCCACAGTGACGTGGCCACTACTGACCTGCTGCCCAGTGTGACATGACCCCCATAGTGACATGGCCACCACAGACCTGCTGCCCACTGTGACATAGCCCCCACAGTGACATGGCAACCAGTGGCCTGTTTCTCACTGTGACATGGCCAGCACTGACCTGCTGTACACTGTGACATGAGCTCACAGTGACATGGCCACCACTGAGCTGCTGCCCAATGTGACATAGCCCCCATAGTGACATGGCCACCACTGACCTGCTGCCCACTGTGACATAGCCCCCACAGTGACATGGCAACCAGTGGCCTGTTGCTCACTGTGACATGGCCATCACTGAGCTGATGCACACTGTGACATGGCCCCCACAGTGACGTGGCCACTACTGACCTGCTGCTCACTGTGACACGGCCCCCATAGTGACATGGCCACCACTGACCTGCTGCCCACTGTGACATGGCCCCAACAGTGACATGGCCACCACTGACCCGCTGACCACTGTGACATAGCCCCACAGTGACTTGGGCACCACTGACCTGCTACCCACTGTGACATGGCCCCCATATTGACATGGCCACCACTGACCTGCTGCCCACTGTGACATAGCCCCCACAGTGACATGGCAACCAGTGGCCTGCTGCTCACTGTGACATGGCCATCACTGACCTGCTGCACACTGTGACATGACCTCACAGTGACGTGGGCTCTACTGACCTGCTGCCCAATGTGACATAGCCCCCATAGTGACATGGCCACCATTGAGCTGCTGCCCACTGTGACATGGCCCCCATAGTGACATGGCCACCACTGACCTGCTGCCCACTGTGACATAGCCCCCACAGTGACATGACAACCAGTGGCCTGTTGCTCACTGTGACATGGCCATCACTGACCTGCTGCACACTGTGACATGACCTCACAGTGACGTGGCCTCTACTGACCTGCTGCCCAATGTGACATAGCCCCCATAGTGACATGGCCACCATTGACCTGTTGCCCACTGTGACATGGCCCCCATAGTGACATGGCCACCACAGACCTGCTGCCCACTGTGACATAGCCCCCACAGTGACATGGCAACCAGTGGCCTGTTGCTCACTGTGACATGGCCATCACTGACCTGCTGCACACTGTGACATGGCCCCACAGTGACGTGGCCACTACTGACCTGCTGCCCACTGTGACATGGCCCCCATAGTGACATGGCCACCACTGACCTGCTGCCCACTGTGACATGGCCCCCATAGTGACATGGCCACCACTGAACTGTTGCCCACTGTGACATAGCCCCCACAGTGACATGGCAACCAGTGGCCTGTTGCTCACTGTGACATGGCCATCACAGACCTGCTGCACACTGTGACATGGTCCCCATAGTGACATGGCCACCACTGACCTGCTGCCAACTGTGACATGGCTCCCATAGTGACATGGCCACCACTGACCTGCTGCCCACTGTGACATAGCCCCCACAGTGACATGGCAACCAGTGGCCTGTTGCTCACTGTGACATGGCCACCACTGACCTGCTGCACACTGTGACATGACCTCACAGTGACATGGCCACCACTGACATACTGCCCAATGTGACATAGCCCCCATAGTGACATGGCCACCACAGAACTGCTGCCCACTGTACATAGCCCCCACAGTGACATGGCAACCAGTGGCCTGTTGCTCGCTGTGACATGGCCACCACTGACCTGCTGCACACTGTGACATGACCTCACAGTGACATGGCCACCACTGACCTGCTGCCCAATGTGACATAGCCCCCATAGTGACATGGCCACCATTGACCTGCTGCCCACTGTGACATGGCCCCCATAGTGACATGACCAAAACTGACCTGCTGCCCACTGTGACATAGCCCCCACAGTGACATGGCAACCAGTGGCCTGTTGCTCACTGTGACATGGCCATCACTGAGCTGATGCACACTGTGACATGGCCCCACAGTGACGTGGCCACTACTGACCTGCTGCTCACTGTGACACGGCCCCCATAGTGACATGGCCACCACTGACCTGCTGCCCACTGTGACATGGCCCCAACAGTGACATGGCCACCACTGACCCGCTGACCACTGTGACATAGCCCCACAGTGACTTGGGCACCACTGACCTGCTGCCGACTGTGACATGGCCCCCATAGTGACATGGCCACCACTGACCTGCTGCCCACTGTGACATAGCCCCCACAGTGACATGGCAACCAGTGGCCTGCTGCTCACTGTGACATGGCCATCACTGACCTGCTTCACACGGTGACATGACCTCACAGTGACATGGCCTCTACTGACCTGCTGCCCAATGTGACATAGCCCCCATAGTGACATGGCCACCATTGAGCTGCTGCCCACTGTTACATGGCCCCCATAGTGACATGGCCACCACTGACCTGCTGCCCACTGTGACATAGCCCCCACAGTGACATGGCAACCAGTGGCCTGTTGCTCACTGTGACATGGCCATCACTGACCTGCTGCACACTGTGACATGGCCCCACAGTGACATGGCCACCACTGACATGCTGCCCAATGTGACATAGCCCCCATAGTGACATGGCCACCACAGAACTGCTGCCCACTGTACATAGCCCCCACAGTGACATGGCAACCAGTGGCCTGTTGCTCGCTGTGACATGGCCACCACTGACCTGCTGCACACTGTGACATGACCTCACAGTGACATGGCCACCACTGACCTGCTGCCCAATGTGACATAGCCCCCATAGTGACATGGCCACCATTGACCTGCTGCCCACTGTGACATGGCCCCCATAGTGACATGACCAAAACTGACCTGCTGCCCACTGTGACATAGCCCCCACAGTGACATGGCAACCAGTGGCCTGTTGCTCACTGTGACATGGCCATCACTGAGCTGATGCACACTGTGACATGGCCCCACAGTGACGTGGCCACTACTGACCTGCTGCTCACTGTGACACGGCCCCCATAGTGACATGGCCACCACTGACCTGCTGCCCACTGTGACATGGCCCCAACAGTGACATGGCCACCACTGACCCGCTGACCACTGTGACATAGCCCCACAGTGACTTGGGCACCACTGACCTGCTGCCGACTGTGACATGGCCCCCATAGTGACATGGCCACCACTGACCTGCTGCCCACTGTGACATAGCCCCCACAGTGACATGGCAACCAGTGGCCTGCTGCTCACTGTGACATGGCCATCACTGACCTGCTTCACACGGTGACATGACCTCACAGTGACATGGCCTCTACTGACCTGCTGCCCAATGTGACATAGCCCCCATAGTGACATGGCCACCATTGAGCTGCTGCCCACTGTTACATGGCCCCCATAGTGACATGGCCACCACTGACCTGCTGCCCACTGTGACATAGCCCCCACAGTGACATGGCAACCAGTGGCCTGTTGCTCACTGTGACATGGCCATCACTGACCTGCTGCACACTGTGACATGGCCCCACAGTGACGTGGCCACTACTGACCTGCTGCACACTGTGACATGGCCCCCATAGTGACATGGCCACCACTGACCTGCTGCCCACTGTGACATGGCCCCCATAGTGACATGGCCACCACTGAACTGCTGCCCACTGTGACATAGCCCCCACAGTGACATGGCAACCAGTGGCCTGTTGCTCACTGTGACATGACCTCACAGTGACATGGCCACCACTGACCTTCTGCCCAATGTGTCATATCCCCCATAGTGACATGGCCACCACTGACCTGCTGCCCACTGTGACATAGCCCCCACAGTGACATGGCAACCAGTGGCCTGTTGCTCACTGTGACATGGCCACCACTGACCTGCTGCACACTGTGACATGACCTCACAGTGACATGGCCACCACTGACATGCTGCCCAATGTGACATAGCCCCCATAGTGACATGGCCACCACAGAACAGCTGCCCACTGTACATAGCCCCCACAGTGACATGGCAACCAGTGGCCTGTTGCTCGCTGTGACATGGCCACCACTGACCTGCTGCACACTGTGACATGACCTCACAGTGACATGGCCACCACTGACCTGCTGCCCAATGTGACATAGCCCCCATAGTGACATGGCCACCATTGACCTGCTGCCCACTGTGACATGGCCCCCATAGTGACATGACCAAAACTGACCTGCTGCCCACTGTGACATAGCCCCCACAGTGACATGGCAACCAGTGGCCTGTTGCTCACTGTGACATGGCCATCACTGAGCTGATGCACACTGTGACATGGCCCCACAGTGACGTGGCCACTACTGACCTGCTGCTCACTGTGACACGGCCCCCATAGTGACATGGCCACCACTGACCTGCTGCCCACTGTGACATGGCCCCAACAGTGACATGGCCACCACTGACCCGCTGACCACTGAGACATAGCCCCACAGTGACTTGGGCACCACTGACCTGCTGCCGACTGTGACATGGCCCCCATAGTGACATGGCCACCACTGACCTGCTGCCCACTGTGACAGAGCCCCCACAGTGACATGGCAACCAGTGGACTGTTGCTCACTGTGACATGGCCACCACTGACCTGCTGCACACTGTGACATGACCTCACAGTGACATGGCCACCACTGACCTGCTGCCCAGTGTGACATAGCCCCCATAGTGACATGGCCACCACTGACTGCTGCCCACTGTGACATGGCCCCCATAGTGACATGGCCACCACTGACCTGCTGCCCACTGTGACATAGCCCCCACAGTGACATGGCAACCAGTGGCCTGTTGCTCACTGTGACATGGCCACCACTGTCCTGCTGCACACTGTGACATGACCTCACAGTGACATGGCCACAACTGACCTGCTGCCCACTGTGACATGGCCCCCATAGTGACATGGCCACCACTGACCTGCTGCCCACTGTGACATGGCCCCCATAGTGACATGGCAACCACTGACCTGCTGCCCACTGTGACACAGCCCCCACAGTGACATGGCAACCAGTGGCCTGTTGCTCACTGTGACATGGCCACCACTGACCTGCTGCACACTGTGACATGGCCCCACAGTGACGTGGCCACTACTGACGTGCTGCCCACTGTGACATGGCCCCCATAGTGACATGGCCACCACTGACCTGCTGCCCACTGTGACATAGCCCCACAGTGACTTGGGCACCACTGAATGCTGCCCACAGTGACATGGCCCCCATAGTGACATGGCCACCACTGACCTGCTGCCCACTGTGACATAGCCCCCACAGTGACATGGCAACCAGTGGCCTGTTGCTCACTGTGACATGGCCATCACTGACGTGCTGCACACTGTGACATGGCCCCACAGTGACGTGGCCACTACTGACCTGCTGCCCACTGTGACATGGCCCCCATATTGACATGGCAACCAGTGGCCTGTTGCTCACTGTGACATGGCCACCACTGTCCTGCTGCACACTGTGACATGACATCACAGTGACATGGCCACCACTGACCTGCTGCCCACTGTGACATTGCCCCCATAGTGACATGGCCACCACTGACCTGCTGCCCACTGTGACATGGCCCCCATAGTGACATGGCAACCACTGACCTGCTGCCCACTGTGACACAGCCCCCACAGTGACATGGCAACCAGTGGCCTGTTGCTCACTGTGACATGGCCACCACTGACCTGCTGCACACTGTGACATGACCTCACAGTGACATGGCCACCACTGACCTGCTGCCCAATGTGACATAGCCCCCATAGTGACATGGCCACCATTGACCTGCTGCCCACTGTGACATGGCACCCATAGTGACATGGCCACCACTGACCTGCTCCCCACTGTGACATAGCCCCCACAGTGACATGGCAACCAGTGGCCTGTTGCTCACTGTGACATGGCCATCACTGACCTGCTGCACACTGTGACATGGCCCCACAGTGACGTGGCCACTACTGACCTGCTTCCCACTGTGACATGGCCCCCATAGTGACATGGCCACCACTGACCTGCTGCCCACTGTGACATGGCCCCCACAGTGACATGGCCACCACTGACCTGCTGCCCACTGTGACATGGCCCCCACAGTGACATGGCCACCACTGACCTGCTGCCAACTGTGACATTGCCCCTATAGAGACATGGCCACCACTGACCTGCTGCCCACTGTGACATAGCCCCCACAGTGACATGGCAACCAGTGGCCTGTTACTCACTGTGACATGGCCATCACTGACCTGCTGCACACTGTGACATGGCCCCACAGTGACGTGGCCACCACTGACCTGCTGCCCACTGTGACATGGCCGCCATAGTGACATAGCCACCACTGACCTGCTGCCCACTGTGACATGGCCCCCATAGTGACATGGCCACCACTGACCTGCTGCCCAATGTGACATAGCCCCCATAGTGACATGGCCACCATTGACCTGCTGCCCACTGTGACATGGCACCCATAGTGACATGGCCAGCACTGACCTGCTGCCCACTGTGACATAGCCCCCACAGTGACATGGCAACCAGTGGCCTGTTGCTCACTGTGACATGGCCATCACTGACCTGCTGCGCACTGTGACATGGCCCCACAGTGACGTGGCCACTAGTGACCTGCTGCCCACTGTGTCATATCCCCCATAGTGACATGGCCACCACTGACCTGCTGCCCACTGTGACATAGCCCCCACAGTGACATGGCAACCAGTGGCCTGTTGCTCACTGTGACATGGCCACCACTGACCTGCTGCACACTGTGACATGACCTCACAGTGACATGGCCACCACTGACCTGCTGCCCAATGTGACATAGCCCCCATAGTGACATGGCCACCACAGAACTGCTGCCCACTGTACATAGCCCCCACAGTGACATGGCAACCAGTGGCCTGTTGCTCGCTGTGACATGGCCACCACTGACCTGCTGCACACTGTGACATGACCTCACAGTGACATGGCCACCACTGACCTGCTGCCCAATGTGACATAGCCCCCATAGTGACATGGCCACCATTGACCTGCTGCCCACTGTGACATGGCCCCCATAGTGACATGACCAAAACTGACCTGCTGCCCACTGTGACATAGCCCCCACAGTGACATGGCAACCAGTGGCCTGTTGCTCACTGTGACATGGCCATCACTGAGCTGATGCACACTGTGACATGGCCCCACAGTGACGTGGCCACTACTGACCTGCTGCTCACTGTGACACGGCCCCCATAGTGACATGGCCACCACTGACCTGCTGCCCACTGTGACATGGCCCCAACAGTGACATGGCCACCACTGACCCGCTGACCACTGTGACATAGCCCCACAGTGACTTGGGCACCACTGACCTGCTGCCGACTGTGACATGGCCCCCATAGTGACATGGCCACCACTGACCTGCTGCCCACTGTGACAGAGCCCCCACAGTGACATGGCAACCAGTGGACTGTTGCTCACTGTGACATGGCCACCACTGACCTGCTGCACACTGTGACATGACCTCACAGTGACATGGCCACCACTGACCTGCTGCCCAGTGTGACATAGCCCCCATAGTGACATGGCCACCACTGACTGCTGCCCACTGTGACATGGCCCCCATAGTGACATGGCCACCACTGACCTGCTGCCCACTGTGACATGGCCCCCATAGTGACATGGCAACCACTGACCTGCTGCCCACTGTGACACAGCCCCCACAGTGACATGGCAACCAGTGGCCTGTTGCTCACTGTGACATGGCCACCACTGTCCTGCTGCACACTGTGACATGACCTCACAGTGACATGGCCACAACTGACCTGCTGCCCACTGTGACATGGCCCCCATAGTGACATGGCCACCACTGACCTGCTGCCCACTGTGACATGGCCCCCATAGTGACATGGCAACCACTGACCTGCTGCCCACTGTGACACAGCCCCCACAGTGACATGGCAACCAGTGGCCTGTTGCTCACTGTGACATGGCCACCACTGACCTGCTGCACACTGTGACATGACCTCACAGTGACATGGCCACCACTGACCTGCTGCCCAATGTGACATAGCCCCCATAGTGACATGGCCACCATTGACCTGCTGCCCACTGTGACATGGCACCCATAGTGACATGGCCAGCACTGACCTGCTGCCCACTGTGACATAGCCCCCACAGTGACATGGGAACCAGTGGCCTGTTGCTCACTGTGACATGGCCATCACTGACCTGCTGCACACTGTGACATGGCCCCACAGTGACGTGGCCACTACTGACGTGCTGCCCACTGTGACATGGCCCCCATAGTGACATGGCCACCACTGACCTGCTGCCCACTGTGACATAGCCCCACAGTGACTTGGGCACCACTGAATGCTGCCCACAGTGACATGGCCCCCATAGTGACATGGCCACCACTGACCTGCTGCCCACTGTGACATAGCCCCCACAGTGACATGGCAACCAGTGGCCTGTTGCTCACTGTGACATGGCCATCACTGACGTGCTGCACACTGTGACATGGCCCCACAGTGACGTGGCCACTACTGACCTGCTGCCCACTGTGACATGGCCCCCATATTGACATGGCAACCAGTGGCCTGTTGCTCACTGTGACATGGCCACCACTGTCCTGCTGCACACTGTGACATGACATCACAGTGACATGGCCACCACTGACCTGCTGCCCACTGTGACATGGCCCCTATAGTGACATGGCCACCACTGACCTGCTGCCCACTGTGACATGGCCCCCATAGTGACATGGCAACCACTGACCTGCTGCCCACTGTGACACAGCCCCCACAGTGACATGGCAACCAGTGGCCTGTTGCTCACTGTGACATGGCCACCACTGACGTGCTGCACACTGTGACATGACCTCACAGTGACATGGCCACCACTGACCTGCTGCCCAATGTGACATAGCCCCCATAGTGACATGGCCACCATTGACCTGCTGCCCACTGTGACATGGCACCCATAGTGACATGGCCACCACTGACCTGCTCCCCACTGTGACATAGCCCCCACAGTGACATGGCAACCAGTGGCCTGTTGCTCACTGTGACATGGCCATCACTGACCTGCTGCACACTGTGACATGGCCCCACAGTGACGTGGCCACTACTGACCTGCTTCCCACTGTGACATGGCCCCCATAGTGACATGGCCACCACTGACCTGCTGCCCACTGTGACATGGCCCCCACAGTGACATGGCCACCACTGACCTGCTGCCCACTGTGACATGGCCCCCACAGTGACATGGCCACCACTGACCTGCTGCCAACTGTGACATTGCCCCTATAGAGACATGGCCACCACTGACCTGCTGCCCACTGTGACATAGCCCCCACAGTGACATGGCAACCAGTGGCCTGTTACTCACTGTGACATGGCCATCACTGACCTGCTGCACACTGTGACATGGCCCCACAGTGACGTGGCCACCACTGACCTGCTGCCCACTGTGACATGGCCGCCATAGTGACATAGCCACCACTGACCTGCTGCCCACTGTGACATGGCCCCCATAGTGACATGGCCACCACTGACCTGCTGCCCAATGTGACATAGCCCCCATAGTGACATGGCCACCATTGACCTGCTGCCCACTGTGACATGGCACCCATAGTGACATGGCCAGCACTGACCTGCTGCCCACTGTGACATAGCCCCCACAGTGACATGGCAACCAGTGGCCTGTTGCTCACTGTGACATGGCCATCACTGACCTGCTGCGCACTGTGACATGGCCCCACAGTGACGTGGCCACTAGTGACCTGCTGCCCACTGTGACATGGCCCCCATAGTGACATGGCCACCACTGACCTGCTGCCCACTGTGACATAGCCCCCACAGTGACATGGCAACCGGTGGCCTGTTGCTCACTGTGACATGGCCACCACTGACCTGCTGCACACTGTGACATGACCTCACAGTGACATGGCCACCACTGACCTGCTGCCCAATGTGACATAGCCCCCATAGTGACATGGCCACCATTGACCTGCTGCCCACTATGACATGCCCACAGTGACATGGCAACCAGTGGCCTGTTGCTCACTGTGACATGGCTACCACTGACCTGCTGCCCACTGTGACATGACCTCACAGTGACATGGCCACCACTGACCTGCTGCACACTGTGACAGGACCTCACAGTGACATGGCCACTACTGACCTGCTGCCCACTGTGATATGGCCCCCATCGTGACATGGCCAGCACTGACCTGCTGCCCACTGTGACATGTCCCAAATAGTAAAATGATCACCACTGACCTGCTGCCCACTGTGACATGGCCCCCATAGTGACATGGCCACCACTGACCTGCTGTCCACGGTGACATAGCCCCCACAGTGGCATGGCAACCAGTGGCCTGTTGCTCACTGTGACATGGCCATCACTGACCTGCTGCACACTGTGACATGACCCCACATTGACGTGGCCAGTACTGACCTGCTGCCCAATGTGACATAGCCCCCATAGTGACATGGCCACCACTGACCTGCTGCCCACTGTGACATGACCTCACAGTGACATGGCCACCAATGACACGCTGACCATTGTGACATGGCCCCCACAGTGACATGGCCAGCACTGACCTGCTCCCCACTGTGACATGTCCCAAACAGTAACATGATCACCACTGACATGCTGCCCACTGTGACATGGTCCCCACAGTAACATGGCCACAACTGACCTGCTGCCCCATGTGACATGGCCCCACAGTGACATGGCCACCACTGACCTGCTGCCCACGGTGACATGGCCCCCACAGTGAAATGGCCATCAGTGACCTGCTATCCACTGTGACATAGCCCCCACAGTGACATGGCACCAGTGGCCTCTTGCTTACTGTGACATGGCCACAACTGATCTGCTGCCCACTGTGTCATGACATCACAGTGACATGGCCACCACTGAACCGCTGCCAACTGTGATGTAGCACCCACAGTGACATGGCCACCACTGTACCTGCTGCCCACTGTGACATAGTCCCCATAGTGACATGGCCACCATTGACCTGCTGCCCACTGTAACATGGCCCCCATAGTGACATGGCCACAACTGACCTGCTGCCCACTGTGACATAGCCCTCACAGTGACATGGCAACCAGTGGCCTGTTGCTCACTGTGACATGGCCATCACTGACCTGCTGCACACTGTGACATGGCCCCACAGTGACGTGGCCACTACTGACTTGCTGCCCACTGTGACATGGCCCCCATAGTGACATGGCCACCACTGACCTGCTGCCCACTGTGACATGGCCCCAACAGTGACATGGCCACTACTGACCCGCTGACGACTGTGACATAGCCCCACAGTGACTTGGGCACCACTGACCTGCTGCCCACTGTGACATGGCCCCCATAGTGACATGGTCACCACTGACCTGCTGCCCACTGTGACATAGCCCCCACAGTGACATGGCAACCAGTGGCCTGTTGCTCACTGTGACATGGCCATCACTGACCTGCTGGAACCTGTGACATGGCCCCACAGTGACGTGGCCACTACTGACCTGCTGCCCACTGTTACATGGCCCCCATAGTGACATGGCCAGCACTGACGTGCTGCCCACTGTGACATGGCCCCCATAGTGACATGGCCACCACTGACCTGCTGCCCACTGTGACTTAGCCCCCACAGTGACATGGCAACCAGTGGCCTGTTGCTCACTGTGACATGGCCACCACTGACCTGCTGCACACTGTGAAATGACCTCACAGTGACATGGCCACCACTGACCTGCTGCCCACTGTGACATGGCCCCCATAGTGACATGGCCAGCACTGACCTGCTGCCCACTGTGACAGCCCCCACAGTGACATGGCAACCAGTGGACTGTTACTCATTGTGACATGGCCATCACTGACGTGCTGCACACTGTGACATGGCCCCACAGTGACGTGGCCAGTACTGACCTGCTGCCCACTGTGACATGGCCCCCATAGTGACATGGCCAGCACTGCCCTGCTGCCCACTGAGACATGGCCCCCATAGTGACATGGCCACCACTGACCTGCTGCCCACTGTGACATAGCCCCCACAGTGACATGGCAACCAGTGGCCTGTTGCTCACTGTGACATGGCCACCACTGACCTGATGCACACTGTGACATGACCTCACAGTGACATGGCCACCACTGTACCTGCTGCCCACTGTGACATAGTCCCCATAGTGACATGGCCACCATTGACCTGCTGCCCACTGTAACATGGCCCCCATAGTGACATGGCCACAACTGACCTGCTGCCCACTGTGACATAGCCCTCACAGTGACATGGCAACCAGTGGCCTGTTGCTCACTGTGACATGGCCATCACTGACCTGCTGCACACTGTGACATGGCCCCACAGTGACGTGGCCACTACTGACTTGCTGCCCACTGTGACATGGCCCCCATAGTGACATGGCCACCACTGACCTGCTGCCCACTGTGACATGGCCCCAACAGTGACATGGCCACTACTGACCCGCTGACGACTGTGACATAGCCCCACAGTGACTTGGGCACCACTGACCTGCTGCCCACTGTGACATGGCCCCCATAGTGACATGGTCACCACTGACCTGCTGCCCACTGTGACATAGCCCCCACAGTGACATGGCAACCAGTGGCCTGTTGCTCACTGTGACATGGCCATCACTGACCTGCTGGAACCTGTGACATGGCCCCACAGTGACGTGGCCACTACTGACCTGCTGCCCACTGTTACATGGCCCCCATAGTGACATGGCCAGCACTGACGTGCTGCCCACTGTGACATGGCCCCCATAGTGACATGGCCACCACTGACCTGCTGCCCACTGTGACTTAGCCCCCACAGTGACATGGCAACCAGTGGCCTGTTGCTCACTGTGACATGGCCACCACTGACCTGCTGCACACTGTGAAATGACCTCACAGTGACATGGCCACCACTGACCTGCTGCCCACTGTGACATGGCCCCCATAGTGACATGGCCAGCACTGACCTGCTGCCCACTGTGACATAGCCCCCACAGTGACATGGCAACCAGTGGACTGTTACTCACTGTGACATGGCCATCACTGACGTGCTGCACACTGTGACATGGCCCCACAGTGACGTGGCCAGTACTGACCTGCTGCCCACTGTGACATGGCCCCCATAGTGACATGGCCACCACTGCCCTGCTGCCCACTGAGACATGGCCCCCATAGTGACATGGCCACCACTGACCTGCTGCCCACTGTGACATAGCCCCCACAGTGACATGGCAACCAGTGGCCTGTTGCTCACTGTGACATGGCCATCACTGACTTGCTGCACACTGTGACATGGCCCCACAGTGACGTGGCCACTACTGACCTGCTGCCCACTGTGACATGGCCCCCATAGTGACATGGCCACCACTGACCTGCTGCCCACTGTGACATAGCCCCACAGTGACTTGGGCACCACGACATGCTGCCCACTGTGACATGGCCCCCATAGTGACATGGCCACCACTGACCTGCTGCCCATTGTGACATAGCCCCCACAGTGACATGGCAACCAGTGGCCTGTTGCTCACTGTGACATGGCCATCACTGACCTGCTGCACACTGTGACATGGCCGCACAGTGACGTGGCCACTACTGACCTGCTGCCCACTGTGACATGGCCCCCATAGTGACATGGCCACCACTGACCTGCTGCCCACTGTGACATGGCCCCAACAGTGACATGGTCACCACTGACCCGCTGACCACTGTGACATAGCCCCACAGTGAATTGGGCACCACTGACCTGCTGCCCACTGTGACATCGCCCCCATAGTGACATGGCCACCACTGACCTGCTGCCCACTGACATAGCCCCACAGTGACTTGGGCACCACTGACCTGCTGCCCACTGTGACATCGCCCCCATAGTGACTTGGCCACCACTGACCTGCTGCGCACTGAGACTTAGCCCCCACAGTGACATGGCAACCAGTGGCCTGTTGCTCACTGTGACATGGCCATCACTGACCTGCTGCACACTCTGACATGACCTCACAGTGACATGGCCACCACTGACCTGCTGCCCACTGTGACCTAGCCCCCACAGTGACATGGCCACCATTGACCTGCTTCCCACTGTGACGTGTCCCCCATAGTGACATGGCCACCACTGACCTGCTGCCCACTGTGACATAGCCCCAACAGTGACATGGAAACCAGTGGCCTGTTGCTCACTGTGACATGGCCATCACTGACCTGCTGCACACTGTGACATGGCCCCACAGTGACGTGGCCACTACTGACCTCCTGCCCACTGTGACATAGCCCCCACAGTGACATGGCAACCAGTGGCCTGTTGCTCACTGTGACATGGCCATCACTGACCTGCTGCACAATGTGACATGGCCCCACAGTGACGTGGCCACTACTGACATGCTGCCCACTGTGACATGGCTGCCATAGTGACATGGGCACCACTGACCTGCTGCCCACTGTGACATGGCCCCCATAGTGACATGGCCACCACTGACCTGCTGCCCACTGTGACATGGTCCCCATAGTGACATGGCAACCAGTGGCCTGTTGCTCACTGTGACATGGCCACTACTGACCTGCTGCACACTGTGACATGACCTCACAGTGACATGGCCAACACTGACCTGCTGCCCAATGTGACATAGCCCCCATAGTGACATGGCCACCATTGACCTGCTGCCCACTGTGACATGGCCCCCATAGTGACATGGCCACCACTGACCTGCTGCCCACTGTGACATAGACCCAACAGTGACATGGCAAGCAGTGGCCTGTTGCTCACTGTGACATGGCCATCACTGACCTGCTGCACACTGTGACATGGCCCCACAGTGACGTGGCCACTACTGACCTGCTGCCCACTGTGACATGGCCCCCATAGTGACATGGCCACCACTGACCTGCTGCCCACTGTGACATGGCCCCAACAGTGACATGGCCACTACTGACCCGCTGACCACTGTGAAATAGCCCCACAGTGACTTGGGCACCACTAAATGCTGCCCACTGTGACATGGCCCCCATAGTGTCATGGCCACCACTGACCGGCGGCCCACTGTGACATGGCCCCCATAGTGACATGGCCACCACTGACCTGCTGCCCACTGTGACATAGCACCCACAGTGACATGGCAACCAGTGGCCTGTTGCTCATGTGACATGGCCACCACTGACCTGCTGCACACTGTGACATGACCTCACAGTGACATGGCCACCACTGACCTGCTGCCCACTGTGACATAGCCCCCACAGTGACATGGCAACCAGTGGCCTGTTGCTCACTGTGACATGACCTCACAGTGACATGGCCACCACTGACCTGCTGCCCAATGTGACATAGCCCCCATAGTGACATGGCCACCACTGACCTGCTGTCCACTGTGACATGGCCACCATAGTGACATGGCCAGCACTGACCTGCTGCCCACTGTGACATAGCCCCCAGAGTGACATGGCAACCAGTGGCCTATTGCTCACTGTGACATGGCCATCACTGACCTGCTGCACACTGTGATATGACCCCACAGTGCCGTGGCCACTACTGACCTGCTGCCCACTGTGACATGGCCCCCATAGTAAAATGGCCACCACTGACCTGCTGTCCACTGTGACATGGCCCCACAGTGACTTGGGCACCACTGACCTGCTGCCCACTGTGACATGGCCCCCATAGTGACATGGCCACCACTGACCTGCTGCCCACTGTGACATGGCCCCCATAGTGACATGGCCAGCACTGACCTGCTGCCCACTGTGACATAGCCCCCACAGTGACATGGCAACCAGTGGCCTGTTGCTCACTGTGACATGACCTCACAGTGACATGGCCACCATTGACCTGCTGCCCACTGTGACATGGCCCCCATAGTGACATGGCCATCACTGACCTGCTGCCCACTGTGACATGGCCCCCATAGTGACATGGCCATCAGTGACCTGCTGCACACTGTGACATGGCCCCCATAGTGACATGGCCACCACTGACCTGCTGCCCACTGTGACATAGCCCCACAGTGACTTGGGCACCACTGACCTGCTGCCCACTGACATAGCCCCATAGTGACATGGCCACCACTGACCTGCTGCCCACTGTGACAGAGCCCCCACAGTGACATGGCAACCAGTGGACTGTTGCTCACTGTGACATGGCCACCACTGACCTGCTGCACACTGTGACATGACCTCACAGTGACATGGCCACCACTGACCTGCTGCCCAGTGTGACATAGCCCCCATAGTGACATGGCCACCACTGACTGCTGCCCACTGTGACATGGCCCCCATAGTGACATGGCCACCACTGACCTGCTGCCCACTGTGACATAGCCCCCACAGTGACATGGCAACCAGTGGCCTGTTGCTCACTGTGACATGGCCACCACTGTCCTGCTGCACACTGTGACATGACCTCACAGTGACATGGCCACAACTGACCTGCTGCCCACTGTGACATGGCCCCCATAGTGACATGGCCACCACTGACCTGCTGCCCACTGTGACATGGCCCCCATAGTGACATGGCAACCACTGACCTGCTGCCCACTGTGACACAGCCCCCACAGTGACATGGCAACCAGTGGCCTGTTGCTCACTGTGACATGGCCACCACTGACCTGCTGCACACTGTGACATGACCTCACAGTGACATGGCCACCACTGACCTGCTGCCCAATGTGACATAGCCCCCATAGTGACATGGCCACCATTGACCTGCTGCCCACTGTGACATGGCACCCATAGTGACATGGCCAGCACTGACCTGCTGCCCACTGTGACATAACACCCACAGTGACATGGGAACCAGTGGCCTGTTGCTCACTGTGACATGGCCATCACTGACCTGCTGCACACTGTGACATGGCCCCACAGTGACGTGGCCACTACTGACGTGCTGCCCACTGTGACATGGCCCCCATAGTGACATGGCCACCACTGACCTGCTGCCCACTGTGACATAGCCCCACAGTGACTTGGGCACCACTGAATGCTGCCCACAGTGACATGGCCCCCATAGTGACATGGCCACCACTGACCTGCTGCCCACTGTGACATAGCCCCCACAGTGACATGGCAACCAGTGGCCTGTTGCTCACTGTGACATGGCCATCACTGACGTGCTGCACACTGTGACATGGCCCCACAGTGACGTGGCCACTACTGACCTGCTGCCCACTGTGACATGGCCCCCATATTGACATGGCAACCAGTGGCCTGTTGCTCACTGTGACATGGCCACCACTGTCCTGCTGCACACTGTGACATGACATCACAGTGACATGGCCACCACTGACCTGCTGCCCACTGTGACATGGCCCCTATAGTGACATGGCCACCACTGACCTGCTGCCCACTGTGACATGGCCCCCATAGTGACATGGCAACCACTGACCTGCTGCCCACTGTGACACAGCCCCCACAGTGACATGGCAACCAGTGGCCTGTTGCTCACTGTGACATGGCCACCACTGACGTGCTGCACACTGTGACATGACCTCACAGTGACATGGCCACCACTGACCTGCTGCCCAATGTGACATAGCCCCCATAGTGACATGGCCACCATTGACCTGCTGCCCACTGTGACATGGCACCCATAGTGACATGGCCACCACTGACCTGCTCCCCACTGTGACATAGCCCCCACAGTGACATGGCAACCAGTGGCCTGTTGCTCACTGTGACATGGCCATCACTGACCTGCTGCACACTGTGACATGGCCCCACAGTGACGTGGCCACTACTGACCTGCTTCCCACTGTGACATGGCCCCCATAGTGACATGGCCACCACTGACCTGCTGCCCACTGTGACATGGCCCCCACAGTGACATGGCCACCACTGACCTGCTGCCCACTGTGACATGGCCCCCACAGTGACATGGCCACCACTGACCTGCTGCCAACTGTGACATTGCCCCTATAGAGACATGGCCACCACTGACCTGCTGCCCACTGTGACATAGCCCCCACAGTGACATGGCAACCAGTGGCCTGTTACTCACTGTGACATGGCCATCACTGACCTGCTGCACACTGTGACATGGCCCCACAGTGACGTGGCCACCACTGACCTGCTGCCCACTGTGACATGGCCGCCATAGTGACATAGCCACCACTGACCTGCTGCCCACTGTGACATGGCCCCCATAGTGACATGGCCACCACTGACCTGCTGCCCAGTGTGACATAGCCCCCATAGTGACATGGCCACCATTGACCTGCTGCCCACTGTGACATGGCACCCATAGTGACATGGCCAGCACTGACCTGCTGCCCACTGTGACATAGCCCCCACAGTGACATGGCAACCAGTGGCCTGTTGCTCACTGTGACATGGCCATCACTGACCTGCTGCGCACTGTGACATGGCCCCACAGTGACGTGGCCACTAGTGACCTGCTGCCCACTGTGACATGGCCCCCATAGTGACATGGCCACCACTGACCTGCTGCCCACTGTGACATAGCCCCCACAGTGACATGGCAACCGGTGGCCTGTTGCTCACTGTGACATGGCTACCACTGACCTGCTGCCCACTGTGACATGACCTCACAGTGACATGGCCACCACTGACCTGCTGCACACTGTGACAGGACCTCACAGTGACATGGCCACTACTGACCTGCTGCCCACTGTGATATGGCCCCCATCGTGACATGGCCAGCACTGACCTGCTGCCCACTGTGACATGTCCCAAATAGTAAAATGATCACCACTGACCTGCTGCCCACTGTGACATGGCCCCCATAGTGACATGGCCACCACTGACCTGCTGTCCACGGTGACATAGCCCCCACAGTGGCATGGCAACCAGTGGCCTGTTGCTCACTGTGACATGGCCATCACTGACCTGCTGCACACTGTGACATGACCCCACATTGACGTGGCCAGTACTGACCTGCTGCCCAATGTGACATAGCCCCCATAGTGACATGGCCACCACTGACCTGCTGCCCACTGTGACATGACCTCACAGTGACATGGCCACCAATGACACGCTGACCATTGTGACATGGCCCCCACAGTGACATGGCCAGCACTGACCTGCTCCCCACTGTGACATGTCCCAAACAGTAACATGATCACCACTGACATGCTGCCCACTGTGACATGGTCCCCACAGTAACATGGCCACAACTGACCTGCTGCCCCATGTGACATGGCCCCACAGTGACATGGCCACCACTGACCTGCTGCCCACGGTGACATGGCCCCCACAGTGAAATGGCCATCAGTGACCTGCTATCCACTGTGACATAGCCCCCACAGTGACATGGCACCAGTGGCCTCTTGCTTACTGTGACATGGCCACAACTGATCTGCTGCCCACTGTGTCATGACATCACAGTGACATGGCCACCACTGAACCGCTGCCAACTGTGATGTAGCACCCACAGTGACATGGCCACCACTGTACCTGCTGCCCACTGTGACATAGTCCCCATAGTGACATGGCCACCATTGACCTGCTGCCCACTGTAACATGGCCCCCATAGTGACATGGCCACAACTGACCTGCTGCCCACTGTGACATAGCCCTCACAGTGACATGGCAACCAGTGGCCTGTTGCTCACTGTGACATGGCCATCACTGACCTGCTGCACACTGTGACATGGCCCCACAGTGACGTGGCCACTACTGACTTGCTGCCCACTGTGACATGGCCCCCATAGTGACATGGCCACCACTGACCTGCTGCCCACTGTGACATGGCCCCAACAGTGACATGGCCACTACTGACCCGCTGACGACTGTGACATAGCCCCACAGTGACTTGGGCACCACTGACCTGCTGCCCACTGTGACATGGCCCCCATAGTGACATGGTCACCACTGACCTGCTGCCCACTGTGACATAGCCCCCACAGTGACATGGCAACCAGTGGCCTGTTGCTCACTGTGACATGGCCATCACTGACCTGCTGGAACCTGTGACATGGCCCCACAGTGACGTGGCCACTACTGACCTGCTGCCCACTGTTACATGGCCCCCATAGTGACATGGCCAGCACTGACGTGCTGCCCACTGTGACATGGCCCCCATAGTGACATGGCCACCACTGACCTGCTGCCCACTGTGACTTAGCCCCCACAGTGACATGGCAACCAGTGGCCTGTTGCTCACTGTGACATGGCCACCACTGACCTGCTGCACACTGTGAAATGACCTCACAGTGACATGGCCACCACTGACCTGCTGCCCACTGTGACATGGCCCCCATAGTGACATGGCCAGCACTGACCTGCTGCCCACTGTGACAGCCCCCACAGTGACATGGCAACCAGTGGACTGTTACTCACTGTGACATGGCCATCACTGACGTGCTGCACACTGTGACATGGCCCCACAGTGACGTGGCCAGTACTGACCTGCTGCCCACTGTGACATGGCCCCCATAGTGACATGGCCAGCACTGCCCTGCTGCCCACTGAGACATGGCCCCCATAGTGACATGGCCACCACTGACCTGCTGCCCACTGTGACATAGCCCCCACAGTGACATGGCAACCAGTGGCCTGTTGCTCACTGTGACATGGCCATCACTGACTTGCTGCACACTGTGACATGGCCCCACAGTGACGTGGCCACTACTGACCTGCTGCCCACTGTGACATGGCCCCCATAGTGACATGGCCACCACTGACCTGCTGCCCACTGTGACATAGCCCCACAGTGACTTGGGCACCACGACATGCTGCCCACTGTGACATGTCCCCCATAGTGACATGGCCACCACTGACCTGCTGCCCATTGTGACATAGCCCCCACAGTGACATGGCAACCAGTGGCCTGTTGCTCACTGTGACATGGCCATCACTGACCTGCTGCACACTGTGACATGGCCGCACAGTGACGTGGCCACTACTGACCTGCTGCCCACTGTGACATGGCCCCCATAGTGACATGGCCACCACTGACCTGCTGCCCACTGTGACATGGCCCCAACAGTGACATGGTCACCACTGACCCGCTGACCACTGTGACATAGCCCCACAGTGAATTGGGCACCACTGACCTGCTGCCCACTGTGACATCGCCCCCATAGTGACATGGCCACCACTGACCTGCTGCCCACTGACATAGCCCCACAGTGACTTGGGCACCACTGACCTGCTGCCCACTGTGACATCGCCCCCATAGTGACTTGGCCACCACTGACCTGCTGCGCACTGAGACTTAGCCCCCACAGTGACATGGCAACCAGTGGCCTGTTGCTCACTGTGACATGGCCATCACTGACCTGCTGCACAATGTGACATGGCCCCACAGTGACGTGGCCACTACTGACATGCTGCCCACTGTGACATGGCTGCCATAGTGACATGGGCACCACTGACCTGCTGCCCACTGTGACATGGCCCCCATAGTGACATGGCCACCACTGACCTGCTGCCCACTGTGACATGGCCCCCATAGTGACATGGCAACCAGTGGCCTGTTGCTCACTGTGACATGGCCACTACTGACCTGCTGCACACTGTGACATGACCTCACAGTGACATGGCCAACACTGACCTGCTGCCCAATGTGACATAGCCCCCATAGTGACATGGCCACCATTGACCTGCTGCCCACTGTGACATGGCCCCCATAGTGACATGGCCACCACTGACCTGCTGCCCACTGTGACATAGACCCAACAGTGACATGGCAAGCAGTGGCCTGTTGCTCACTGTGACATGGCCATCACTGACCTGCTGCACACTGTGACATGGCCCCACAGTGACGTGGCCACTACTGACCTGCTGCCCACTGTGACATGGCCCCCATAGTGACATGGCCACCACTGACCTGCTGCCCACTGTGACATGGCCCCAACAGTGACATGGCCACTACTGACCCGCTGACCACTGTGACATAGCCCCACAGTGACTTGGGCACCACTAAATGCTGCCCACTGTGACATGGCCCCCATAGTGTCATGGCCACCACTGACCGGCGGCCCACTGTGACATGGCCCCCATAGTGACATGGCCACCACTGACCTGCTGCCCACTGTGACATAGCACCCACAGTGACATGGCAACCAGTGGCCTGTTGCTCATGTGACATGGCCACCACTGACCTGCTGCACACTGTGACATGACCTCACAGTGACATGGCCACCACTGACCTGCTGCCCACTGTGACATAGCCCCCACAGTGACATGGCAACCAGTGGACTGTTGCTCACTGTGACATGACCTCACAGTGACATGGCCACCACTGACCTGCTGCCCAATGTGACATAGCCCCCATAGTGACATGGCCACCACTGACCTGCTGTCCACTGTGACATGGCCACCATAGTGACATGGCCAGCACTGACCTGCTGCCCACTGTGACATAGCCCCCAGAGTGACATGGCAACCAGTGGCCTATTGCTCACTGTGACATGGCCATCACTGACCTGCTGCACACTGTGATATGACCCCACAGTGCCGTGTCCACTACTGACCTGCTGCCCACTGTGACATGGCCCCCATAGTAAAATGGCCACCACTGACCTGCTGTCCACTGTGACATGGCCCCACAGTGACTTGGGCACCACTGACCTGCTGCCCACTGTGACATGGCCCCCATAGTGACATGGCCACCACTGACCTGCTGCCCACTGTGACATGGCCCCCATAGTGACATGGCCAGCACTGACCTGCTGCCCACTGTGACATAGCCCCCACAGTGACATGGCAACCAGTGGCCTGTTGCTCACTGTGACATGACCTCACAGTGACATGGCCACCATTGACCTGCTGCCCACTGTGACATGGCCCCCATAGTGACATGGCCATCACTGACCTGCTGCCCACTGTGACATGGCCCCCATAGTGACATGGCCATCAGTGACCTGCTGCACACTGTGACATGGCCCCCATAGTGACATGGCCACCACTGACCTGCTGCCCACTGTGACATAGCCCCACAGTGACTTGGGCACCACTGACCTGCTGCCCACTGACATAGCCCCATAGTGACTTGGGCACCACTGACCTGTTGCCCACTGTGACATGGCTCCCATAGTGACATTTCCACCACTGACCTGCTGCGCACTGTGACATAGCCCCCACAGTGACATGGCAACCAGTGGCCTGTTGCTCACTGTGACATGGCCATTACTGACCTGCTGCACACTGTGACATGACCTCACAGTGACATGGCCACCACTGACCTGCTGCCCACTGTGACCTAGCCCCCATAGTGACATGGCGACCATTGACCTGCTTCCCACTGTGACGTGTCCCCCATAGTGACATGGCCACCACTGACCTGCTGCCCACTGTGACATAGCCCCCACAGTGACATGGCAACCAGTGGCCTGTTGCTCACTGTGACATGGCCATCACTGACCTGCTGCACACTGTGACATGGCCCCACAGTGACGTGGCCACTACTGACCTCCTGCCCACTGTGACATAGCCCACACAGTGACATGGCAACCAGTGGCCTGTTGCTCACTGTGACATGGCCATCACTGACCTGCTGCACAATGTGACATGGCCCCACAGTGACGTGGCCACTACTGACATGCTGCCCACTGTGACATGGCTGCCATAGTGACATGGGCACCACTGACCTGCTGCCCACTGTGACATGGCCCCCATAGTGACATGGCAACCAGTGGCCTGTTGCTCACTGTGACATGGCCACCACTGACCTGCTGCCCACTGTGACATGGCCCCAACAGTGACTTGGGCACCACTGACCTGCTGCCCACTGTGACATGGCCCCCATAGTGACATGGCCAGCACTGACCTGATGCCCAATGTGACATAGCCCCCATAGTGACATGGCCACCATTGACCTGCTGCCCACTGTAACATGGCCCCCATAGTGACATGGCCAAAACTGACCTGCTGCCCACTGTGACATAGCCCCCACAGTGAGATGGCAACCAGTGGCCTGTTGCTCACTGTGACATGGCCATCACTGACCTGCTGCACACTGTGACATGGCCCCACAGTGACGTGGCCACTACTGACCTGCTGCTCACTGTGACATGCCTCCATAGTGACATGGCCACCAGTGACCTGCTGCCCACTGTGACATGGCCCCCATAGTGACATGGCCACCACTGACCTGCTGCCCACTGTGACATGGCCCCAACAGTGACATGGCCACCACTGACCCGCTGCCCACTGTGACATAGCCCCACACTGACATGGGCACCACTGACCTGCTGCCCAATGTGACATTGCCCCCATAGTGCCATGGCCACCACTGACCTGCTGCCCGCTGTGACATAGCCCCCACAGTGACATGGCAACCAGTGGCCTGTTGCTCACAGTGACATGGCCACCACTGACCTCCTGCGCAATGTGACATAGCCCCATTAGTGACTTGGCAACCAGTGACCTGCTGCCCACTGTGACATGGCCCGCATAGTGACATGGCCAGCACTGACCTGCTGCACACTGTGACATAGCCCCCACAGTGACATGGCAACCAGTGGCCTGTTGCTCACTGATACATGGCCATCACTGACCTGCTGCACACTGTGACATGGCCCCACAGTGACGTGGCCACTACTGACCTGCTGCCCACTGTGACATAGCCCCACAGTGACTTGGGCACCACTGACTGCTGCCAACTGTGACATGGCCCCCATAGTGACATGGCCAACACTGACCTGCTGCCCACTGTGACATAGCCCCACAGTGACTTGGGCACCACTGACTGCTGCCCACTGTGACATGGCCCCCATAGTGACATGGCCAACACTGACCTGCTGCCCACTGTGACATGGCCCCCATTGTGACATGGTCACCACTGACCTGCTGCACACTGTGACATGGCCCCCACAGTGACATGGCCACCACTGACCTGCTGCCCACTGTGACATAGCCCCCACAGTGACATGGCATCCAGTGGCCTGTTGCTCACTGTGACATGGCCACCACTGACATGCTGCACACTGTGACATGACCTCACAGTGACATGACCACCACTGACATGGCCCCCATAGTGACAGGGCCACCACTGACCTGCTGCCCACTGTGACATAGCCCCAACAGTGACATGGCAACCAGTGGCCTGCTGCCCACTGTGACATAGCCCCAACAGTGACATGGCAACCAGTGGCCTGATACTCACTGTGACATGGCCATCACTGACCTGCTGCACACTGTGACATGGCCCCACAATGACGTGGCCACTACTGACCTGCTGCCCACTGTGACATGGCCCCCATAGTGACATGGCCACCACTGACTTGCTGCCCACTGTGACATGGCCCCCATAGAGACATGGCCACCACTGACCTGCTGCCCAATGTGACATAGCCCCCATAGTGACATGGCCACCACTGACCTGCTGCCCACTGTGACATAGCCCACATAGTGACATGGCCAGCACTGACCTGCTGCCCACTGTGACATAGCCCCCACAGTGACATGGCAACCAGTGGCCTGTTACTCACTGTGACATGGCCATCACTGACCTGCTGCACACTGTGACATGGCCCCACAGTGACGTGGCCACTTCTGACCTGCTGCCCACTGTGACACGGCCCCCATAGTGACATGGCCACCACTGACCTGCTGCCCACTGTGACATGGCCCCAACAGTGACATGTCCACCACTGACCCGCTGAAAACTGTGGCATAGCCCCAGAGTGACTTGGGCACCACTGATCTGCTGCCCACTGTGAAATAGCCCGCACAGTGACATGGCCACCACTGACCTGCTGCCCACTGTGACATGGCCCCATACTGACATGGCCACAACTGACCTGCTGCCCACTGTGACTTTGCCCCCACAGTGACATGGCAACCAGTGGCCTGTTACTCACTGTGACATGGCTATCACTGACCTGCTGCACACTGTGACATGGCCCCACAGTGCCGTAGCCACTACTGACCTGCTGCTCACTGTGACATGCCCCCCATAGTGACATGGCCACCACTGACCTGCTGCCCACTGTGACATGGCCCCCATAGTGACATGGCCAGCAGTGACCTGCTGCCCACTGTGACATAGCCCCCACAGTGACATGGCAACCAGTGGCCTGTTGCTCACTGTGACATGGCCACCACTGACCTGCTGCACACTGTGACATGACCTTACAGTGACATGGCCACCACTGACCTGCTGCCCACTGTGACATGGCCCCAACAGTGACATGGCCACCACTGACTTGCTGCCCACTGTGACATAGCCCCACAGTGACTTGGGCACCACTGACTTGCTGCCCACTGTGACATGGCCCCCATAGTGACATGGCCACCACTGACCTGCTGCACACTGTGACATAGCCCCCACAGTGACATGGAAACCAGTGGCCTGTTGCTCACTGTGACATGGCCATCACTGACCTGCTGCACACTGTGACATGGCCCCACAGTGACGTGGCCACTACTGACCTGCTGCCCACTGTGACATGGCCCCCATAGAGACATGTCCACCACTGACCTGCTGCCCACTGTGACATGGCCACCATAGTGACATGGCCACCACTGACCTGCTGCCCACTGTGACATAGCCCCCACAGTGACATGGCAACCAGTGGCCTGTTGCTCACTGTGACATGGACACCACTGACCTGCTGCACACTGTGATATGACCTCACAGTGACATGGCCACCACTGACCTCCTGCGCAATGTGACATAGCCCCCATAGTGACATGGCAACCAGTGACCTGCTGCCCACTGTGACATGGCCCCCATAGTGACATGGCCAGCACTGACCTGCTGCACACTGTGACATAGCCCCCACAGTGACATGGCAACCAGTGGCCTGTTGCTCACTGATACATGGCCATCACTGACCTGCTGCACACTGTGACATGGCCCCACAGTGACGTGGCCACTACTGACCTGCTGCCCACTGTGACATAGCCCCACAGTGACTTGGGCACCACTGACTGCTGCCAACTGTGACATGGCCCCCATTGTGACATGGCCACCACTGACTGCTGCCCGCTGTGACATGGCCCCCATAGTGACATGGCCAACACTGACCTGCTGCCCACTGTGACATGGCCCCCATTGTGACATGGCCACCACTGACCTGCTGCACACTGTGACATGGCCCCCACAGTGACATGGCCACCACTGACCTGCTGCCCACTGTGACATAGCCCCCACAGTGACATGGCATCCAGTGGCCTGTTGCTCACTGTGACATGGCCACCTCTGACATGCTGCACACTGTGACATGACCTCACAGTGACATGACCACAACTGACATGTTGCCCAGTGTGACATGGCCCCCATAGTGACAGGGCCACCACTGACCTGCTGCCCACTGTGACATGGCCCCCATAGTGACAGGGCCACCACTGACCTGCTGCCCACTGTGACATAGCCCCAACAGTGACATGGCAACCAGTGGCCTGATACTCACTGTGACATGGCCATCACTGACCTGCTGCACACTGTGACATGGCCCCACAGTGACGTGGCCACTACTGATCTGCTGCACACTGTGACATGGCCCCCATAGTGACATGGCCACCACTGACTTGCTGCCCACTGTGACATGGCCCCCATAGAGACATGGCCACCACTGACCTGCTGCCCACTGTGAAATAGCCCCCACAGTGACATGGCAACCAGTGGCCTGTTGCTCACTGATACATGGCCATCACTGACCTGCTGCACACTGTGACATGGCCCCACAGTGACGTGGCCACTACTGACCTGCTGCCCACTGTGACATAGCCCCACAGTGACTTGGGCACCACTGACCTGCTGCCAACTGTGACATGGCCCCCATAGTGACATGGCCAACACTGACCTGCTGCCCACTGTGACATAGCCCCACAGTGACTTGGGCACCACTGACTGCTGCCCACTGTGACATGGCCCCCATAGTGACATGGCCAATACTGACCTGCTGCCCACTGTGACATGGCCCCCATTGTGACATGGCCACCACTGACCTGCTGCACACTGTGACATAGCCCCACAGTGACGTGGCCACTACTGATCTGCTGCCCACTGTGACATGGCCCCCATAGTGACATGGCCAACACTGACCTGCTGCCCACTGTGACATGGCCCCCACAGTGACATGGCCACCACTGACCTGCTGCCCACTGTGACATAGCCCCCACAGTGACATGGCATCCAGTGGCCTGTTGCTCACTGTGACATGGCCACCACTGACATGCTGCACACTGTGACATGACCTCACAGTGACATGACCACCACTGACATGGCCCCCATAGTGACAGGGCCACCACTGACCTGCTGCCCACTGTGACATAGCCCCAACAGTGACATGGCAACCAGTGGCCTGCTGCCCACTGTGACATAGCCCCAACAGTGACATGGCAACCAGTGGCCTGATACTCACTGTGACATGGCCATCACTGACCTGCTGCACACTGTGACATGGCCCCACAGTGACGTGGCCACTACTGACCTGCTGCCCACTGTGACATGGCCCCCATAGTGACATGGCCACCACTGACTTGCTGCCCACTGTGACATGGCCCCCATAGAGACATGGCCACCACTGACCTGCTGCCCAATGTGACATAGCCCCCATAGTGACATGGCCACCACTGACCTGCTGCCCACTCTGACATAGCCCACATAGTGACATGGCCAGCACTGACCTGCTGCCCACTGTGACATGGCCCCAACAGTGACATGTCCACCACTGACCCGCTGACAACTGTGACATAGCCCCAGAGTGACTTGGGCACCACTGACCTGCTGCCCACTGTGACATGGCCCCCATAGTGACATGGCCACCACTGACCTGCTGCCCACTGTGAAATAGCCCCCACAGTGACATGGCAACCAGTGGCCTGTTGCTCACTGTGACATGGCCATCACTGACCTGCTGCCCACTGTGACACGGCCCCCATAGTGACATGGCCACCACTGACCTGCTGCCCACTGTGACATGGCCCCAACAGTGACATGGCCAACACTGACCCGCTGACCACTGTGACATAGCCGCCATAGTGACATGGCCACCACTGACCTGCTGCCCACTGTGACATGGCCCCATAGTGACATGGCCACAACTGACCTGCTGCCCACTGTGACTTTGCCCCCACAGTGACATGGCAACCAGTGGCCTGTTACTCACTGTGACATGGCTATCACTGACCTGCTGCACACTGTGACATGGCCCCACAGTGCCGTAGCCACTACTGACCTGCTGCTCACTGTGACATGCCCCCCATAGTGACATGGCCACCACTGACCTGCTGCCCACTGTGACATGGCCCCCATAGTGACATGGCCAGCAGTGACCTGCTGCCCACTGTGACATAGCCCCCACAGTGACATGGCAACCAGTGGCCTGTTGCTCACTGTGACATGGCCACCACTGACCTGCTGCACACTGTGACATTACCTTACAGTGACATGGCCACCACTGACCTGCTGCCCACTGTGACATGTCCCCAACAGTGACATGGCCACCACTGACCCGTTGACCACTGTGACATAGCCCCACAGTGACTTGGGCACCACTGACTTGCTGCCCACTGTGACATGGCCCCCATAGTGACATGGCCACCACTGACCTGCTGCACACTGTGACATAGCCCCCACAGTGACATGGAAACCAGTGGCCTGTTGCTCACTGTGACATGGCCATCACTGACCTGCTGCACACTGTGACATGGCCCCACAGTGACGTGGCCACTACTGACCTGCTGCCCACTGTGACATGGCCCCCATAGAGACATGTCCACCACTGACCTGCTGCCCACTGTGACATGGCCCCCATAGTGACATGGCCACCACTGACCTGCTGCCCACTGTGACATAGCCCCCACAGTGACATGGCAACCAGTGGCCTGTTGCTCACTGTGACATGGACACCACTGACCTGCTGCACACTGTGATATGACCTCACAGTGACATGGCCACCACTGACCTCCTGCGCAATGTGACATAGCCCCCATAGTGACATGGCAACCAGTGACCTGCTGCCCACTGTGACATGGCCCCCATAGTGACATGGCCAGCACTGACCTGCTGCACACTGTGACATAGCCCCCACAGTGACATGGCAACCAGTGGCCTGTTGCTCACTGATACATGGCCATCACTGACCTGCTGCACACTGTGACATGGCCCCACAGTGACGTGGCCACTACTGACCTGCTGCCCACTGTGACATAGCCCCACAGTGACTTGGGCACCACTGACTGCTGCCAACTGTGACATGGCCCCCATATTGACATGGCCAACACTGACCTGCTGCCCACTGTGACATAGCCCCACAGTGACTTGGGCACCACTGACTGCTGCCCGCTGTGACATGGCCCCCATAGTGACATGGCCAACACTGACCTGCTGCCCACTGTGACATGGCCCCCATTGTGACATGGCCACCACTGACCTGCTGCACACTGTGACATGGCCCCCACAGTGACATGGCCACCACTGACCTGCTGCCCACTGTGACATAGCCCCCACAGTGACATGGCATCCAGTGGCCTGTTGCTCACTGTGACATGGCCACCACTGACATGCTGCACACTGTGACATGACCTCACATTGACATGACCACCACTGACATGTTGCCCAGTGTGACATGGCCCCCATAGTGACAGGGCCACCACTGACCTGCTGCCCACTGTGACATGGCCCCCATAGTGACAGGGCCACCACTGACCTGCTGCCCACTGTGACATAGCCCCAACAGTGACATGGCAACCAGTGGCCTGATACTCACTGTGACATGGCCATCACTGACCTGCTGCACACTGTGACATGGCCCCACAGTGACGTGGCCACTACTGATCTGCTGCCCACTGTGACATGGCCCCCATAGAGACATGGCCACCACTGACCTGCTGCCCACTGTGAAATAGCCCCCACAGTGACATGGCAACCAGTGGCCTGTTGCTAACTGTGACATGGCAAATACTGTCCTGCTGCACACTGTGACATGACCTCACAGTGACATGGCCACCACTGACCTGCTGCCCAATGTGACATAGACCCCTTAGTGACATGGCCACCGTTGACCTGCTGCCCACTGTGACATGGCCCCCATAATGACAGGGCCACCACTGACCTGCTGCCCACTGTGACATAGCCCCAACAGTGACAAGGCAACCAGTGGCCTGATACTCACTGTGACATGGCCATCACTGACCTGCTGCACACTGTGACATGGCCCCACAGTGACGTGGCCACTACTGACCTGCTGCCCACTGTGACATGGCCCCCATAGTGACATGGCCACCACTGACTTGCTGCCCACTGTGACATGGCCCCCATAGAGACATGGCCACCACTGACCTGCTGCCCACTGTGAAATAGCCCCCACAGTGACATGGCAACCAGTGGCCTGTTGCTAACTGTGACATGGCAAATACTGTCCTGCTGCACACTGTGACATGACCTCACAGTGACATGGCCACCCCTGACCGGCTGCCCACTGTGACATAGCCCCCACAGTGACATGGCAACCAGTGGCCTGTTGCTCACTGTGACATGGCCATCACTGACCTGCTGCACACTGTGACATGGCCCCACAGTGACGTGGCCACTACTGACCTGCTGCTCACTGTGACATGGCCCCCATAGTGACATGGCCAGCACTGACCTGCTGCCCACTGTGACATGGCCACCACAGTGACATGGCAACCTGTGGCCTGTTGCTGACTGTGACATGGCCATCACTGACCTGCTGCCCACTGTGACATGGCCCCCATAGTGACATGGCCACCACTGACCTGCTGACCACTGTGACGTGGCCCCAACAGTGACATGGCCACTACTGACCTGCTGCCCACTGTGACATGGCCGCCATAGTGACATGGGCACCACTGACGTGCTGCCCACTGTGACATTTCCCCCATAGTGACATGGCCAGCACTGACCTGCTGCCCACTGTGACATAGCCCCGACAGTGACATGGCAAGCAGTGGCCTGTTGCTCACTGTGACATGGCCACCACTGACCTGTTGCACACTGTGACATGACCTCACAGTGACATGGCCACCACTGACCTGCTGCCCACTGTGACATGGCCCCCACAGTGACATGGCAACCAGTGGCCTGTTGCTCACTGTGACATGGCCATCACTGACCTGCTGCACACTGTGACATGGCCCCAGAGTGACGTGGCCACTACTGACCTGCTGCTCACTGTGACATGGCCCCCATAGTGACATGGCCACCACTGACCTGTTGCCCACTGTTACATAGCCCCCACAGTGACATGGCAACCAGTGGCCTGTTGCTCACTGTGACATGGCCACCACTGACCTGCTGCCCACTGTGACATGGCCCCAACAGTGACATGGCCACCACTGACCCGCTGACAACTGTGACATAGCCCCAGAGTGACTTGGGCACCACTGACCTGCTGCCCACTGTGACATGGCCCCCATAGTGACATGGCCACCACTGACCTGCTGCCCACTGTGAAATAGTCCCCACAGTGACATGGCAACCAGTGGCCTGTTGCTCACTGTGACATGGCCATCACTGACCTGCTGCACACTGTGACATGGCCCCACAGTGACGTGGCCACTACTGACCTGCTGCTCACCGTGACATGGCCCCCATAGTGACATGGGCACCACTGACCCGCTGCCCACTGTGACATAGCCGCCATAGTGACATGGCCACCACTGACCTGCTGCCCACTGTGACATGGCCCCATAGTGACATGGCCACAACTGACCTGCTGCCCACTGTGACTTTGCCCCCACAGTGACATGGCAACCAGTGGCCTGTTACTCACTGTGACATGGCTATCACTGACCTGCTGCACACTGTGACATGGCCCCACAGTGCTGTAGCCACTACTGACCTGCTGCTCACTGTGACATGCCCCCCATAGTGACATGGCCACCACTGACCTGCTGCCCACTGTGACATGGCCCCCATAGTGACATGGCCAGCAGTGACCTGCTGCCCACTGTGACATAGCCCCCACAGTGACATGGCAACCAGTGGCCTGTTGCTCACTGTGACATGGCCACCACTGACCTGCTGCACACTGTGACATGACCTTACAGTGACATGGCCACCACTGACCTGCTGCCCACTGTGACATAGCCCCACAGTGACTTGGGCACCACTGACTTGCTGCCCACTGTGACATGGCCCCCATAGTGACATGGCCACCACTGACCTGCTGCACACTGTGACATAGCCCCCACAGTGACATGGAAACCAGTGGCCTGTTGCTCACTGTGACATGGCCATCACTGACCTGCTGCACACTGTGACATGGCCCCACAGTGACGTGGCCACTACTGACCTGCTGTCCACTGTGACATGGCCCCCATAGTGACATGTCCACCACTGACCTGCTGCCCATTGTGACATAGCCCCCACAGTGACGTGGCAACCAGTGGCCTGTTGCTCACTGTGACATGGCCACCACTGACCTGCTGCACACTGCGACATGACCTCACAGTGACATGGCCACCACTGACCTGCTGCTCACTGTGACATGGCCCCCATAGTGACATGGCCAGCACTGACCTGCTGCCCACTGTGACATAGCCCCCACAGTGACATGTCAACCAGTAGCCTGTTACTCACTGTGACATGGCCATCACTGACCTGCTGCACACTGTGACATGGCCCCACAGTGACGTGGCCACTACTGACCTGCTGCCCACTGTGACATGGCCCCCATAGTGACATGGCCACCACTGACGTGCTGCCCACTGTGACATGGCCCCCGTAGTGACATGGCCACCACTGACCTGCTGCCCACTGTGACATGGACTCATAGTGACATGGCCACCACTGACCTGCTGCCCGCTGTGACATGGTCCCCACAGTGACATGGCCACCAGTGATCTGCTGACCACTGTGACATAGCCCCCACAGTGACATGGCAACCAGTGGCCTATTGCTCACTGTGACATGGCCACCACTGACCTGTTGCACACTGTGACATGACCTCACAGTGAGATGGCCACCAGTGAGCTGCTGCCCAATGTGACATGGCCCCCATAGTGACATGGCCACCACTGACCTGCTGCCCACTGTGACATGGCCCCAACAGTGACTTGGGCACCACTGACCTGCTGCCCACTGTGACATGGCCCCCATAGTGACATGGCCAGCACTGACCTGATGCCCAATGTGACATAGCCCCCATAGTGACATGGCCACCATTGACCTGCTGCCCACTATAACATGGCCCCCATAGTGACATGGCCAAAACTGACCTGCTGCCCACTGTGACATAGCCCCCACAGTGAGATGGCAACCAGTGGCCTGTTGCTCACTGTGACATGGCCATCACTGACCTGCTGCACACTGTGACATGGCCCCACAGTGACGTGGCCACCACTGACCTGCTGCTCACTGTGACATGGCCCCCATAGTGACATGGCCACCACTGACCTGCTGCCCACTGTGACATGGCACCCATAGTGACATGGCCACCACTGACCTGCTGCCCACTGTGACATGGCCCCAACAGTGACATGGCCACCACTGACCCGCTGACCACTGTGACATAGCCCCACACTGACATGGGCACCACTGACCTGCTGCCCACTGTGACATGGCCCCCATAGTGCCATGGCCACCACTGACCTGCTGCCCGCTGTGACATAGCCCCCACAGTGACATGGCAACCAGTGGCCTGTTGCTCACTGTGACATGGCCATCACTGACCTGCTGCACACTGTGACATGGCCCCACAGTGACGTGGCCACTACTGATCTGCTGCCCACTGTGACATGGCCCCCATAGTGACATGGCCACCACTGACTTGCTGCCCACTGTGACATGGCCCCCATAGAGACATGGCCACCACTGACCTGCTGCCCACTGTGAAATAGCCCCCACAGTGACATGGCAACCAGTGGCCTGTTGCTAACTGTGACATGGCAAATACTGTCCTGCTGCACACTGTGACATGACCTCACAGTGACATGGACACCACTGACCTGCTGCCCAATGTGACATAGCCCCCTTAGTGACATGGCCACCGTTGACCTGCTGCCCACTGTGACATGGCCCCCATAGTGACAGGGCCACCACTGACCTGCTGCCCACTGTGACATAGCCCCAACAGTGACATGGCAACCAGTGGCCTGATACTCACTGTGACATGGCCATCACTGACCTGCTGCACACTGTGACATGGCCCCACAGTGACGTGGCCACTACTGACCTGCTGCCCACTGTGACATGGCCCCCATAGTGACATGGCCACCACTGACTTGCTGCCCACTGTGACATGGCCCCCATAGAGACATGGCCACCACTGACCTGCTGCCCACTGTGAAATAGCCCCCACAGTGACATGGCAACCAGTGGCCTGTTGCTAACTGTGACATGGCAAATACTGTCCTGCTGCACACTGTGACATGACCTCACAGTGACATGGCCACCACTGACCGGCTGCCCACTGTGACATAGCCCCCACAGTGACATGGCAACCAGTGGCCTGTTGCTCACTGTGACGTGGCCATCACTGACCTGCTGCACACTGTGACATGGCCCCACAGTGACGTGGCCACTACTGACCTGCTGCTCACTGTGACATGGCCCCCATAGTGACATGGCCAGCACTGACCTGCTGCCCACTGTGACATAGCACCCACAGTGACATGGCAACCTGTGGCCTGTTGCTCACTGTGACATGGCCATCACTGACCTGCTGCCCACTGTGACATGGCCCCCATAGTGACATGGCCACCACTGACCTGCTGCCCACTGTGACGTGGCCCCAACAGTGACATGGCCACTACTGACCTGCTGCCCACTGTGACATGGCCGCCATAGTGACATGGGCACCACTGACGTGCTGCCCACTGTGACATTGCCCCCATAGTGACATGGCCAGCACTGACCTGCTGCCCACTGTGACATAGCCCCGACAGTGACATGGCAAGCAGTGGCCTGTTGCTCACTGTGACATGGCCACCACTGACCTGTTGCACACTGTGACATGACTTCACAGTGACATGGCCACCACTGACCTGCTGCCCACTGTGACATGGCCCCCACAGTGACATGGCAACCAGTGGCCTGTTGCTCACTGTGACATGGCCATCACTGACCTGCTGCCCACTGTGACATGGCCCCAGAGTGACGTGGCCACTACTGACCTGCTGCTCACTGTGACATGGCCCCCATAGTGACATGGCCACCACTGACCTGCTGCCCACTGTTACATAGCCCCCACAGTGACATGGCAACCAGTGGCCTGTTGCTCACTGTGACATGGCCACCACTGACCTGCTGCCCACTGTGACATGGCCCCACAGTGACGTGGCCACTACTGACCTGCTGCTCACTGTGACATGGCCCCCATAGTGACATGGGCACCACTGACCTGCTGCCCACTGTGACATGGCCCCAACAGTGACATGGCCACCACTGACCCGCTGACCAGTGTGACATAGCCGCCATAGTGACATGGCCACCACTGACCTGCTGCCCACTGTGACATGGCCCCATAGTGACATGGCCACAACTGACCTGCTGCCCACTGTGACTTTGCCCCCACAGTGACATGGCAACCAGTGGCCTGTTACTCACTGTGACATGGCTATCACTGACCTGCTGCACACTGTGACATGGCCCCACAGTGCCGTAGTCACTACTGACCTGCTGCTCACTGTGACATGGCCCCCATAGTGACATGGCCACCACTGACCTGCTGCCCACTGTGACATGGCCCCCATAGTGACATGGCCAGCAGTGACCTGCTGCCCACTGTGACATAGCCCCCACAGTGACATGGCAACCAGTGGCCTGTTGCTCACTGTGACATGGCCACCACTGACATGCTGCACACTGTGACATGACCTTACAGTGACATGGCCACCACTGACCTGCTGCCCACTGTGACATAGCCCCACAGGGACTTGGGCACCACTGACTTGCTGCCCACTGTGACATGGCCCCCATAGTGACATGGCCACCACTGACCTGCTGCACACTGTGACATAGCCCCCACAGTGACATGGAAACCAGTGGCCTGTTGCTCACTGTGACATGGCCATCACTGACCTGCTGCACACTGTGACATGGCCCCACAGTGACGTGGCCACTACTGACCTGCTGTCCACTGTGACATGGCCCCCATAGTGACATGTCCACCACTGACCTGCTGCCCATTGTGACATAGCCCCCACAGTGACGTGGCAACCAGTGGCCTGTTGCTCACTGTGACATGGCCACCACTGACCTGCTGCACACTGCGACATGACCTCACAGTGACATGGCCACCACTGACCTGCTGCCCACTGTGACATGGCCCCCATAGTGACATGGCCAGCACTGACCTGCTGCCCACTGTGACATAGCCCCCACAGTGACATGTCAACCAGTAGCCTGTTACTGTGACATGGCCATCACTGACCTGCTGCACACTGTGACATGGCCCCACAGTGACGTGGCCACTACTGACCTGCTGCCCACTGTGACATGGCCCCCATAGTGACATGGCCACCACTGACGTGCTGCCCACTGTGACATGGCCCCCGTAGTGACATGGCCAGCACTGACCTGCTGCCCACTGTGACATGGACTCATAGTGACATGGCCACCACTGACCTGCTGCCCGCTGTGACATGGTCCCCACAGTGACATGGCCACCAATGATCTGCTGACCACTGTGACATAGCCCCCACAGTGACATGGCAACCAGTGGCCTATTGCTCACTGTGACATGGCCACCACTGACCTGTTGCACACTGTGACATGACCTCACAGTGAGATGGCCACCACTGAGCTGCTGCCCTATGTGACATGGCCCCCATAGTGACATGGCCACCACTGACTTGCTGCCCACTGTGACATGGCCCCAACAGTGACTTGGGCACCACTGACCTGCTGCCCACTGTGACATGGCCCCCATAGTGACATGGCCAGCACTGACCTGATGCCCAATGTGACATAGCCCCCATAGTGACATGGCCACCATTGACCTGCTGCCCACTGTAACATGGCCCCCATAGTGACATGGCCAAAACTGACCTGCTGCCCACTGTGACATAGCCCCCACAGTGAGATGGCAACCAGTGGCCTGTTGCTCACTGTGACATGGCCATCACTGACCTGCTGCACACTGTGACATGGCCCCACAGTGACGTGGCCACTACTGACCTGCTGCTCACTGTGACATGGCCCCCATAGTGACATGGCCACCACTGACCTGCTGCCCACTGTGACATGGCCCCCATAGTGACATGGCCACCACTGACCTGCTGCCCACTGTGACATGGCCCCAACAGTGACATGGCCACCACTGACCCGCTGACCACTGTGACATAGCCCCACACTGACATGGGCACCACTGACCTGCTGCCCACTGTGACATGGCCCCCATAGTGCCATGGCCACCACTGACCTGCTGCCCGCTGTGACATAGCCCCCACAGTGACATGGCAACCAGTGGCCTGTTGCTCACTGTGACATGGCCATCACTGACCTGCTGCACACTGTGACATGGCTCCACAGTGACGTGGCCACTACTGACCTGCTGCCCACTGTGACATGGCCCCACAGTGACTTGGGCACCACTGACTGCTGCCCACTGTGACATGGCCCCCATAGTGACATGGCCAACACTGACCTGCTGCCCACTGTGACATAGCCCCACAGTGACTTGGGCACCACTGACTGCTGCCCACTGTGACATGGCCCCCATAGTGACATGGCCAACACTGACCTGCTGCCCACTGTGACATGGCCCCCATTGTGACATGGCCACCACTGACCTGCTGCACACTGTGACATGGCCCCCACAGTGACATGGCCACCACTGACCTGCTGCCCACTGTGACATAGCCCCCACAGTGACATGGCATCCAGTGGCCTGTTGCTCACTGTGACATGGCCACCACTGACCTGCTGCCCACTGTGACATGGCCCCCATAGTGACATGGCCACCACTGACCTGCTGCGCACTGTGACATAGCCCCCACAGTGACATGGCAACCAGTGGCCTGTTGCTCACTGTGACATGGCCACCACTGACCTGCTGCCCACTGTGACATGGCCCCACAGTGACGTGGCCACTACTGACCTGCTGCTCACTGTGACATGGCCCCCATAGTGACATGGGCACCACTGACCTGCTGCCCACTGTGACATGGCCCCAACAGTGACATGGCCACCACTGACCCGCTGACCACTGTGACATAGCCGCCATAGTGACATGGCCACCACTGACCTGCTGCCCACTGTGACATGGCCCCATAGTGACATGGCCACAACTGACCTGCTGCCCACTGTGACTTTGCCCCCACAGTGACATGGCAACCAGTGGCCTGTTACTCACTGTGACATGGCTATCACTGACCTGCTGCACACTGTGACATGGCCCCACAGTGCCGTAGCCACTACTGACCTGCTGCTCACTGTGACATGGCCCCCATAGTGACATGGCCACCACTGACCTGCTGCCCACTGTGACATGGCCCCCATAGTGACATGGCCAGCAGTGACCTGCTGCCCACTGTGACATAGCCCCCACAGTGACATGGCAACCAGTGGCCTGTTGCTCACTGTGACATGGCCACCACTGACCTGCTGCACACTGTGACATGACCTTACAGTGACATGGCCACCACTGACCTGCTGCCCACTGTGACATAGCCCCACAGGGACTTGGGCACCACTGACTTGCTGCCCACTGTGACATGGCCCCCATAGTGACATGGCCACCACTGACCTGCTGCACACTGTGACATAGCCCCCACAGTGACATGGAAACCAGTGGCCTGTTGCTCACTGTGACATGGCCATCACTGACCTGCTGCACACTGTGACATGGCCCCACAGTGACGTGGCCACTACTGACCTGCTGTCCACTGTGACATGGCCCCCATAGTGACATGTCCACCACTGACCTGCTGCCCATTGTGACATAGCCCCCACAGTGACGTGGCAACCAGTGGCCTGTTGCTCACTGTGACATGGCCACCACTGACCTGCTGCACACTGCGACATGACCTCACAGTGACATGGCCACCACTGACCTGCTGCCCACTGTGACATGGCCCCCATAGTGACATGGCCAGCACTGACCTGCTGCCCACTGTGACATAGCCCCCACAGTGACATGTCAACCAGTAGCCTGTTACTCACTGTGACATGGCCATCACTGACCTGCTGCACACTGTGACATGGCCCCACAGTGACGTGGCCACTACTGACCTGCTGCCCACTGTGACATGGCCCCCATAGTGACATGGCCACCACTGACGTGCTGCCCACTGTGACATGGCCCCCGTAGTGACATGGCCAGCACTGACCTGCTGCCCACTGTGACATGGACTCATAGTGACATGGCCACCACTGACCTGCTGCCCGCTGTGACATGGTCCCCACAGTGACATGGCCACCAATGATCTGCTGACCACTGTGACATAGCCCCCACAGTGACATGGCAACCAGTGGCCTATTGCTCACTGTGACATGGCCACCACTGACCTGTTGCACACTGTGACATGACCTCACAGTGAGATGGCCACCACTGAGCTGCTGCCCAATGTGACATGGCCCCCATAGTGACATGGCCACCACTGACCTGCTGCCCACTGTGACATGGCCCCAACAGTGACTTGGGCACCACTGACCTGCTGCCCACTGTGACATGGCCCCCATAGTGACATGGCCAGCACTGACCTGATGCCCAATGTGACATAGCCCCCATAGTGACATGGCCACCATTGACCTGCTGCCCACTGTAACATGGCCCCCATAGTGACATGGCCAAAACTGACCTGCTGCCCACTGTGACATAGCCCCCACAGTGAGATGGCAACCAGTGGCCTGTTGCTCACTGTGACATGGCCATCACTGACCTGCTGCACACTGTGACATGGCCCCACAGTGACGTGGCCACTACTGACCTGCTGCTCACTGTGACATGGCCCCCATAGTGACATGGCCACCACTGACCTGCTGCCCACTGTGACATGGCCCCCATAGTGACATGGCCACCACTGACCTGCTGCCCACTGTGACATGGCCCCAACAGTGACATGGCCACCACTGACCCGCTGACCACTGTGACATAGCCCCACACTGACATGGGCACCACTGACCTGCTGCCCACTGTGACATGGCCCCCATAGTGCCATGGCCACCACTGACCTGCTGCCCGCTGTGACATAGCCCCCACAGTGACATGGCAACCAGTGGCCTGTTGCTCACTGTGACATGGCCATCACTGACCTGCTGCACACTGTGACATGGCTCCACAGTGACGTGGCCACTACTGACCTGCTGCCCACTGTGACATGGCCCCCATAGAGACATGGCTACCACTGACCTGCTGCCCACTGTGACATGGCCCCCATAGTGACATGGCCACCACTGACCTGCTGCGCACTGTGACATATCCCCCACAGTGACATGGCAACCAGTGGCCTGTTGCTCACTGTGACATGGCCATCACTGACCTGCTGCACACTGTGACATGGCCCCACAGTGACGTGGCCACTACTGACCTGCTGCCCACTGTGACATAGCCCCACAGTGACTTGGGCACCACTGACTGCTGCCCACTGTGACATGGCCCCCATAGTGACATGGCCAACACTGACCTGCTGCCCACTGTGACATAGCCCCACAGTGACTTGGGCACCACTGACTGCTGCCCACTGTGACATGGCCCCCATAGTGACATGGCCAACACTGACCTGCTGCCCACTGTGACATGGCCCCCATTGTGACATGGCCACCACTGACCTGCTGCACACTGTGACATGGCCCCCACAGTGACATGGCCACCACTGACCTGCTGCCCACTGTGACATAGCCCCCACAGTGACATGGCATCCAGTGGCCTGTTGCTCACTGTGACATGGCCACCACTGACATGCTGCACACTGTGACATGACCTCACAGTGACATGACCACCACTGACATGTTGCCCAGTGTGACATGGCCCCCATAGTGACAGGGCCACCACTGACCTGCTGCCCACTGTGACATGGCCCCCATAGTGACAGGGCCACCACTGACCTGCTGCCCACTGTGACATAGCCCCAACAGTGACATGGCAACCAGTGGCCTGATACTCACTGTGACATGGCCATCACTGACCTGCTGCACACTGTGACATGGCCCCACAGTGACGTGTCCACTACTGAACTGCTGCCCACTGTGACATGGCCCCCATAGTGACATGGCCACCACTGACTTGCTGCCCACTGTGACATGGCCCCCATAGTGACATGGACACCACTGACCTGCTGCCCACTGTGAAATAGCCCCCAAAGTGACATGGCAACCAGTGGCCTGTTGCTAACTGTGACATGGCAAATACTGTCCTGCTGCACACTGTGACATGACCTTACAGTGACATGGCCACCACTGACCGGCTGCCCAATGTGACATAGCCCCCATAGTGACATTGCCACCACTGACCTGCTGCCCACTGTGAAATAGCCCCCACAGTGACATGGCAACCAGTGGCCTGTTGCTCACTGTGACATGGCCATCACTGACCTGCTGCACACTGTGACATGGCCCCACAGTGACGTGGCCACTACTGACCTGCTGCTCACTGTGACATGGCCCCCATAGTGACATGGCCAGCACTGACCTGCTGCCCCCTGTGACATAGCCCCCACAGTGACATGGCAACCTGTGGCCTGTTGCTCACTGTGACATGGCCATCACTGACCTGCTGCCCACTGTGACATGGCCCCCATAGTGATATGGCCACCACTGACCTGCTGCCCACTGTGACGTGGCCCCAACAGTGACATGGCCACTACTGACCTGCTGCCCACTGTGACATGGCCGCCATAGTGAAATGGGCACCACTGACGTGCTGCCCACTGTGACATTGCCCCCATAGTGACATGGCCAGCACTGACCTGCTGCCCACTGTGACATAGCCCCCACAGTGACATGGCAAGCAGTGGCCTGTTGCTCACTGTGACATGGCCATCACTGACCTGCTGCACACTGTGACATGGCCCCAGAGTGACGTGGCCACTACTGACCTGCTGCTCACTGTGACATGGCCCCCATAGTGACATGGCCACCACTGACCTGCTGCCCACTGTGACATAGCCCCCACAGTGACATGGCAACCAGTGGCCTGTTGCTCACTGTGACATGGCCACCACTGACCTGCTGCACACTGTGACATGACCTCACAGTGACATGGCCACCACTGACCTGCTACCCAATGTGACATAGCCCCCATACTGACATGGCCAGCACTGACCTGCTGCCCACTGTGACATGGCCCCCATAGTGACATGGCCACCACTGACCTGATGCCCAATGTGACATAGGCCCCATACTGACATGGCCAGCACTGACCTGCTGCCCACTGTGACATGGCCCCCATAGTGACATGGCCAGCACTGACCTGCTGCCCAATGTGACATAGTCCCGACAGTGACATGGCAACCAGTGGCCTGTTACTCACTGTGCCATGGCCATCACTGACCTGCTGCACACTGTGAAATGGCCCCACAGTGACGTGGCCACTACTGACCTGCTGCTCACTGTGACATGGCCCCCATAGTGACGTGGCCACCACTGACCTGCTTCCAACTGTGACATGGCCCCCATAGTGACATGGCCACCACTGACCTGCTGCCCACTATGACATTGCCCCCACAGTGACATGGCAAACAGTGGCCTGTTGCTCACTGTGACATGGCCATCACTGACCTGCTGCACACTGTTACATAGCCCCACAGTAACGTGGCCACTACTGACCAGCTGCTCACTGTGACATGGCCCCAATAGTGACATGGCCACCACTGACCTGCTGCCCACTGTGACATGGCCCCAACAGTGACATGGCCACCACTGACCCTTTGACCACTGTGACATGGCCCCACAGTGACGTGGCCACTATTGACCTGCTGCCCACTGTGACATAGCCCCCATAGTGACATGGCCTCCACTGACATGCTGCCCACTGTGACATAGCCCCCTCAGTGACATGGCAACCAGTGGCCTGTTACTCACTGTGACATGGCCACCACTGACCTGCTGCACACTGTGACATGACCTCACAGTGACATGGCCACCATTGAACTGCTGCCCACTGTGACATAGCCCCCATAGTGACGTGGCCACCATTGACCTGCTGCCCACTGTAACATGGCCCCCATAGTGACATGGCCACAACTGACCTGCTGCCCACTGTGACATAGCCCCCACAGTGACATGGCAACCTGTGGCCTGTTGCTCACTGTGACATGGTCATCACTGACCTGCTGCACACTGTGACATAGCCCAACATTGACGTGGCCACTACTGACCTGCTGCTCACTGTGACATGGCCCCCATAGTGACATGGCCACCACTGACCTGCTGCCCACTGTGACATGGCCCCAACAGTGACATGGCCACCACTGACCCGCTGACCACTGTGACATAGCCCCACAGTGACATGGCCATCACTTACCAGCTGCACACTGTGACATGGCCCCACAGTGACGTGGCCACTACTGACCTGCTTCCCAATGTGACATGGCCCCCATAGTGACATGGCCACCACTGACCTGCTGCCCACTGTGACATGGCCCCCATAGTGACATGGCCACCACTGACCTGCTGCCCACTGTGACATAGCCCCCACAGTGACATGGCAACCAGTGGCCTGTTGCTCACTGTGACATGGTCATCACTGAACTGCTGCACACTGTGACATGGCCCCACAGTGACGTGGCCACTACTGACCTGCTGCTCACTGTGACATGGCCCCCATAGTGACATGGCCACCACTGACCTGCTGCCCACTGTGACATGGCCCCAACAGTGACATGGCCACCACTGACCCGCTGACCACTGTGACATAGCCCCACACTGACATGGGCACCACTGACCTGCTGCCCACTGTGACATGGCCCCCATAGTGCCATGGCCACCACTGACGTGCTGCCCGCTGTGACATAGCCCCCACAGTGACATGGCAACCAGTGGCCTGTTGCTCACTGTGACATGGCCACCACTGAACTGCTGCCCAATGTGACATAGCCCCCATAGTGACATGGCCACCATTGACCTGCTGCCCACTGTAACATGGCCCCCATAGTGACATGGCCACAACTGACCTGCTGCACACTGTGACATAGCCCCCACATTGACATGGCAACCAGTGGCCTGTTGCTCACTGTGACATGGCCATCACTTACCAGCTGCACACTGTGACATGGCCCCACAGTGACGTGGCCATCACTGACCTGCTGCCCACTGTGACATGGCCCCCATAGTGACATGGCCACCACTGACCTGCTGCCCGCTGTGACATAGCCCCCACAGTGACATGGCAACCAGTGGCCTGTTGCTCACTGTGACATGACCTCACAGTGACATGGCCACCACTGACCTGCTGCCCACTGTGACATGGCCCCCATAGTGACATGGCCACCACTGACGTGCTGCCCACTGTGACATGGCCCCCGTAGTGACATGGCCAGCACTGACCTGCTGCCCACTGTGACATGGACTCATAGTGACATGGCCACCACTGACCTGCTGCCCGCTGTGACATGGTCCCCACAGTGACATGGCCACCAATGATCTGCTGACCACTGTGACATAGCCCCCACAGTGACATGGCAACCAGTGGCCTATTGCTCATTGTGACATGGCCACCACTGACCTGTTGCACACTGTGACATGACCTCACAGTGAGATGGCCACCACTGAGCTGCTGCCCAATGTGACATGGCCCCCATAGTGACATGGCCACCACTGACCTGCTGCCCACTGTGACATGGCCCCAACAGTGACTTTGGCACCACTGACCTGCTGCCCACTGTGACATGGCCCCCATAGTGACATGGCCAGCACTGACCTGATGCCCAATGTGACATAGCCCCCATAGTGACATGGCCACCATTGACCTGCTGCCCACTGTAACATGGCCCCCATAGTGACATGGCCAAAACTGACCTGCTGCCCACTGTGACATAGCCCCCACAGTGAGATGGCAACCAGTGGCCTGTTGCTCACTGTGACATGGCCATCACTGACCTGCTGCACACTGTGACATGGCCCCACAGTGACGTGGCCACTACTGACCTGCTGCTCACTGTGACATGGCCCCCATAGTGACATGGCCACCACTGACCTGCTGCCCACTGTGACATGGCCCCCATAGTGACATGGCCACCACTGACCTGCTGCCCACTGTGACATGGCCCCAACAGTGACATGGCCACCACTGACCCGCTGACCACTGTGACATAGCCCCACACTGACATGGGCACCACTGACCTGCTGCCCACTGTGACATGGCCCCCATAGTGCCATGGCCACCACTGACCTGCTGCCCGCTGTGACATAGCCCCCACAGTGACATGGCAACCAGTGGCCTGTTGCTCACTGTGACATGGCCATCACTGACCTGCTGCACACTGTGACATGGCTCCACAGTGACGTGGCCACTACTGACCTGCTGCCCACTGTGACATGGCCCCCATAGAGACATGGCCACCACTGACCTGCTGCCCACTGTGACATGGCCCCCATAGTGACATGGCCACCACTGACCTGCTGCGCACTGTGACATAGCCCCCACAGTGACATGGCAACCAGTGGCCTGTTGCTCACTGTGACATGGCCATCACTGACCTGCTGCACACTGTGACATGGCCCCACAGTGACGTGGCCACTACTGACCTGCTGCCCACTGTGACATAGCCCCACAGTGACTTGGGCACCACTGACTGCTGCCCACTGTGACATGGCCCCCATAGTGACATGGCCAACACTGACCTGCTGCCCACTGTGACATAGCCCCACAGTGACTTGGGCACCACTGACTGCTGCCCACTGTGACATGGCCCCCATAGTGACATGGCCAACACTGACCTGCTGCCCACTGTGACATGGCCCCCATTGTGACATGGCCACCACTGACCTGCTGCACACTGTGACATGGCCCCCACAGTGACATGGCCACCACTGACCTGCTGCCCACTGTGACATAGCCCCCACAGTGACATGGCATCCAGTGGCCTGTTGCTCACTGTGACATGGCCACCACTGACATGCTGCACACTGTGACATGACCTCACAGTGACATGACCACCACTGACATGTTGCCCAGTGTGACATGGCCCCCATAGTGACAGGGCCACCACTGACCTGCTGCCCACTGTGACATAGCCCCAACAGTGACATGGCAACCAGTGGCCTGATACTCACTGTGACATGGCCATCACTGACCTGCTGCACACTGTGACATGGCCCCACAGTGACGTGTCCACTACTGAACTGCTGCCCACTGTGACATGGCCCCCATAGTGACATGGCCACCACTGACTTGCTGCCCACTGTGACATGGCCCCCATAGTGACATGGACACCACTGACCTGCTGCCCACTGTGAAATAGCCCCCAAAGTGACATGGCAACCAGTGGCCTATTGCTAACTGTGACATGGCAAATACTGTCCTGCTGCACACTGTGACATGACCTTACAGTGACATGGCCACCACTGACCGGCTGCCCAATGTGACATAGCCCCCATAGTGACATTGCCACCACTGACCTGCTGCCCACTGTGAAATAGCCCCCACAGTGACATGGCAACCAGTGGCCTGTTGCTCACTGTGACATGGCCATCACTGACCTGCTGCACACTGTGACATGGCCCCACAGTGACGTGGCCACTACTGACCTGCTGCTCACTGTGACATGGCCCCCATAGTGACATGGCCAGCACTGACCTGCTGCCCCCTGTGACATAGCCCCCACAGTGACATGGCAACCTGTGGCCTGTTGCTCACTGTGACATGGCCATCACTGACCTGCTGCCCACTGTGACATGGCCCCCATAGTGACATGGCCACCACTGACCTGCTGCCCACTGTGACGTGGCCCCAACAGTGACATGGCCACTACTGACCTGCTGCCCACTGTGACATGGCCGCCATAGTGACATGGGCACCACTGACGTGCTGCCCACTGTGACATTGCCCCCATAGTGACATGGCCAGCACTGACCTGCTGCCCACTGTGACATAGCCCCGACAGTGACATGGCAAGCAGTGGCCTGTTGCTCACTGTGACATGGCAACCACTGACCTGTTGCACACTGTGACATGACCTCACAGTGACATGGCCACCACTGACCTGCTGCCCACTGTGACATGGCCCCCACAGTGACATGGCAACCAGTGGCCTGTTGCTCACTGTGACATGGCCATCACTGACCTGCTGCACACTGTGACATGGCCCCAGAGTGACGTGGCCACTACTGACCTGCTGCTCACTGTGACATGGCCCCCATAGTGACATGGCCACCACTGACCTGCTGCCCACTGTGACATAGCCCCCACAGTGACATGGCAACCAGTGGCCTGTTGCTCACTGTGACATGGCCACCACTGACCTGCTGCACACTGTGACATGACCTCACAGTGACATGGCCACCACTGACCTGCTACCCAATGTGACATAGCCCACATAGTGACATGGCCAGCACTGACCTGCTCTCCAATGTGACATAGCCCCCATACTGACATGGCCAGCACTGACCTGCTGCCCACTGTGACATGGCCCCCATAGTGACATGGCCACCACTGACCTGCTGCCCAATGTGACATAGGCCCCATACTGACATGGCCAGCACTGACCTGCTGCCCACTGTGACATGGCCCCCATAGTGACATGGCCAGCACTGACCTGCTGCCCACTATGACATTGCCCCCACAGTGACATGGCAAACAGTGGCCTGTTGCTCACTGTGACATGGCCATCACTGACCTGCTGCACACTGTTACATAGCCCCACAGTAACGTGGCCACTACTGACCAGCTGCTCACTGCGACATGGCCCCAATAGGGACATGGCCACCACTGACCTGCTGCCCACTGTGACATGGCCCCAACAGTGACATGGCCACCACTGACCCTTTGACCACTGTGACATGGCCCCACAGTGACGTGGCCACTATTGACCTGCTGCCCACTGTGACATAGCCCCCATAGTGACATGGCCTCCACTGACATGCTGCCCACTGTGACATAGCCCCCACAGTGACATGGCAACCAGTGGCCTGTTACTCACTGTGACATGGCCACCACTGACCTGCTGCACACTGTGACATGACCTCACAGTGACATGGCCACCATTGAACTGCTGCCCACTGTGACATAGCCCCCATAGTGACGTGGCCACCATTGACCTGCTGCCCACTGTAACATGGCCCCCATAGTGACATGGCCACAACTGACCTGCTGCCCACTGTGACATAGCCCCCACAGTGACATGGCAACCTGTGGCCTGTTGCTCACTGTGACATGGTCATCACTGACCTGCTGCACACTGTGACATAGCCCAACATTGACGTGGCCACTACTGACCTGCTGCTCACTGTGACATGGCCCCCATAGTGACATGGCCACCACTGACCTGCTGCCCACTGTGACATGGCCCCAACAGTGACATGGCCACCACTGACCCACTGACCACTGTGACATAGCCCCACAGTGACATGGCCATCACTTACCAGCTGCACACTGTGACATGGCCCCACAGTGACGTGGCCACTACTGACCTGCTTCCCAATGTGACATGGCCCCCATAGTGACATGGCCACCACTGACCTGCTGCCCACTGTGACATGGCCCCCATAGTGACATGGCCACCACTGACCTGCTGCCCACTGTGACATAGCCCCCACAGTGACATGGCAACCAGTGGCCTGTTGCTCACTGTGACATGGTCATCACTGAACTGCTGCACACTGTGACATGGCCCCACAGTGACGTGGCCACTACTGACCTGCTGCTCACTGTGACATGGCCCCCATAGTGACATGGCCACCACTGACCTGTTGCCCACTGTGACATGGCCCCAACAGTGACATGGCCACCACTGACCCGCTGACCACTGTGACATAGCCCCACACTGACATGGCCACCACTGACCTGCTGCCCGCTGTGACATAGCCCCCACAGTGACATGGCAACCAGTGGCCTGTTGCTCACTGTGACATGACCTCACAGTGACATGGCCACCACTGAACTGCTGCCCAATGTGACATAGCCCCCATAGTGACATGGCCACCACTGACCTGCTGCACACTGTGACATGGCCACCATAGTGACACGGCCAGCACTGACCTGCTGCCCACTGTGACATAGCCCCCACAGTGACATGGCAACCAGTGGCCTGTTGCTCACTGTGACATGGCCATCACTGACCTGCTGCACACTGTGACATGGCCCCACAGTGACGTGACCACTACTGACCTGCTGCCCACTGTGACATGGCCCCCATAGTGACATGGCCACCACTGACCTGCTGCCCACTGTGACATGGCCCCCATAGTGACATGGCCACCACTGACCTGCTGCGCACTGTGACATAGCCCCCACAGTGACATGGCAACCAGTGGCCTGTTGCTCACTGTGACATGGCCACCACTGACCTGCTGCACACTGTGACATGACCTCACAGTGACATGGCCACCACTGACCTGCTGCCCAATATGACATAGCCCCCATAGTGACATGGCCACCACTGACCTGCTGCCCACTGTGACATAGCCCCCACAGTGACATGGCAACCAGTGGCCTGTTGCTCACTGTGACATGGCCATCACTGACCTGCTGCACACTGTGACATGGCCCCACAGTGACGTGGCCACTACTGACCTGCTGCCCACTGTGACATAGCCCCCATAGTGACATGGCCACCACTGACCTGCTGCCCACTGTGACATGGCCCCCATAGTGACATGGCCACCACTGACCTGCTGCCCACTGTGACATAGCCCCCACAGTGACATGGCAACCAGTGGCCTGTTGCTCACTGTGACATGGCCACCACTGACCTGCTGCCCAATGTGACATAGCCCCCATAGTGACATGGCCACCACTGACCTGCTGCCCACTGTGACATGGCCACCATAGTGACACGGCCACCACTGACCTGCTGCCCACTGTGACATAGCCCCCACAGTGACATGGCAACCAGTGGCCTGTTGCTCACTGTGACATGGCCACCAATGACCTGCTGCACACTGTGACATGACCTCACAGTGACATGGCCACCACTGACCTGCTGCCCAATGTGACATAGCCCCCATAGTGACATGGCCAGCACTGACCTGTTGCCCACTGTGACATAGACCCAACAGTGACATGGCAACCAGTGGCCTGTTGCTAACTGTGACATGGCAAATACTGTCCCGCTGCACACTGTGACATGACCTTACAGTGACATGGCCACCACTGACCGGCTGCCCAATGTGACATAGCCCCCATAGTGACATTGCCACCACTGACCTGCTGCCCACTGTGAAATAGCCCCCACAGTGACATGGCAACCAGTGGCCTGTTGCTCACTGTGACATGGCCATCACTGACCTGCTGCACACTGTGACATGGCCCCACAGTGACGTGGCCACTACTGACCTGCTGCTCACTGTGACATGGCCCCCATAGTGACATGGCCAGCACTGACCTGCTGCCCCCTGTGACATAGCCCCCACAGTGACATGGCAACCTGTGGCCTGTTGCTCACTGTGACATGGCCATCACTGACCTGCTGCACACTGTGACATGGCCCCAGAGTGACGTGGCCACCACTGACCTGCTGCCCACTGTGACGTGGCCCCAACAGTGACATGGCCACTACTGACCTGCTGCCCACTGTGACGTGGCCCCAACAGTGACATGGCCACCACTGACCTGCTGCCCACTGTGACGTGGCCCCAACAGTGACATGGCCACTACTGACCTGCTGCCCACTGTGACATGGCCGCCATAGTGACATGGGCACCACTGACGTGCTGCCCACTGTGACATTGCCCCCATAGTGACATGGCCAGCACTGACCTGCTGCCCACTGTGACATAGCCCCGACAGTGACATGGCAAGCAGTGGCCTGTTGCTCACTGTGACATGGCAACCACTGACCTGCTGCCCACTGTGACATGGCCCCCACAGTGACATGGCAACCAGTGGCCTGTTGCTCACTGTGACATGGCCATCACTGACCTGCTGCACACTGTGACATGGCCCCAGAGTGACGTGGCCACTACTGACCTGCTGCTCACTGTGACATGGCCCCCATAGTGACATGGCCACCACTGACCTGCTGCCCACTGTGACATAGCCCCCACAGTGACATGGCAACCAGTGGCCTGTTGCTCACTGTGACATGGCCACCACTGACCTGCTGCACACTGTGACATGACCTCACAGTGACATGGCCACCACTGACCTGCTGCCCAATGTGACATAGCCCACATAGTGACATGGCCACCACTGACCTGCTGCCCAATGTGACATAGGCCCCATACTGACATGGCCAGCACTGACCTGCTGCCCACTGTGACATGGCCCCCATAGTGACATGGCCAGCACTGACCTGCTGCCCACTGTGACATAGTCCCGACAGTGACATGGCAACCAGTGGCCTGTTACTCACTGTGCCATGGCCATCACTGACCTGCTGCACACTGTGAAATGGCCCCACAGTGACGTGGCCACTACTGACCTGCTGCTCACTGTGACATGGCCCCCATAGTGACGTGGCCACCACTGACCTGCTTCCAACTGTGACATGGCCCCCATAGTGACATGGCCACCACTGACCTGCTGCCCACTATGACATTGCCCCCACAGTGACATGGCAAACAGTGGCCTGTTGCTCACTGTGACATGGCCATCACTGACCTGCTGCACACTGTTACATAGCCCCACAGTGACGTGGCCACTACTGACCAGCTGCTCACTGTGACATGGCCCCAATAGTGACATGGCCACCACTGACCTGCTGCCCACTGTGACATGGCCCCAACAGTGACATGGCCACCACTGACCCTTTGACCACTGTGACATGGCCCCACAGTGACGTGGCCACTATTGACCTGCTGCCCACTGTGACATAGCCCCCATAGTGACATGGCCTCCACTGACATGCTGCCCACTGTGACATAGCCCCCACAGTGACATGGCAACCAGTGGCCTGTTACTCACTGTGACATGGCCACCACTGACCTGCTGCACACTGTGACATGACCTCACAGTGACATGGCCACCATTGAACTGCTGCCCACTGTGACATAGCCCCCATAGTGACGTGGCCACCATTGACCTGCTGCCCACTGTAACATGGCCCCCATAGTGACATGGCCACAACTGACCTGCTGCCCACTGTGACATAGCCCCCACAGTGACATGGCAACCTGTGGCCTGTTGCTCACTGTGACATGGCCATCACTGACCTGCTGCACACTGTGACATAGCCCAACATTGACGTGGCCACTACTGACCTGCTGCTCACTGTGACATGGCCCCCATAGTGACATGGCCACCACTGACCTGCTGCCCACTGTGACATGGCCCCAACAGTGACATGGCCACCACTGACCCGCTGACCACTGTGACATAGCCCCACAGTGACATGGCCATCACTTACCAGCTGCACACTGTGACATGGCCCCACAGTGACGTGGCCACTACTGACCTGCTTCCCAATGTGACATGGCCCCCATAGTGACATGGCCACCACTGACCTGCTGCCCACTGTGACATGGCCCCCATAGTGACATGGCCACCACTGACCTGCTGCCCACTGTGACATAGCCCCCACAGTGACATGGCAACCAGTGGACTGTTGCTCACTGTGACATGGTCATCACTGAACTGCTGCACACTGTGACATGGCCCCACAGTGACGTGGCCACTACTGACCTGCTGCTCACTGTGACATGGCCCCCATAGTGACATGGCCACCACTGACCTGCTGCCCACTGTGACATGGCCCCAACAGTGACATGGCCACCACTGACCCGCTGACCACTGTGACATAGCCCCACACTGACATGGGCACCACTGACCTGCTGCCCAATGTGACATGGCCCCCATAGTGCCATGGCCACCACTGACCTGCTGCCCGCTGTGACATAGCCCCCACAGTGACATGGCAACCAGTGGCCTGTTGCTCACTGTGACATGGCCACCACTGAACTGCTGCCCAATGTGACATAGCCCCCATAGTGACATGGCCACCATTGACCTGCTGCCCACTGTAACATGGCCCCCATAGTGACATGGCCACAACTGACCTGCTGCCCACTGTGACATAGCCCCCACATTGACATGGCAACCAGTGGCCTGTTGCTCACTGTGACATGGCCATCACTTACCAGCTGCACACTGTGACATGGCCCCACAGTGACGTGGCCATCACTGACCTGCTGCCCACTGTGACATGGCCCCCATAGTGACATGGCCACCACTGACCTGCTGCCCGCTGTGACATAGCCCCCACAGTGACATGGCAACCAGTGGCCTGTTGCTCACTGTGACATGACCTCACAGTGACATGGCCACCACTGAACTGCTGCCCAATGTGACATAGCCCCCATAGTGACATGGCCACCACTGACCTGCTGCACACTGTGACATGGCCACCATAGTGACACGGCCAGCACTGACCTGCTGCCCACTGTGACATAGCCCCCACAGTGACATGGCAACCAGTGGCCTGTTGCTCACTGTGACATGGCCATCACTGACCTGCTGCACACTGTGACATGGCCCCCATAGTGACGTGACCACTACTGACCTGCTGCCCACTGTGACATGGCCCCCATAGTGACATGGCCACCACTGACCTGCTGCCCACTGTGACATGGCCCCCATAGTGACATGGCCACCACTGACCTGCTGCGCACTGTGACATAGCCCCCACAGTGACATGGCAACCAGTGGCCTGTTGCTCACTGTGACATGGCCACCACTGACCTGCTGCACACTGTGACATGACCTCACAGTGACATGGCCACCACTGACCTGCTGCCCAATATGACATAGCCCCCATAGTGACATGGCCACCACTGACCTGCTGCCCACTGTGACATAGCCCCCACAGTGACATGGCAACCAGTGGCCTGTTGCTCACTGTGACATGGCCATCACTGACCTGCTGCACACTGTGACATGGCCCCACAGTGACGTGGCCACTACTGACCTGCTGCCCACTGTGACATAGCCCCCATAGTGACATGGCCACCACTGACCTGCTGCCCACTGTGACATGGCCCCCATAGTGACATGGCCACCACTGACCTGCTGCGCACTGTGACATAGCCCCCACAGTGACATGGCAACCAGTGGCCTGTTGCTCACTGTGACATGGCCACCACTGACCTGCTGCCCAATGTGACATAGCCCCCATAGTGACATGGCCACCACTGACCTGCTGCCCACTGTGACATGGCCACCATAGTGACACGGCCAGCACTGACCTGCTGCCCACTGTGACATAGCCCCCACAGTGACATGGCAACCAGTGGCCTGTTGCTCACTGTGACATGGCCACCAATGACCTGCTGCACACTGTGACATGACCTCACAGTGACATGGCCACCACTGACCTGCTGCCCAATGTGACATAGCCCCCATAGTGACATGGCCAGCACTGACCTGTTGCCCACTGTGACATAGACCCAACAGTGACATGGCAACCAGTGGCCTGTTGCTCACTGTGACATGGCCATCACTGACCTGCTGCACACTGTGACATGGCCCCACAGTGACGTGGCCACTACTGACCTGCTGCCCACTGTGACGTGGCCCCCATAGTGACATGGCCACCACTGACCTGGTGCCCACTGTGACATAGCCCCCACAGTGACATGGCAACCAGTGGCCTGTTGCTCACTCTGATATGGCCACCACTGACCTGCTGCACACTGTGACATGACCTCACAGTGACATGGACATCACTGACCTGCTGCACACTGTGACATGGCCCCACAGTGACGTGGCCACACCTGACCTGCTGCTCACTGTGACATGGCCCCCATAGTGACATGGCCAGCACTGACCTGCTGCCCCCTGTGACATAGCCCCACAGTGACATGGCAACCTGTGGCCTGTTGCTCACTGTGACATGGCCATCACTGACCTGCTGCCTACTGTGACATGGCCCCCATAGTGACATGGCCACCACTGACCTGCTGCCCACTGTGACGTGGCCCCAACAGTGACATGGCCACTACTGACCTGCTGCCCACTGTGACATGGCCGCCATAGTGACATGGGCACCACTGACGTGCTGCCCACTGTGACATTGCCCCCATAGTGACATGGCCAGCACTGACCTGCTGCCCACTGTGACATAGCCCCGACAGTGACATGGCAAGCAGTGGCCTGTTGCTCACTGTGACATGGCAACCACTGACCTGTTGCACACTGTGACATGACCTCTCAGTGACATGGCCACCACTGACCTGCTGCCCACTGTGACATGGCCCCCACAGTGACATGGCAACCAGTGGCCTGTTGCTCACTGTGACATGGCCATCACTGACCTGCTGCACACTGTGACATGGCCCCAGAGTGACGTGGCCACTACTGACCTGCTGCTCACTGTGACATGGCCCCCATAGTGACATGGCCACCACTGACCTGCTGCCCACTGTGACATAGCCCCCACAGTGACATGGCAACCAGTGGCCTGTTGCTCACTGTGACATGGCCACCACTGACCTGCTGCACACTGTGACATGACCTCACAGTGACATGGCCACCACTGACCTGCTGCCCAATGTGACATAGCCCACATAGTGACATGGCCAGCACTGACCTGCTGCCCAATGTGACATAGCCCCCATACTGACATGGCCAGCACTGACCTGCTGCCCACTGTGACATGGCCCCCATAGTGACATGGCCACTACTGACCTGCTGCCCAATGTGACATAGGCCCCATACTGACATGGCCAGCACTGACCTGCTGCCCACTGTGACATGGCCCCCATAGTGACATGGCCAGCACTGACCTGCTGCCCACTGTGACATAGTCCCGACAGTGACATGGCAACCAGTGGCCTGTTACTCACTGTGCAATGGCCATCACTGGCCTGCTGCACACTGTGAAATGGCCCCACAGTGACGTGGCCACTACTGACCTGCTGCTCACTGTGACATGGCCCCCATAGTGACGTGGCCACCACTGACCTGCTTCCAACTGTGACATGGCCCCCATAGTGACATGGCCACCACTGACCTGCTGCCCACTATGACATTGCCCCCACAGTGACATGGCAAACAGTGGCCTGTTGCTCACTGTGACATGGCCATCACTGACCTGCTGCACACTGTTACATAGCCCCACAGTAACGTGGCCACTACTGACCAGCTGCTCACTGTGACATGGCCCCAATAGTGACATGGCCACCACTGACCTGCTGCCCACTGTGACATGGCCCCAACAGTGACATGGCCACCACTGACCCTTTGACCACTGTGACATGGCCCCACAGTGACGTGGCCACTATTGACCTGCTGCCCACTGTGACATAGCCCCCATAGTGACATGGCCTCCACTGACATGCTGCCCACTGTGACATAGCCCCCACAGTGACATGGCAACCAGTGGCCTGTTACTCACTGTGACATGGCCACCACTGACCTGCTGCACACTGTGACATGACCTCACAGTGACATGGCCACCATTGAACTGCTGCCCACTGTGACATAGCCCCCATAGTGACGTGGCCACCATTGACCTGCTGCCCACTGTAACATGGCCCCCATAGTGACATGGCCACAACTGACCTGCTGCCCACTGTGACATAGCCCCCACAGTGACATGGCAACCTGTGGCCTGTTGCTCACTGTGACATGGCCATCACTGACCTGCTGCACACTGTGACATAGCCCAACATTGACGTGGCCACTACTGACCTGCTGCTCACTGTGACATGGCCCCCATAGTGACATGGCCACCACTGACCTGCTGCCCACTGTGACATGGCCCCAACAGTGACATGGCCACCACTGACCCGCTGACCACTGTGACATAGCCCCACAGTGACATGGCCATCACTTACCAGCTGCACACTGTGACATGGCCCCACAGTGACGTGGCCACTACTGACCTGCTTCCCAATGTGACATGGCCCCCATAGTGACGTGGCCACCACTGACCTGCTTCCAACTGTGACATGGCCCCCATAGTGACATGGCCACCACTGACCTGCTGCCCACTATGACATTGCCCCCACAGTGACATGGCAAACAGTGGCCTGTTGCTCACTGTGACATGGCCATCACTGACCTGCTGCACACTGTTACATAGCCCCACAGTAACGTGGCCACTACTGACCAGCTGCTCACTGTGACATGGCCCCAATAGTGACATGGCCACCACTGACCTGCTGCCCACTGTGACATGGCCCCAACAGTGACATGGCCACCACTGACCCGCTGACCACTGTGACATAGCCCCACACTGACATGGGCACCACTGACCTGCTGCCCACTGTGACATGGCCCCCATAGTGCCATGGCCACCACTGACCTGCTGCCCGCTGTGACATAGCCCCCACAGTGACATGGCAACCAGTGGCCTGTTGCTCACTGTGACATGGCCACCACTGAACTGCTGCCCAATGTGACATAGCCCCCATAGTGACATGGCCACCATTGACCTGCTGCCCACTGTAACATGGCCCCCATAGTGACATGGCCACAACTGACCTGCTGCCCACTGTGACATAGCCCCCACATTGACATGGCAACCAGTGGCCTGTTGCTCACTGTGACATGGCCATCACTTACCAGCTGCACACTGTGACATGGCCCCACAGTGACGTGGCCATCACTGACCTGCTGCCCACTGTGACATGGCCCCCATAGTGACATGGCCACCACTGACCTGCTGCCCGCTGTGACATAGCCCCCACAGTGACATGGCAACCAGTGGCCTGTTGCTCACTGTGACATGACCTCACAGTGACATGGCCACCACTGAACTGCTGCCCAATGTGACATAGCCCCCATAGTGACATGGCCACCACTGACCTGCTGCACACTGTGACATGGCCACCATAGTGACACGGCCAGCACTGACCTGCTGCCCACTGTGACATAGCCCCCACAGTGACATGGCAACCAGTGGCCTGTTGCTCACTGTGACATGGCCATCACTGACCTGCTGCACACTGTGACATGGCCCCACAGTGACGTGACCACTACTGACCTGCTGCCCACTGTGACATGGCCCCCATAGTGACATGGCCACCACTGACCTGCTGCCCACTGTGACATGGCCCCCATAGTGACATGGCCACCACTGACCTGCTGCGCACTGTGACATAGCCCCCACAGTGACATGGCAACCAGTGGCCTGTTGCTCACTGTGACATGGCCACCACTGACCTGCTGCACACTGTGACATGACCTCACAGTGACATGGCCACCACTGACCTGCTGCCCAATATGACATAGCCCCCATAGTGACATGGCCACCACTGACCTGCTGCCCACTGTGACATAGCCCCCACAGTGACATGGCAACGAGTGGCCTGTTGCTCACTGTGACATGGCCATCACTGACCTGCTGCACACTGTGACATGGCCCCACAGTGACGTGGCCACTACTGACCTGCTGCCCACTGTGACATAGCCCCCATAGTGACATGGCCACCACTGACCTGCTGCCCACTGTGACATGGCCCCCATAGTGACATGGCCACCACTGACCTGCTGCCCACTGTGACATAGCCCCCACAGTGACATGGCAACCAGTGGCCTGTTGCTCACTGTGACATGGCCACCACTGACCTGCTGCCCAATGTGACATAGCCCCCATAGTGACATGGCCACCACTGACCTGCTGCCCACTGTGACATGGCCACCATAGTGACACGGCGACCACTGACCTGCTGCCCACTGTGACATAGCCCCCACAGTGACATGGCAACCAGTGGCCTGTTGCTCACTGTGACATGGCCACCAATGACCTGCTGCACACTGTGACATGACCTCACAGTGACATGGCCACCACTGACCTGCTGCCCAATGTGACATAGCCCCCATAGTGACATGGCCAGCACTGACCTGTTGCCCACTGTGACATAGACCCAACAGTGACATGGCAACCAGTGGCCTGTTGCTCACTGTGACATGGCCATCACTGACCTGCTGCACACTGTGACATGGCCCCACAGTGACGTGGCCACTACTGACCTGCTGCCCACTGTGACATGGCCCCCATAGTGACATGGCCACCACTGACCTGCTGCCCACTGTGACATAGCCCCCACAGTGACATGGCAACCAGTGGCCTGTTGCTCACTCTGATATGGCCACCACTGACCTGCTGCACACTGTGACATGACCTCACAGTGACATGGCCACCACTGACCTGCTGCCCACTGTGACATAGCCCCCATAGTGACATGGCCACCACTGACCTGCTGCCCAATGTGACATGGCCCCCATAGTGACATGGCCACCACTGACCTGCTGCCCACTGTGACATAGCCCCCACAGTGACATGGCAACCAGTGGCCTGTTGCTCACTGTGACATGGCCACCACTGACCTGCTGCCCAATGTGACATAGCCCCCATAGTGACATGGCCACCACTGACCTGCTGCCCACTGTGACATGGCCACCATAGTGACACGGCCACCACTGACCTGCTGCCCACTGTGACATAGCCCCCACAGTGACATGGCAACCAGTGGCCTGTTGCTCACTGTGACATGGCCACCAATGACCTGCTGCACACTGTGACATGACCTCACAGTGACATGGCCACCACTGACCTGCTGCCCAATGTGACATAGCCCCCATAGTGACATGGCCAGCACTGACCTGTTGCCCACTGTGACATAGACCAAACAGTGACATGGCAACCAGTGGCCTGTTGCTAACTGTGACATGGCAAATACTGTCCTGCTGCACACTGTGACATGACCTTACAGTGACATGGCCACCACTGACCGGCTGCCCAATGTGACATAGCCCCCATAGTGACATTGCCACCACTGACCTGCTGCCCACTGTGAAATAGCCCCCACAGTGACATGGCAACCAGTGGCCTGTTGCTCACTGTGACATGGCCATCACTGACCTGCTGCACACTGTGACATGGCCCCACAGTGACGTGGCCACTACTGACCTGCTGCTCACTGTGACATGGCCCCCATAGTGACATGGCCAGCACTGACCTGCTGCCCCCTGTGACATAGCCCCCACAGTGACATGGCAACCTGTGGCCTGTTGCTCACTGTGACATGGCCATCACTGACCTGCTGCCCACTGTGACATGGCCCCCATAGTGACATGGCCACCACTGACCTGCTGCCCACTGTGACGTGGCCCCAACAGTGACATGGCCACTACTGACCTGCTGCCCACTGTGACATGGCCGCCATAGTGACATGGGCACCACTGACGTGCTGCCCACTGTGACATTGCCCCCATAGTGACATGGCCAGCACTGACCTGCTGCCCACTGTGACATAGCCCCCACAGTGACATGGCAACCAGTGGCCTGTTGCTCACTGTGACATGGCCCCCATAGTGACATGGCCACCACTGACCTGCTGCCCACTGTGACATAGCCCCCACAGTGACATGGCAACCAGTGGCCTGTTGCTCACTGTGACATGGCCACCACTGACCTGCTGCACACTGTGACATGACCTCACAGTGACATGGCCACCACTGACCTGCTGCCCAATGTGACATAGCCCACATAGTGACATGGCCACCACTGACCTGCTGCCCAATGTGACATAGGCCCCATACTGACATGGCCAGCACTGACCTGCTGCCCACTGTGACATGGCCCCCATAGTGACATGGCCAGCACTGACCTGCTGCCCACTGTGACATAGTCCCGACAGTGACATGGCAACCAGTGGCCTGTTACTCACTGTGCCATGGCCATCACTGACCTGCTGCACACTGTGAAATGGCCCCACAGTGACGTGGCCACTACTGACCTGCTGCTCACTGTGACATGGCCCCCATAGTGACGTGGCCACCACTGACCTGCTTCCAACTGTGACATGGCCCCCATAGTGACATGGCCACCACTGACCTGCTGCCCACTATGACATTGCCCCCACAGTGACATGGCAAACAGTGGCCTGTTGCTCACTGTGACATGGCCATCACTGACCTGCTGCACACTGTTACATAGCCCCACAGTAACGTGGCCACTACTGACCAGCTGCTCACTGTGACATGGCCCCAATAGTGACATGGCCACCACTGACCTGCTGCCCACTGTGACATGGCCCCAACAGTGACATGGCCACCACTGACCCTTTGACCACTGTGACATGGCCCCACAGTGACGTGGCCACTATTGACCTGCTGCCCACTGTGACATAGCCCCCATAGTGACATGGCCTCCACTGACATGCTGCCCACTGTGACATAGCCCCCACAGTGACATGGCAACCAGTGGCCTGTTACTCACTGTGACATGGCCACCACTGACCTGCTGCACACTGTGACATGACCTCACAGTGACATGGCCACCATTGAACTGCTGCCCACTGTGACATAGCCCCCATAGTGACGTGGCCACCATTGACCTGCTGCCCACTGTAACATGGCCCCCATAGTGACATGGCCACAACTGACCTGCTGCCCACTGTGACATAGCCCCCACAGTGACATGGCAACCTGTGGCCTGTTGCTCACTGTGACATGGCCATCACTGACCTGCTGCACACTGTGACATAGCCCAACATTGACGTGGCCACTACTGACCTGCTGCTCACTGTGACATGGCCCCCATAGTGAAATGGCCACCACTGACCTGCTGCCCACTGTGACATGGCCCCAACAGTGACATGGCCACCACTGACCCGCTGACCACTGTGACATAGCCCCACAGTGACATGGCCATCACTTACCAGCTGCACACTGTGACATGGCCCCACAGTGACGTGGCCACTACTGACCTGCTTCCCAATGTGACATGGCCCCCATAGTGACATGGCCACCACTGACCTGCTGCCCACTGTGACATGGCCCCCATAGTGACATGGCCACCACTGACCTGCTGCCCACTGTGACATAGCCCCCACAGTGACATGGCAACCAGTGGCCTGTTGCTCACTGTGACATGGTCATCACTGAACTGCTGCACACTGTGACATGGCCCCACAGTGACGTGGCCACTACTGACCTGCTGCTCACTGTGACATGGCCCCCATAGTGACATGGCCACCACTGACCTGCTGCCCACTGTGACATGGCCCCAACAGTGACATGGCCACCACTGACCCGCTGACCACTGTGACATAGCCCCACACTGACATGGGCACCACTGACCTGCTGCCCACTGTGACATGGCCCCCATAGTGCCATGGCCACCACTGACCTGCTGCCCGCTGTGACATAGCCCCCACAGTGACATGGCAACCAGTGGCCTGTTGCTCACTGTGACATGGCCACCACTGAACTGCTGCCCAATGTGACATAGCCCCCATAGTGACATGGCCACCATTGACCTGCTGCCCACTGTAACATGGCCCCCATAGTGACATGGCCACAACTGACCTGCTGCCCACTGTGACATAGCCCCCACATTGACATGGCAACCAGTGGCCTGTTGCTCACTGTGACATGGCCATCACTTACCAGCTGCACACTGTGACATGGCCCCACAGTGACGTGGCCATCACTGACCTGCTGCCCACTGTGACATGGCCCCCATAGTGACATGGCCACCACTGACCTGCTGCCCGCTGTGACATAGCCCCCACAGTGACATGGCAACCAGTGGCCTGTTGCTCACTGTGACATGACCTCACAGTGACATGGCCACCACTGAACTGCTGCCCAATGTGACATCGCCCCCATAGTGACATGGCCACCACTGACCTGCTGCACACTGTGACATGGCCACCATAGTGACACGGCCAGCACTGACCTGCTGCCCACTGTGACATAGCCCCCACAGTGACATGGCAACCAGTGGCCTGTTGCTCACTGTGACATGGCCATCACTGACCTGCTGCACACTGTGACATGGCCCCCATAGTGACGTGACCACTACTGACCTGCTGCCCACTGTGAATGGCCCCCATAGTGACATGGCCACCACTGACCTGCTGCCCACTGTGACATGGCCCCCATAGTGACATGGCCACCACTGACCTGCTGCGCACTGTGACATAGCCCCCACAGTGACATGGCAACCAGTGGCCTGTTGCTCACTGTGACATGGCCACCACTGACCTGCTGCACACTGTGACATGACCTCACAGTGACATGGCCACCACTGACCTGCTGCCCAATATGACATAGCCCCCATAGTGACATGGCCACCACTGACCTGCTGCCCACTGTGACATAGCCCCCACAGTGACATGGCAACCAGTGGCCTGTTGCTCACTGTGACATGGCCATCACTGACCTGCTGCACACTGTGACATGGCCTCACAGTGACGTGGCCACTACTGACCTGCTGCCCACTGTGACATAGCCCCCATAGTGACATGGCCACCACTGACCTGCTGCCCACTGTGACATGGCCCCCATAGTGACATGGCCACCACTGACCTGCTGCCCACTGTGACATAGCCCCCACAGTGACATGGCAACCAGTGGCCTGTTGCTCACTGTGACATGGCCACCACTGACCTGCTGCCCAATGTGACATAGCCCCCATAGTGACATGGCCACCACTGACCTGCTGCCCACTGTGACATGGCCACCATAGTGACACGGCCAGCACTGACCTGCTGCCCACTGTGACATAGCCCCCACAGTGACATGGCAACCAGTGGCCTGTTGCTCACTGTGACATGGCCACCAATGACCTGCTGCACACTGTGACATGACCTCACAGTGACATGGCCACCACTGACCTGCTGCCCACTGTGACATAGCCCCCACAGTGACATGGCCACCAGTGGCCTGTTGCTCACTCTGATATGGCCACCACTGACCTGCTGCACACTGTGACATGACCTCACAGTGACATGGCCATCACTGACCTGCTGCACACTGTGACATGGCCCCACAGTGACGTGGCCACTACTGACCTGCTGCTCACTGTGACATGGCCCCCATAGTGACATGGCCAGCACTGACCTGCTGCCCCCTGTGACATAGCCCCCACAGTGACATGGCAACCTGTGGCCTGTTGCTCACTGTGACATGGCCATCACTGACCTGCTGCCTACTGTGACATGGCCCCCATAGTGACATGGCCACCACTGACCTTCTGCCCACTGTGACGTGGCCCCAACAGTGACATGGCCACTACTGACCTGCTGCCCACTGTGACATGGCCGCCATAGTGACATGGGCACCACTGACGTGCTGCCCACTGTGACATTGCCCCCATAGTGACATGGCCAGCACTGACCTGCTGCCCACTGTGAAATAGCCCCGACAGTGACATGGCAAGCAGTGGCCTGTTGCTACCTGTGACATGGCAACCACTGACCTGTTGCACACTGTGACATGACCTCTCAGTGACATGGCCACCACTGACCTGCTGCCCACTGTGACATGGCCCCCACAGTGACATGGCAACCAGTGGCCTGTTGCTCACTGTGACATGGCCATCACTGACCTGCTGCACACTGTGACATGGCCCCAGAGTGACGTGGCCACTACTGACCTGCTGCTCACTGTGACATGGCCCCCATAGTGACATGGCCACCACTGACCTGCTGCCCACTGTGACATAGCCCCCACAGTGACATGGCAACCAGTGGCCTGTTGCTCACTGTGACATGGCCACCACTGACCTGCTGCACACTGTGACATGACCTCACAGTGACATGGCCACCACTGACCTGCTGCCCAATGTGACATAGCCCACATAGTGACATGGCCAGCACTGACCTGCTGCCCAATGTGACATAGCCCCCATACTGACATGGCCAGCACTGACCTGCTGCCCACTGTGACATGGCCCCCATAGTGACATGGCCACTACTGACCTGCTGCCCAATGTGACATAGGCCCCATACTGACATGGCCAGCACTGACCTGCTGCCCACTGTGACATGGCCCCCATAGTGACATGGCCAGCACTGACCTGCTGCCCACTGTGACATGGCCCCCATAGTGACATGGCCACCACTGACCTGCTGCCCACTGTGACATAGCCCCCACAGTGACATGGCAACCAGTGGCCTGTTGCTCACTGTGACATGGTCATCACTGAACTGCTGCACACTGTGACATGGCCCCACAGTGACGTGGCCACTACTGACCTGCTGCTCACTGTGACATGGCCCCCATAGTGACATGGCCACCACTGACCTGCTGCCCACTGTGACATGGCCCCAACAGTGACATGGCCACCACTGACCCGCTGACCACTGTGACATAGCCCCACACTGACATGGGCACCACTGACCTGCTGCCCACTGTGACATGGCCCCCATAGTGCCATGGCCACCACTGACCTGCTGCCCGCTGTGACATAGCCCCCACAGTGACATGGCAACCAGTGGCCTGTTGCTCACTGTGACATAGCCACCACTGAACTGCTGCCCAATGTGACATAGCCCCCATAGTGACATGGCCACCATTGACCTGCTGCCCACTGTAACATGGCCCCCATAGTGACATGGCCACAACTGACCTGCTGCCCACTGTGACATAGCCCCCACATTGACATGGCAACCAGTGGCCTGTTGCTCACTGTGACATGGCCATCACTTACCTGCTGCACACTGTGACATGGCCCCACAGTGACGTGGCCATCACTGACCTGCTGCCCACTGTGACATGGCCCCCATAGTGACATGGCCACCACTGACCTGCTGCCCGCTGTGACATAGCCCCCACAGTGACATGGCAACCAGTGGCCTGTTGCTCACTGTGACATGACCTCACAGTGACATGGCCACCACTGAACTGCTGCCCAATGTGACATAGCCCCCATAGTGACATGGCCACCACTGACCTGCTGCACACTGTGACATGGCCACCATAGTGACACGGCCAGCACTGACCTGCTGCCCACTGTGACATAGCTCCCACAGTGACATGGCAACCAGTGGCCTGTTGCTCACTGTGACATGGCCATCACTGACCTGCTGCACACTGTGACATGGCCCCACAGTGACGTGGCCACTACTGACCTGCTGCCCACTGTGACATGGCCCCCATAGTGACATGGCCACCACTGACCTGCTGCCCACTGTGACATAGCCCCCACAGTGACATGGCAACCAGTGGCCTGTTGCTCACTCTGATATGGCCACCACTGACCTGCTGCACACTGTGACATGACCTCACAGTGACATGGCCACCACTGACCTGCTGCCCACTGTGACATGGCCCCCGTAGTGACATGGCCACCACTGACCTGCTGCCCACTGTGATATAGCCCCCACAGTGACATGGCAACCAGTGGCCTGTTACTCACTGTGACATGGCCATCACTGATCTGCTGCACACTGTGACATGGCCCCTCAGTGACGTGGCCATTACTGACATGCTGCCCACTGTGACACGGCCCCCATAGTGACATGGCCACCACTGACCTGCTGCCCACTGTGACATTACCCCATAGTGACATATCCACCACTGACCCGCTGACAACTGTGACATAGCCCCACAGTGACTTGGGCACCACTGACCTGCTGCCCACTGTGACATGGCCCCCATAGTGACATGGCCACCACTGACCTGCTGCCCACTGTGACATAGCCCCCACAGTGACATGGCAACCAGTGGCCTGTTGCTCACTGTGACATGGCCATCACTGACCTGCTGCACACTGTGACATGGCCCCACAGTGACGTGGCCACTACTTACCTGCTGCTCACTTTGACATGGCCCCCATAGTGACATGGCCACCACTGACCTTCTGCCCACTGTGACATGGCCCCAACAGTGACATGGCCACCACTGTCCCGCTGACCACTGTGACATAGCCCCCATAGTGACATGGCCACCACTGACCTGCTGCCCACTGTGACATGGCCCCCATAGTGACATGGCCACCACTGACCTGCTGCCCACTGTGACATTGCCCCCACAGTGACATGGCCAGCACTGACCTGCTGCACACTGTGACATAGCCCCCACAGTGACATGGCAACCAGTGGCGTGTTGCTCACTGTGACATGGCCACCACTGACATGCTGTACACTGTGACATTGCCCCCATACTGACCTGGCCACCACTGACATGCTGCCCACTGTGACATGGCCCCCATAGTGACATAGGCACCACTGGCATGCTGCCCACTGTGACATAGCCCCCACAGTGACATGGCAACCAGTGGCCTTTTTCTCACTGTGACATGGCCACCACTGACCTGCTGCCCACTGTGACATGGCCCCCATAGTGACATGGCCACCACTGACCTGCTGCCCACTGTGACATAGCCCCCACAGTGACATGGCAACCAGTGGCCTGTTGCTCACTGTGACATGGCCACCACTGACCTGCTGCACACTGTGACATGACCTCACAGTGACATGGCCACCACTGACCTGCTGCCCAATGTGACATAGCCCCCATAGTGACATGGCCACCACTGATCTGCTGCCCACTGTGACATGGACTCATAGTGACATGGCCACCACTGACCTGCTGCCCAATGTGACATAGCCCCCATAGTGACATGGCCACCACTGATCTGCTGCCCACTGTGATATGGAGTCATAGTGACATGGCCACCACTGATCCGCTGACCACTGTGACATAGCCCCACAGTGACCTGGCCACCACTGACCTGCTACCCACAGTGACATGGCCCCCATAGTGACATGGCGACCACTGACCTGCTGCACACTGTGACATGACCTCACAGTGACATGGACACCACTGACCTGCTGCCCACTCTGACATAGACACCACAGTGACATGGCAACCAGTGGCCTATTGCTCACTGAGACATGGCCACCACTGACCTGCTGCACACTGTGACATGGCCCCCATAGTGACATCGACATTACTGACCTGCTGCCCAATGTGACATAGCCCCCATAGTGACATGGCCACCACTGACCTGCTGCCCACTGTGACATGGCCACCATAGTGACACGGCCAGCACTGACCTGCTGCCCACTGTGACATAGCCCCCACAGTGACATGGCAACCAGTGGCCTGTTGCTCACTGTGACATGGCAACCAGTGGCCTGTTGCTCACCGTGACATGACCTCACAGTGACATGGCCACCACTGAAGTGCTGCCCAATGTGACATAGCCCCCATAGTGACGTGGCCACCATTGACCTGCTGCCCACTGTAACATGGCCCCCATAGTGACATGGCCACCACTGACCTGCTGCCCACTGTGACATAGCCCCCACAGTGACATGGCAACCAGTGGCCTGTTACTCACTGTGACATGGCCATCAATCAGCTGCTGCCCACTGTGACATGGCCCCCGTAGTGACATGGCCACCACTGACCTGCTGCACACTATGACATAGCCCCCACAGTGACAGGGCAACCAGTGGCATGTTGCTCACTGTGACATGGCCATCACTGACCTGCTGCACACTGTGACATGGCCCCACAGTGACGTGGCCACCACTGACCTGCTGCCCACTGTGACATAGCCCCCACAGTGACATGGCAACCAGTGGCCTGTTGCTCACTGTGACATGGCCATCACTGACCTGCTGCACACTGTGACATGGCCCCACAGTGACGTGGCCACTACTGACCTGCTGCCCACTGTGACATGGCCCCCATAGTGACATGGCCACCACTGACCTGCTGCCCACTGTGACATGGCCCCAACAGTGACATGGCCACTACTGACCCGCTGACCACTGTGACATAGCACCACAGTGACTTGGTCACCACTGACCTGCTGCCCACTGTGACATGGCCCCCATAGTGACATGGCCACCACTGACCTGCTGCCCACTGTGACATAGCCCCCACAGTGACATGGCAACCAGTGGCCTGTTGCTCATTGTGACATGGCCACCACTGACCTGCTGCACACTGTGACATGACCTCACAGTGACATGGCCACCACTGACCTGCTGCCCACTGTGACATGGCCCCCATAGTGACATGGCCACCACTGACCTGCTGCCCACTGTGAAATAGCCCCCACAGTGACATGGCAACCAGTGGCCTGTTGCTCACTGTGACATGGCCATCACTTACCAGCTGCCCACTGTGACATGGCCCCACAGTGACGTGGCCATCACTGACCTGCTGCCCACTGTGACATGGCCCCCATAGTGACATGGCCACCACTGACCTGCTGCCCGCTGTGACATAGCCCCCACAGTGACATGGCAACCAGTGGCCTGTTGCTCACTGTGACATGACCTCACAGTGACATGGCCAGCACTGAACTGCTGCCCAATGTGACATAGCCCCCATAGTGACATGGCCACCACTGACCTGCTGCCCACTGTGACATGGCCACCATAGTGACACGGCCAGTACTGACCTGCTGCCCACTGTGACATAGCCCCCACAGTGACATGGCAACCAGTGGCCTGTTGCTCACTGTGACATGGCCATCACTGACCTGCTGCACACTGTGACATGACCTCACAGCGACATGGCCACCACTGAACTGCTGCCCAATGTGACATAGCCCCCATAGTGACATGGCCACCATTGACCTGCTGCCCACTGTGACATGGCCCCCATAGTGTCATGGCCAAAACTGACCTGCTGCCCACTGTGACATAGCCCCCACAGTGACATGGCAACCAGTGGCCTGTTGCTCACTGTGACATGGCCATCACTGACCTGCTGCACACTGTGACATGGCCCCACAGTGACGTGGCCACTACTGACCTGCTGCCCACTGTGACATAGCCCCCATAGTGACATGGCCACCACTGACCTGCTGCCCACTGTGACATAGCCCCCACAGTGACATGGCAACCAGTGGCCTGTTGCTCACTGTGACATGGCCACCACTGAGCTTCTGCACACTGTGACATGACCTCACAGTGACATGGCCACCACTGAAGTGCTGCCCAATGTGACATAGCCCCCATAGTGACGTGGCCACCATTGACCTGCTGCCCACTATAACATGGCCCCCATAGTGACATGGCCACCACTGACCTGCTGCCCACTGTGACATATCCCCCACAGTGACATGGCAACCAGTGGCCTGTTGCTCACTGTGACATGGCCATCACTGACCTGCTGCACACTGTGACATGGCCCCACAGTGACGTGGCCACTACTGACCTGCTGCTCATAGTGACATGGCCCCCATAGTGACATGGACACCACTGACCTGCTGCCCACTGTGACATAGCCCCCACAGTGACATGGCAACCAGTGGCCTGTTGCTCACTGTGACATGGCCATCACTTACCAGCTGCACACTGTGACATGGCCCCACAGTGACGTGGCCACTACTGACCTGCTGCCCACTGTGACATGGCCCCCATAGTGACATGGCCACCACTGACCTGCTGCCCACTGTGACATGGCCCCAACAGTGACATGGCCACCACTGACCCGCTGACCACTGTGACATAGCACCACAGTGACTTGGGCACAACTGACCTGCTGCCCACTGTGACATGGCCCCCATAGTGACATGGCCACCACTGACCTGCTGCCCACTGTGACATAGCCCCCACAGTGACATGGCAACCAGTGGCCTGTTACTCACTGTGACATGGCCACCACTGACCTGCTGCACACTGTGACATGACCTCAGAGTGACATGGCCACCACTGACCTGCTGCCCACTGTGACATGGCCCCCATAGTGACATGGCCACCACTGACCTGCTGCCCACTGTGACATAGCCCCCACAGTGACATGGCAACCAGTGGCCTGTTGCTCACTGTGACATGGCCACCACTGACCTGCTGCCCAATGTGACATAGCCCCCATAGTGACATGGCCACCACTGACCTGCTGCCCACTGTGACATGGCCACCATAGTGACACGGCCACCACTGACCTGCAGCCCACTGTGACATAGCCCCCACAGTGACATGGCAATCAGTGGCCTGTTGCTCACTGTGACATGGCCACCACTGACCTGCTGCACACTGTGACATGACCTCACAATGACATGGCCACCACTGACATGCTGCCCAATGTGACATAGCCCCCATAGTGACATGGCCAGCACTGACCTGTTGCCCACTGTGACATAGACCCAACAGTGACATGGCAACCAGTGGCCTGTTGCTCACTGTGACATGGCCATTACTGACCTGCTGCACACTGTGACATGGCCCCACAGTGACGTGGCCACTACTGACCTGCTGCCCACTGTGACATGGCTTCCATAGTGACATGGCCACCACTGACCTGCTGCCCACTGTGACATAGCCCCCATAGTGACGTGGCCACTACTGACCCGCTGACCACTGTGACATAGCACCACAGTGACTTGGGCACAACTGACCTGCTGCCCAATGTGACATGGCCCCCATAGTGACATGGCCACCACTGACCTGCTGCCCACTGTGACATAGCCCCCACAGTGACATGGCAACCAGTGGCCTGTTGCTCACTGTGACATGGCCACCACTGACCTGCTGCACACTGTGACATGACCTCACAGTGACATGGCCACCACTGACCTTCTGCCCACTGTGACATGGCCCCAACAGTGACATGGCCACCACTGTCCCGCTGACCACTGTGACATAGTCCCCATAGTGACATGGCCACCACTGACCTGCTGCCCACTGTGACATGGCCCCCATAGTGACATGGCCACCACTGACCTGCTGCCCACTGTGATATTGCCCCCACAGTGACATGGCCAGCACTGACCTGCTGCCCACTGTGACTTTGCCCCCACAGTGACATGGCAACCAGTGGCCTGTTGCTCACTGTGACATGGCCATGACTGAAATGCTGCACAATGTGACATGGCCCCACAGTGACGTGGCCACTACTGACCTGCTGCCCACTGTGACATGGCCCCCACAGTTACATGGCCACCACAGATCCTCTGACCAATGTGATATAGCCCCACAGTGACATGGCCACCACTGACCTGCTACCCACTGTGACATAGCCCCCATAGTGACATGGGCACCACTGACCTGCTGCCCACTGTGACATGGCCCCCATACTGACCTGGCCACCACTGACATGCTGCCCACTGTGACATGGCCCCCATAGTGACATAGGCACCACTGGCATGCTGCCCACTGTGACATAGCCCCCACAGTGACATGGCAACCAGTGGCCTTTTTCTCACTGTGACAGGGCCACCACTGACCTGCTGCCCACTGTGACATGGCCGCCAGAGTGACATGTCCACCAGTGACCTGCTGCCCACTGTGACATAGACCCCACAGTGACATGGCAACCAGTGGCCTGTTGCTCACTGTGACATGGCCACCACTGACCTGCTGCACACTGTGACATGACCTCACAGTGACATGGCCACCACTGACCTGCTGCCCAATGTGACATAGCCCCCATAGTGACATGGCCACCACTGATCTGCTGCCCACTGTGACATGGACTCATAGTGACATGGCCACCACTGATCCGCTGACCACTGTGACATAGCCCCACAGTGACCTGGCCACCACTGACCTGCTACCCACAGTGACATGGCCCCCATAGTGACATGGCCACCACTGACCTGCTGCCCACTGTGACATGGCCCCCATAGAGACTTGGCCACAACTGACCTGCTGCCCACTGTGACATAACCCCCACAGTGACATGCCAACAAGTGGCCTGTTTCTCACTGTGACATGGCCACCACTGACCTGCTGCACACTGTGACATGACCTCACAGTGACATGGCCACCAATGACCTGCTGCCCAATGTGACATAGCCCCCATAGTGACATGGCCACCACTGACCTCCTGCCCACTGTGACATGGCCCCCACAGTGACATGGCCAGCACTGACTTGGTTCCCACTGTGACATAGCCCCCACAGTGACATGGCAACGAGTGGCCTATTGCTCACTGTGACATGGCCACCACTGACCAGCTGCGCACTGTGACATGACCTCACAGCGGCATGGCCACCACTGACCTGCTGCCCACTGTGACATTACCCCAACAGTGACATGTCCACCACTGACCCGCTGACAACTGTGACATAGCCCCACAGTGACTTGGGCACCACTGACCTGCTGCCCACTGTGACATGGCCCCCATAGTGACATGGCCACCACTGACCTGCTGCCCACTGTGACATAGCCCCCATAGTGACACGGCCAGCACTGACCTGCTGCCCACTGTGACATGGACCCATAGTGACATGGCCAGCACAGACCTGCTGCCCACTGTGACATGGACCCACAGTGACGTGGCCACTAGTGACCTGCTGCCCACTGTGACATGTCCCCCATAGTGACATGGCGACCACTGACCTGCTGCACACTGTGAAATGACCTCACAATGACATGGACACCACTGACCTGCTGCGCACTGTGACATGACCTCACAGTGACATGGCCACCACTTACCAGCTGCCCACTGTGACATAGCCCCCATAGTGACATGGCCACCACTGACCTGCTGCCCACAGTGACATAGCCCCCATAGTGACATGGCCACCACTGACCTCCTGCCCACTGTGACATGGCCCCATAGTGACATGGCCACCACTGACTTGCTTCCCACTGTGACATAGCCCCCACAGTGACATGGCAACGAGTGGCCTATTGCGCACTGTGACATGACCTCACAGCGGCATGGCCACCACTGACCTGCTGCCCACTGTGACATTACCCCACAGTGACTTGGGCACCACTGACCTGCTGCCCACTGTGACATGGCCCCCATAGTGACATGGCCACCACTGACCTGCTGCCCACTGTGACATGGACCCATAGTGACATGGCCAGCACAGACCTGCTGCCCACTGTGACATGGACCCACAGTGACGTGGCCACTAGTGACCTGCTGCCCACTGTGACATGTCCCCCATAGTGACATGGCCACCACTGACCTGCTGCCCACTCTGACATAGACACCACAGTGACATGGCAACCAGTGGCCTATTGCTCACTGAGACATGGCCACCACTGACCTGCTGCACACTGTGACATGGCCCCCATAGTGACATCGACATTACTGACCTGATGCCCACTGTGACATGGCCCCCATAGTGACATGGCCACCACTGACCTGCTGCACACTGTGACATAGCCCCCACAGTGACATGGCAACCAGTGGCCAGTTGCTCACTGTGACATGGCCACCACTGACCTGCTGCACACTGTGACATGGCCCCACAGTGACGTGGCCTCTACTGACCTGCTGCCCACTGTGACATGGCCCCCATAGTGACATGGCCACCACTGACCTGCTTCCCACAGTGACATGGCCCCCATAATGACATGGCCACCACTGACCTGCTGCACACTGTGACATGGCCACCATAGAGACTTGGCCACAACTGACCTGCTGCCCACTGTGACATAACCCCCACAGTGACATGGCAACAAGTGGCCTGTTTCTCACTGTGACATGGCCACCACTGACCTGCTGCACACTGTGACATGACCTCACAGTGACATGGCCGCCACTGACCTGCTGCCCAATGTGACATAGCCCCCATAGTGACATGGCCACCACTCACCTCCTGCCCACTGTGACATGGCCCCCATAGTGACATGGCCAGCACTGACTTGCTTCCCACTGTGACATAGCCCCCACAGTGACATGGCAACGAGTGGCCTATTGCTCACTGTGACATGGTCACCACTGACCTGCTGCGCACTGTGGCATGAACTCACAGTGACATGGCCACCTCTTACCAGCTGCCCACTGTGACATAGCCCCCATAGTGACATGGCCACCACTGACCTGCTGCCCACTGTGACATGGCCCCCACAGTAACATGGCCACAACTGACCTGCTGCCCAATGTGACATGGCCCCACAGTGACGTGGCCACTACTGACCTGCTGCTCACTGTGACATGGCCCCCATAGTGCCATGGCCACCACTGACCTGCTGCCCACTGTGACATAGACCCCACAGTGACATGGCAACCAGTGGCATGTTGCTCACTGTGACATGGCCATCACTGACCTGCTGCACACTGTGACATGGCCCCACAGTGACGTGGCCACTACTGACCTGCTGTCCACTGTGACATGGCCCCCATAGTGACATGGCCACCACTGACCTGCTGCACACTTTGACATAGCCCCCACAGTGAGATGGCAACCAGTGGCCTGTTGCTCACTGTGACATGGCCACCACTGACCTGCTTCCCAATGTGACATAGCCCCCATAGTGACATGGCCACCACTGACCTGCTGCCCACTGTGACATGGCCACCATAGTGACACGGCCAGCACTGACCTGCTGCCCAATGTGACATAGCCCCCATAGTGACATGGCCACCACTGACCTGCTGCCCACTATGACATGGCCACCATAGTGACACGGCCAGCACTGACCTGCTGCCCACTGTAACATAGCCCCCACAGTGACATGGCAACCAGTGGCCTGTTGCTCACTGTGACATGGCCACCACTGACCTGCTGCACACTGTTACATGACCTCACAGTGACATGTCCACCACTGACCTGCTGCCCACTGTGACATGGCCCCCATAGTGACATGGCCACCATTGACCTGCTGCCCACTGTGACATGGCCCCAACAGTGACATGGCCACTACTGACCTGCTGACCACTGTGACATGGCCCCCATAGTGACATGGCCACCACTGACCTGCTGCACACTGTGACATAGCCCCCACACTGACATGGCAACCAGTGGCCTGTTGCTCACTGTGACATGGCCATCACTGACCTGCTGCACACTGTGACATGGCCCCCATAGTGACATGGCCACCACTGATCTGCTGCCCACTGTGACATAGCCCCCACAGTGACATGGCAACCAGTGGCCTGTTGCTCACTGTGACATGGCCACCACTGACCTGCTGCACACTGTGACATGACCTCACCGTGACATGGCCACCACTGACCCGCTGCACACTGTGACATGACCTCACATTGACATGGCCACTCCTGACCTGCTGCCCAATGTGACATAGCCCCCATAGTGACATGGCCACCACTGACCTGCTGCCCACTATGACATGGCCACCATAGTGACACGGCCAGCACTGACCTGCTGCCCAATGTGACATAGCCCCCATAGTGACATGGCCACCACTGACCTGCTGCCCACTGTGACATGGCCACCAAAGTGACACGGCCAGCACTGACCTGCTGCCCACTGTAACATAGCCCCCACAGTGACATGGCAACCAGTGGCCTGTTGCTCACTGTGACATGGCCAACACTGACCTGCTGCACACTGTTACATGACCTCACAGTGACATGGCCACCACTGACCTGCTGCCCACTGTGACATGGCCCCCATAGTGACATGGCCACCATTGACATGCTGCCCACTGTGACATGGCCTCAACAGTGACATGGCCACTACTGACCTGCTGACCACTGTGACATGGCCCCCATAGTGACATGGCCACCACTGACCTGCTGCACACTGTGACATAGCCCCCACACTGACATGGCAACCAGTGGCCTGTTGCTCACTGTGACATGGCCATCACTGACCTGCTGCACACTGTGACATGGCCCCCATAGTGACATGGCCAGCACTGACCTGCTGCCCACTGTGCAATGGCCCCAACAGTGACATGGCCACCACTGACCGACTGACAACTGTGACATAGCCCCACAGTGACTTGGGCACCACTAACCTGCTGCCCACTGTGACATGGCCCCCATAGTGACATGGCCACCACTGACCTGCTGCCCACTGTGACATAGCCCCCACAGTGACATGGCAAGCAGAGGCCTGTTGCTCACTGTGACATGGCCATCACTGACCTGCTGCACACTGTGACATGGCCGCACAGTGACGTGGCCACTACTGACCTGCTGCCCACTGTGACATGGCCGCCATAGTGACATGGCCACCACTGATCTGCTGCCCACTGTGACATAGCCCCCACAGTGACATGGCAACCAGTGGCCTGTTGCTCACTGTGACATGGCCACCACTGACCTGCTGCACACTGTGACATGACCTCACCGTGACATGGCCACCACTGACCTGCTGCACACTGTGACATGACCTCACAGTGACATGGCCACTACTGACCTGCTGCCCAATGTGACATAGCTCCCATAGTGACATGACCACCACTGACCTGCTGCCCACTGTGACATGGCCCCCGTAGTGACATGTCCAGCAGTGACCTGCTGCCCACTGTGACATAGCCCCCACAGTGACATGGCAACCAGTGGCCTGTTGCTCACTGTGACATGGCCATCACGGACCTGCTGCACACTGTGACATGGCCCCACATTGACGTGGCCACTACTGACCTGCTGCCCACTGTGACATGGCCACCATAGTGACACGGCCAGCACTGACCTGCTGCCCACTGTAACATAGCCCCCACAGTGACATGGCAACCAGTGGCCTGTTGCTCACTGTGACATGGCCACCACTGACCTGCTGCACACTGTGACATGACCTCACAGTGACATGGCCACCACTGACCTGCTGCCCACTGTGACATGGCCCCCATAGTGACATGGCCACCATTGACCTGCTGCCCACAGTGACATGGCCCCAACAGTGACATGGCCACTACTGACCTGCTGACCACTGTGACATATCACCACAGTGACTTGGGCACAACTGACCTGCTGCCCACTGTGACATGGCCCCCATAGTGACATGGCCACCACTGACCTGCTGCCCAGTGTGACATAGCCCCCACAGTGACATGGCAACCAGTGGCCTGTTGCTCACTGTGACATGGCCGCCACTGACCTGCTGCACACTGTGACATGACCTCACAGTGACATGGCCAACACTGACCTGCTGCCCACTGTGACATGGCCCCCATAGTGACATGGCCACCACTGACCTGCTGCCCACTGTGACATAGCCCCCACAGTGACATGGCAACCAGTGGCCTGTTACTCAATGTGACATGGCCATCATTGACTTGCTGCACACTGTGACATGGCCCCACAGTGACGTGGCCACTACTGACCTGCTGCCCACTGTGACATGGCCCCCATAGTGACATGGCCACCACTGACCTGCTGCCCACTGTGACATAGCCCCCACAGTGACATGGCAACCAGTGGCGTGTTGCTCACTGTGACATGGCCACCACTGACCTGCTGCACACTGTGACATGACCTCACAGTGACATGGCCACCACTGACCTGCTGCCCAATGTGACATAGCCCCCATAGTGACATGGCCACCATTGACATGCTGCCCACTTTGACATGGCCCCCATAGTGACATGGCCAGCACTGACCTGCTGCCCACTGTGACATAATCCCCACAGTGACATGGCAACCAGTGGCCTGTTGCTCACTGTGACATGGCCACTACTGACCTGCTGCTCACTGTGACATGGCCCCCATAGTGACATGGCCACCACTGACCTGCTGCCCACTGTGACATGGCCCCAACAGTGACATGGCCACCACTGACCCTCTGACCACTGTGACATAGCCCCAAAGTGACATGGGCACCACTGACCTGTGGCCCACTGTGACATAGCCCCCACAGTGACATGGCAACCAGTGGCCTGTTGCTCACTGTGACATGGCCATCACTGACCTGCTGCACACTGTGACATGGCCCCACAGTGACGTGGCCACTACTGACATGCTGCCCACTGTGACATGGCCCCCATAGTGACATGGCCACCACTGACCTGCTGCCCACAGTGACATGGCCCCCATAGTGACATGGCCACCACTGACCTGCTGCCCACTGTGACATAGCCCCCACACTGACATGGCAACCAGTGGCCTGTTGCTCACTGTGACATGGCCATCACTGACCTGCTGCACACTGTGACATGGCCCCCATAGTGACATGGCCACCACTGACCTGCTGCCCAATGTGACATAGCCCCCATAGAGACATAGCCACCATTGACCTGCTGCCCACGTTGACATGGCCCCCATAGTGACATGGCCAAAACTGACGTGCTGCCCACTGTGACATAGCCCCCACAGTGACATGGCAACCAGTGGCCTGTTGCTCACTGTGACATGGCCACCATTGACCTGCTGCCCACTGTGACATGGCCCCCATAGTGACATGGCCACCACTGACCGACTGACAACTGTGACATAGCCCCACAGTGACTTGGGCACCACTGACCTGCTGCCCACTGTGACATGGCCCCCATAGTGACATGGCCACCACTGACCTGCTGCCCACTGTGACATAGACCCCACAGTGACATAGCAACCAGTGGCCTGTTGCTCACTGTGACATGGCCACCACTGACCTGCTGCACACTGTGACATGACCTCACCGTGACATGGCCACCACTGACCTGCTGCACACTGTGACATGACCTCACAGTGACATGGCCACTCCTGACCTGCTGCCCAATGTGACATAGCCCCCATAGTGACATGACCACCACTGACCTGCTGCCCACTGTGACATAGCCCCCACAGTGACATGGCAACCAGTGCCCTGTTTCTCACTGTGACTTGGCCATCACGGACCTGCTGCACACTGTGACATGGCCCCACAGTGACGTGGCCACTACTGACCTGCTGCCCACTGTGACATGGCCCCATAGTGACATGGCCACCACTGACCTGCTGCCCACTGTGACATGGCCCCCATAGTGACATGGCCACCACTGACCTGCTGCCCACTTTGACATAGCCCCCACAGTGACATGGCAACCAGTGCCCTGTTTCTCACTGTGACATGGCCATCATTGACCTGCTGCACACTGTGACATGGCCCCACAGTGACGTGGCCACTACTGACCTGCTGCCCACTGTGACATGGCCCCAACAGTGACATGGCCACCACTGACCTGCTGCCCACTGTGACATAGACCCCACAGTGACATGGCAACCAGTGTCCTGTTTCTCACTGTGACATGGCCATCACTGACCTGCTGCACACTGTGACATGGCCCCACAGTGACGTGGCCACTACTGACCTGCTGCCCACTGTGACATGGCCCCAACAGTGACATGGCCACTACTGACCCGCTGACCACTGTGACATAGCCCCACAGTGACTTGGGCACCACTGACCTGCTGCCCACTGTGACATAGCCCCCACAGTGACATGGCAACCAGTGGCCTGTTTCTCACTGTGACATGTCCACCACTGACATACTGCACACTGTGACATGACCTCACCGTGACATGGCCACCACTGACCTGCTGCACACTGTGACATGACCTCACAGTGACATGGCCACTACTGACCTGCTGCCCAATGTGACATAGCACCCATAGTGACATGTCCACCACTGACCTGCTGCCCACTGTGACATGGCCCCCATAGTGACATGGCCAGCACTGACCTGCTGCCCACTATGACATAGCCCCCGCAGTGACATGGCAACCAGTGGCCTGTTGCTCACTGTGACATGGCCATCACTGACCTGCTGCACACTGTGACATGGCCCCACAGTGACGTGGCCACTACTGACTTGCTGCCACTGTGACACAGCCCCCATAGTGACATGGCCACCACTGACCTGCTGCCCACTGTGACATAGCCCCCACAGTGACATGGCAACCAGTGGCCTGTTGCTCACTGTGACATGGCTACCACTGACCTGCTGCACACTGTGACATGACCTCACAGTGACATGGCCAACACTGACATGCTGCCCAATGTGACATAGCCCCCATAGTGACATGGCCACCATTGACCTGCTGCCCACTGTGACATGGCCCCCATAGTGACATGGCCACCACTGACCTGCTGCCCACTGTGACATAGCCCCCACAGTGACATGGCAACCAGTGGCCTGTTGCTCACTGTGACATGTCCATCACTGACCTGCTGCACACTGTGACATGGCCCCACAGTGACGTGGCCACTACTGACCTGCTACCCACTGTGACATGGCCCCCATAGTGACATGGCCACCACTGACCTGCTGCCCACTGTGACATAGCCCCCACAGTGACATGGCAACCAGTGGCCTGTTGCTCATTGTGACATGGCCATCACTGACCTGCTGCACACTGTGACATGGCCCCACAGTGACGTGGCCACTACTGACCTGCTGCCCACTGTGACATGGCCCCCATAGTGACATAGCCACCACTGATCTGCTGCCCACTGTGACATAGCCCCCACAGTGACATGGCAACCAGTGGCCTGTTGCTCACTGTGACATGGCTACCACTGACCTGCTGCACACTGTGACATGACCTCACAGTGACATGGCCAACACTGACCTGCTGCCCAATGTGACATAGCCCCCATAGTGACATGGCCACCATTGACCTGCTGCCCACTGTGACATGGCCCCCATAGTGACATGGCCACCACTGACCTGCTGCCCACTGTGACATAGCCCCCACAGTGACATGGCAACCAGTGGCCTGTTGCTCACTGTGACATGGCCATCACTGACCTGCTGCACACTGTGACATGGCCCCACAGTGACGTGGCCACTACTGACCTGCTGCCCACTGTGACATGGCCCCCATAGTGACATGGCCACCACTGACCTGCTGCCCACTGTGACATGGCCCCAACAGTGACATGGCCACTATTGACCCGCTGACCACTGTGACATAGCCCCACAGTGACTTGGGCACCACTGACCTGCTGCCCACTGTGACTTGGCCCCCCTAGTGAATGGCCACCACTGACCTGCTGCCCACTGTGACATAGCCCCCACAGTGACATGGCAACCAGTGGCCTGTTGCTCACTGTGACATGGCCACCACTGACCTGCTGCACACTGTGAAATGACCTCACAGTGACATGGCCACCACTGACCTGCTCCCCACTGTGACATGTCCCATACAGTAACATCATCACTACTGACATACTGCCCACTGTCACATGGTCCCACAGTGACGTGGCCACCACTGACCTGCTGCCCACTGTGATTGGCCACCACAGTGACATGGCCACCAGTGGACTGTTGCTCATTGTGACATGGCCACAACTGATCTGCTGCCCACTGAGACATGACCTCACAGTGACATGGCCACCACTGACCCGCTGACACCTGTGACATGGCCCCCACAGTGACATGGCCACCACTGACCCGCTGAACACTGTGACATGGCCCCCACAGTGACATGCCCACAACTGACCTGCTGCCCACTGTGACATGGCCCCCATAGTGACATGGCTCCCACAGTGACATGGCCACCACTGACCCGCTGACCACTGTGACACGGCTCCCACAGTGACATGGCCACCACTGACCTGTTGCCCACTGTGACATGGACCCCATAGTGGCATGGCCACCACTGACCTGCTGCCCACTGTGACATAGCCCCCACACTGACATGGCAACCAGTGGCCTGTTGCTCACTGTGACATGGCCATCACTGACCTGCTGCACACTGTGACATGGCCCCCATAGTGACATGGCCACCACTGACCTGCTGCCCAATGTGACATAGCCCCCATAGAGACATAGCCACCATTGACCTGCTGCCCACGTTGACATGGCCCCCATAGTGACATGGCCAAAACTGACGTGCTGCCCACTGTGACATAGCCCCCACAGTGACATGGCAACCAGTGGCCTGTTGCTCACTGTGACATGGCCACCATTGACCTGCTGCCCACTGTGACATGGCCCCCATAGTGACATGGCCACCACTGACCTACTGACAACTGTGACATAGCCCCACAGTGACTTGGGCACCACTGACCTGCTGCCCACTGTGACATGGCCCCCATAGTGACATGGCCACCACTGACCTGCTGCCCACTGTGACATGACCTCACAGTGACATGGCCACTCCTGACCTGCTGCCCAATGTGACATAGCCCCCATAGTGACATGACCACCACTGACCTGCTGCCCACTGTGACATGGCCCCCGTAGTGACATGTCCAGCACTGACGTGCTGCCCACTGTGACATAGCCCCCACAGTGACATGGCAACCAGTGCCCTGTTTCTCACTGTGACATGGCCATCACGGACCTGCTGCACACTGTGACATGGCCCCACAGTGACGTGGCCACTACTGACCTGCTGCCCACTGTGACATGGCCCCCATAGTGACATGGCCACCACTGACCTGCTGCCCACTGTGACATGGCCCCCATAGTGACATGGCCACCACTGACCTGCTGCCCACTTTGACATAGCCCCCACAGTGACATGGCAACCAGTGGCCTGTTGCTCATTGTGACATGGCCATCACTGACCTGCTGCACACTGTGACATGGCCCCACAGTGACGTGGCCACTACTGACCTGCTGCCCATTGTGACATGGCCCCCATAGTGACATGGCCACCACTGACCTGCTGCCCACTGTGACATAGCCCCCACAGTGACATGGCAACCAGTGGCCTGTTTCTCACTGTGACATGGCCATCACTGACCTGCTGCACACTGTGACATGGCCCCACAGTGACGTGGCCACTACTGACCTGCTGCCCACTGTGACATGGCCCCAACAGTGACATGGCCACTACTGACCCGCTGACCACTGTGACATAGCTCCACAGTGACTTGGGCACCACTGACCTGCTGCCCACTGTGACATGACCCCCATAGTGACATGGCCACCACTGACCTGCTGCCCACTGTGACATAGCCCCCACAGTGACATGGCAACCAGTGGCCTGTTGCTCACTGTGACATGTCCATCACTGACCTGCTGCACACTGTGACATGGCCCCACAGTGACGTGGCCACTACTGACCTGCTGCCCACTGTGACATGACCCCCATAGTGACATGGCCACCACTGACCTGCTGCCCACTGTGACATAGCCCCCACAGTGACATGGCAACCAGTGGCCTGTTGCTCACTGTGACATGTCCACCACTGACATACTGCACACTGTGACATGACCTCACCGTGACATTGCCACCACTGACCTGCTGCACACTGTGACATGACCTCACAGTGACATGGCCACTACTGACCTGCTGCCCAATGTGACATAGCCCCCATAGTGACATGTCCACCACTGACCTGCTGCCCACTGTGACATGGCCCCCATAGTGACATGGCCAGCACTGACCTGCTGCCCACTATGACATAGCCCCCACAGTGACATGGCAACCAGTGGCCTGTTGCTCACTGTGACATGGCCATCACTGACCTGCTGCACACTGTGACATGGCCCCACAGTGACGTGGCCACTACTGACTTGCTGCCCACTGTGACACGGCCCCCATAGTGACATGGCCACCACTGACCTGCTGCCCACTGTGACATAGCCCCCACAGTGACATGGCAACCAGTGGCCTGTTGCTCACTGTGACATGGCTACCACTGACCTGCTGCACACTGTGACATGACCTCACAGTGACATGGCCAACACTGACATGCTGCCCAATGTGACATAGCCCCCATAGTGACATGGCCACCATTGACCTGCTGCCCACTGTGACATGGCCCCCATAGTGACATGGCCACCACTGACCTGCTGCCCACTGTGACATAGCCCCCACAGTGACATGGCAACCAGTGGCCTGTTGCTCATTGTGACATGGCCATCACTGACCTGCTGCACACTGTGACATGGCCCCACAGTGACGTGGCCACTACTGACCTGCTGCCCACTGTGACATGGCCCCCATAGTGACATAGCCACCACTGATCTGCTGCCCACTGTGACATAGCCCCCACAGTGACATGGCAACCAGTGGCCTGTTGCTCACTGTGACATGGCTACCACTGACCTGCTGCACACTGTGACATGACCTCACAGTGACATGGCCAACACTGACCTGCTGCCCAATGTGACATAGCCCCCATAGTGACATGGCCACCATTGACCTGCTGCCCACTGTGACATGGCCCCCATAGTGACATGGCCACAACTGACCTGCTGCCCACTGTGACATAGCCCCCACAGTGACATGGCAACCAGTGGCCTGTTGCTCACTGTGACATGGCCATCACTGACCTGCTGCACACTGTGACATGGCCCCACAGTGACGTGGCCACTACTGACCTGCTGCCCACTGTGACATGGCCCCCATAGTGACATGGCCACCACTGACCTGCTGCCCACTGTGACATGGCCCCAACAGTGACATGGCCACTACTGACCCGCTGACCACTGTGACATAGCCCCACAGTGACTTGGGCACCACTGACCTGCTGCCCACTGTGACATGGCCCCCCTAGTGAATGGCCACCACTGACCTGCTGCCCACTGTGACATAGCCCCCACAGTGACATGGCAACCAGTGGCCTGTTGCTCACTGTGACATGGCCACCACTGACCTGCTGCACACTGTGAAATGACCTCACAGTGACATGGCCACCACTGACCTGCTCCCCACTGTGACATGTCCCATACAGTAACATCATCACTACTGACATACTGCCCACTGTCACATGGTCCCACAGTGACGTGGCCACCACTGACCTGCTGCCCACTGTGATTGGCCACCACAGTGACATGGCCACCAGTGGACTGTTGCTCATTGTGACATGGCCACAACTGATCTGCTGCCCACTGTGACATGACCTCACAGTGACATGGCCACCACTGACCCGCTGACACCTGTGACATGGCCCCCACAGTGACATGGCCACCACTGACGCGCTGAACACTGTGACATGGCCACCACAGTGACATGCCCACAACTGACCTGCTGCCCACTGTGACATGGCCCCCATAGTGACATGGCTCCCACAGTGACATGGCCACCACTGACCCGCTGACCACTGTGACACGGCTCCCACAGTGACATGGCCACCACTGACCTGTTGCCCACTGTGACATGGACCCCATAGTGGCATGGCCACCACTGACCTGCTGCCCAATGTGACATAGCCCCCATAGTGACATGGCCACCACTGACCTGCTGCCCACTGTGACATGGCCCCATAGAGACTTGGCCAGAACTGACCTGCTGCCCACTGTGACATAGCCCCCACAGTGACATGACAACCAGTGGCCTGTTTCTCACTGTGACATGGCCACCACTGACGTGCTGCAAACTGTGACATGACCTCACTGTGATATGGCCACCACTGACCTGCTGCCCACTGTGACATGGCCCCAACAGTGACATGGCCACTACTGACCCGCTGACCACTGTGACATAGCCCCACAGTGACTTGGGCACCACTGACATGCTGCCCACTGTGACATGGCCCCCATAGTGACATGGCCACCACTGACCTGCTGCCCACTGTGACATAGCCCCCACAGTGACATGGCAACCAGTGGCCTGTTGCTCACTGTGACATGGCCATCACTGACCTGCTGCACACTGTGACATGGTCCCACAGTGACGTGGCCACCACTGACCTGCTGCACACTGTGACATGACCTCACAGTGACATGGCCACTACTGACCTGCTGCCCAATGTGACATAGCCCCCATAGTGACATGACCACCACTGACCTGCTGCCCACTGTGACATGGCCCCCATAGTGACATGGCCACCACTGACGTGCTGCCCACTGTGACATAGCCCCCACAGTGACATGGCAACCAGTGGCCTGTTGCTCACTGTGACATGGCCATCCCTGACCTGCTGCACACTGTGACATGGCCCCACAGTGACATGGCCACTACTGACCCGCTGACCACTGTGACATAGCCCCACATTGACTTGGGCACCACTGACCTGTTGCCCACTGTGACATGGCCCCCATATTGACATGGCCACCACTGACCTGCTGCCCACTGTGACATAGCCCCCACAGTGACATGGCAACCAGTGGCCTGTTGCTCACTGTGACATGGCCACCACTGACCTGCTGCACACTGTGACATGACCTCACAGTGACATGGCCACCACTGACCTGCTGCCCAATGTGACATAGCCCCCATAGTGACATGGCCACCATTGACCTGCTGCCAACTGTGACATGGCCCCCATAGTGACATGGACACCACTTACCTGCTGCCCACTGTGACATAGCCCCCAAAGTGACATGGCAACCAGTGGCCTGTTGCTCACTGTGACATGGCCATCACTGACCTGCTGCACACTGTGACATGACCTCACAGTGACATGGCCACCACTGACCTGCTGCCCAATGTGACATAACCCCCATAGTGACATGGCCACCATTGACCTTCTGCCCACTGTGACATGGCCCCCATAGTGACATGGCCACCACTGACCTGCTGCCCACTGTGACATAGCCCCCACACTGACATGGCAACCAGTGGCCTGTTGCTCACTGTGACATGGCCATCACTGACCTGCTGCACACTGTGACATGGCCCCACAGTGACGTGGCCACTACTGACCTGCTGCGCACTGTGACATGGCCCCCATAGTGACATGGCCACCACTGACCTGCTGCCCAATGTGACATGGCCACCATAGTGACACGGCCAGCACTGACCTGCTGCCCACTGTGACATGGCCCCCATAGTGACAATGCCAGCACTGACCTGTTGCCCACTGTGACATAGACCCAACAGTGACATGGCAACCAGTGGCCTGTTGCTCACTGTGACATAGCCATCACTGACCTGCTGCACACTGTGACATGGCCCCACAGTGACGTGGCCACTACTGACCTGCTGCCCACTGTGACATGGCCCCCATAGTGACATGGCCACCACTGACCTGCTGCCCACTGTGACATGGCCCCAACAGTGACATGGCCACTACTGACCTGCTGACCACTGTGACATAGCACCACAGTGACTTGGGCACAACTGACCTGCTGCCCACTGTGACATGGCCCCCATAGTGACATGGCCACCACCGACCTGCTGCGCACTGTGACATGGCCCCCATTGTGACATGGCCAGCAGTGACCTGCTGCCCACTGTGACTTGGTCCCCACAGTGACATGGCCAACACTGACCCTCTGAGCACTGTGACATAGCCCCACAGTGAGTTGGGCACCACTGACCTGCTGCCCACTGTGACATGGCCCCCATAGTGACATGGACACCACTGACCTGCTGCCCACTGTGACATAGCCCCCACAGTGACATGGCAACCAGTGGCCTGTTGCTCACTGTGACATGGCCATCACTTACCAGCTGCACACTGTGACATGGCCCCACAGTGACATGGCCAACACTGACCTGCTGCCCACTGTGACATGTCCACCACTGACCTGCTGCACACTGTGACATGACCTCACAGTGACATGGCCACCACTGACATGCTGCCTACTGTGACATGGCCCCCATAGTGACATGGCCACCACTGACCTGCTGCCCACTGTGACATAGCCCCCACAGTGACATGGCAACCAGTGGCCTGTTACTCACTGTGACATGGCCATCACTGACCTGCTGCACACTGTGACATGGCCCCACAGTGACGTGGCCACTACTGACCTGCTGCCCAATGTGACATGGCCCCCATAGTGACCTGGCCACCACTGACCTGCTGCTCACTATGCATGGCCCCCATAGTGACATGGCCACCACTGATCTGCTGCCCACTGTGACATAGCCCCCACAGTGACATGGCAACCAGTGGCCTGTTGCTCACTGTGACATGGCCACCACTGACCTGCTGCACACTGTGACATGACCTCACAGTGACATGGCCACCACTGACCTGCTGCCCAATGTGACATAGCCCCCATAGTGGCATGGCCACCATTGACCTGCTGCCCACTGTGACATGGCCCCCATAGTGACATGGCCAAAATTGACCTGCTGCCCACTGTGACATAACCCCCACAGTGACATGGCAACCAGTGGCCTGTTGCTCACTGTGACATGGCCATCACTGACCTGCTGCACACTGTGACATGGCCCCACAGTGACGTGGCCACTACTGATATGCTGACCACTGTGACATGGCCCCCATAGTGACATGGCCACCACTGACCTGCTGCCCACTGTGACATGGCACCCATAGTGACATGGCCAGCACTGATCTGCTGCCCACTGTGACATAGCCCCCACAGTGACATGGCAACCAGTGGCCTGTTGCTCACTGTGACATGGACACCACTGCCCTGCTGCACACTGTGACATGACCTCACAGTGACATGGCCAGCACTGACCTGCTGCCCAATGTGACATAGCCCCCATAGTGACATGACCACCACTGACCTGCTGCCCACTGTGACATAGCCCCCACAGTGACATGGCAACCAGTGGCCTGTTGCTCACTGTGACATGGCCATCACTGACCTGCTGCACACTGTGACATGGCCCCACAGTGACGTGGCCACCACTGACCTGCTGCACACTGTGACATGACCTCACAGTGACATGGCCACTACTGACCTGCTGCCCAATGTGACATAGCCCCCATAGTGACATGACCACCACTGACCTGCTGCCCACTGTGACATGGCCCCCATAGTGACATGGCCACCACTGACGTGCTGCACACTGTGACATAGCCCCCACAGTGACATGGCAACCAGTGGCCTGTTGCTCACTGTGACATGGCCATCCCTGACCTGCTGCACACTGTCACATGGCCCCACAGTGACATGGCCACTACTGACCCGCTGACCACTGTGACATAGCCCCACATTGACTTGGGCACCACTGACCTGTTGCCCACTGTGACATGGCCCCCATAGTGACATGGCCACCACTGACCTGCTGCCCACTGTGACATAGCCCCCACAGTGACATGGCAACCAGTGGCCTGTTGCTCACTGTGACATGGCCACCACTGACCTGCTGCACACTGTGACATGACCTCACAGTGACATGGCCACCACTGACCTGCTGCCCAATGTGACATAGCCCCCATAGTGACATGGCCACCATTGACCTGCTGCCAACTGTGACATGGCCCCCATAGTGACATGGACACCACTTACCTGCTGCCCACTGTGACATAGCCCCCAAAGTGACATGGCAACCAGTGGCCTGTTGCTCACTGTGACATGGCCATCACTGACCTGCTGCACACTGTGACATGACCTCACAGTGACATGGCCACCACTGACCTGCTGCCCAATGTGACATAACCCCCATAGTGACATGGCCACCATTGACCTGCTGCCCACTGTGACATGGCCCCCATAGTGACATGGCCACCACTGACCTGCTGCCCACTGTGACATAGCCCCCACAGTGACATGGCAACCAGTGGCCTGTTGCTCACTGTGACATGGCCATCACTGACCTGCTGCACACTGTGACATGGCCCCACAGTGACGTGGCCACTACTGACCTGCTGCGCACTGTGACATGGCCCCCATAGTGACATGGCCACCACTGACCTGCTGCCCACTGTGACATGGCCACCATAGTGACACGGCCAGCACTGACCTGCTGCCCACTGTGCAATGGCCCCAACAGTGACATGGCCACCACTGACCGACTGACAACTGTGACATAGACCCAACAGTGACATGGCAACCAGTGGCCTGTTGCTCACTGTGACATAGCCATCACTGACCTGCTGCACACTGTGACATGGCCCCACAGTGACGTGGCCACTACTGACCTGCTGCCCACTGTGACATGGCCCCCATAGTGACATGGCCACCACTGACCTGCTGCCCACTGTGACATGGCCCCCACAGTGACATGGCCACTACTGACCTGCTGACCACTGTGACATAGCACCACAGTGACTTGGGCACAACTGACCTGCTGCCCACTGTGACATACCCCCCATAGTGACATGGCCACCACCGACCTGCTGCGCACTGTGACATGGCCCCCATTGTGACATGGCCTGCAGTGACCTGCTGCCCACTGTGACTTGGTCCCCACAGTGACATGGCCAACACTGACCCTCTGAGCACTGTGACATAGCCCCACAGTGAGTTGGGCACCACTGACCTGCTGCCCACTGTGACATGGCCCCCATAGTGACATGGACACCACTGACCTGCTGCCCACTGTGACATAGCCCCACAGTGACATGGCAACCAGTGGCCTGTTGCTCACTGTGACATGGCCATCACTTACCAGCTGCACACTGTGACATGGCCCCACAGTGACATGGCCACCACTGACCTGCTGCCCACTGTGACATGTCCACCACTGACCTGCTGCACACTGTGACATGACCTCACAGTGACATGGCCACCACTGACATGCTGCCTACTGTGACATGGCCCCCATAGTGACATGGCCACCACTGACCTGCTGCCCACTGTGACATAGCCCCCACAGTGACATGGCAACCAGTGGCCTGTTACTCACTGTGACATGGCCATCACTGACCTGCTGCACACTGTGACATGGCCCCACAGTGACGTGGCCACTACTGACCTGCTGCCCACTGTGACATGGCCCCCATAGTGACCTGGCCACCACTGACCTGCTGCCCACTATGCATGGCCCCCATAGTGACATGGCCACCACTGATCTGCTGCCCACTGTGACATAGCCCCCACAGTGACATGGCAACCAGTGGCCTGTTGCTCACTGTGACATGGCCACCACTGACCTGCTGCACACTGTGACATGACCTCACAGTGACATGGCCACCACTGACCTGCTGCCAAATGTGACATAGCCCCCATAGTGGCATGGCCACCATTGACCTGCTGCCCACTGTGACATTGCCCCCATAGTGACATGGCCAAAATTGACCTGCTGCCCACTGTGACATAGCCCCCACAGTGACATGGCAACCAGTGGCCTGTTGCTCACTGTGACATGGCCATCACTGACCTGCTGCACACTGTGACATGGCCCCACAGTGACGTGGCCACTACTGATATGCTGACCACTGTGACATGGCCCCCATAGTGACATGGCCACCACTGACCTGCTGCCCACTGTGACATGGCACCCATAGTGACATGGCCAGCACTGATCTGCTGCCCACTGTGACATAGCCCCCACAGTGACATGGCAACCAGTGGCCTGTTGCTCACTGAGACATGGACACCACTGCCCTGCTGCACACTGTGACATGACCTCACAGTGACATGGCCAGCACTGACCTGCTGCCCAATGTGACATAGCCCCCATAGTGACATGACCACCACTGACTTGCTGCCCACTGTGACATGGCCCCCGTAGTGACATGGGCACCACTGACCTGCTGCCCACTGTGACATAGCCCCCACAGTGACATGGCAACCAGTGGCCTGTTGCTCACTGTGACATGGCCATCACTGACCTGCTGCACACTGTGACATGGCCCCACAGTGACGTGGCCACTACTGACCTGCTGCCCACTGTGACATGGCCCCCATTGTGACATGGCCAGCAGTGACCTGCTGCCCACTGTGACTTGGTCCCCACAGTGACATGGCCAACACTGACCCTCTCACCACTGTGACATAGCCCCACAGTGAGTTGGGCACCACTGACCTGCTGCCCACTGTGACATGGCCCCCATAGTGACATGGACACCACTGACCTGCTGCCCACTGTGACATAGCCCCCACAGTGACATGGCAACCAGTGGCCTGTTGCTCACTGTGACATGGCCATCACTTACCAGCTGCACACTGTGACATGGCCCCACAGTGACATGGCCACCACTGACCTGCTGCCCACTGTGACATGTCCACCACTGACCTGCTGCACACTGTGACATGACCTCACAGTGACATGGCCACCACTGACATGCTGCCTACTGTGACATGGCCCCCATAGTGACATGGCCACCACTGACCTGCTGCCCACTGTGACATAGCCCCCACAGTGACATGGCAACCAGTGGCCTGTTACTGACTGTGACATGGCCATCACTGACCTGCTGCACACTGTGACATGGCCCCACAGTGACGTGGCCACTACTGACCTGCTGCCCACTGTGACATGGCCCCCATAGTGACCTGGCCACCACTGACCTGCTGCCCACTATGCATGGCCCCCATAGTGACATGGCCACCACTGACCTGCTGCCCACTGTGACATAGCCCCCACAGTGACATGGCAACCAGTGGCCTGTTGCTCACTGTGACATGGCCACCACTGACCTGCTGCACACTGTGACATGACCTCACAGTGACATGGCCACCACTGACCTGCTGCCCAATGTGACATAGCCCCCATAGTGGCATGGCCACCATTGACCTGCTGCCCACTGTGACATGGCCCCCATAGTGACATGGCCAAAATTGACCTGCTGCCCACTGTGACATAGCCCCCACAGTGACATGGCAACCAGTGGCCTGTTGCTCACTGAGACATGGCCATCACTGACCTGCTGCACACTGTGACATGACCTCACAGTGACATGGCCACCACTGACCTGCTGCCCACTGTGACATGGCCCCCGTAGTGACATGGCCACCAGTGACCTGCTGCCCACTGTGACATGGCCCCCATAGTGACATGGCCACCACTGACCTGCTGCCCACTGTGACATAGCCCCCAAAGTGACATGGCAACCAGTGGCCTGTTATTCCCTGTGACATGGCCACCACTGACCTGCTGCCCACTGTGACATGGCCCCCATAGTGACATGGCCACCACTGACCTGCTGCCCACTGTGACATGGCCCCAACAGTGACATGGCCACTACTGACCTGCTGACCACTGTGACATATCACCACAGTGACTTGGGCACAACTGACCTGCTGCCCACTGTGACATGGCCCCCATAGTGACATGGGCACCACTGACCTGCTGCCCAGTGTGACATATCCCCCACAGTGACATGGCAACCAGTGGCCTGTTGCTCACAGTGACATGGCCACCACTGACCTGCTGCCCACTGTGACATGGCCCCCATAGTGACATGGCCACCACTGACCTGCTGCCCACTGTGACATAGCCCCCACAGTGACATGGCAACCAGTGGCCTGTTGCTCACTGTGACATGGCCATCACTGACCTGCTGCACACTGTGACATGGCCCCACAGTGACGTGGCCACTACTGACCTGCTGCCCACTGTGACATGGCCCCCATAGTGACATGGCCACCACTGACCTGCTGCCCACTGTGACATGGCCCCAACAGTGACATGGCCACTACTGACCTGCTGACCACTGTGACATGGCCCCCATAGTGACATGGCCACCACCGACCTGCTGCGCACTGTGACATGGCCCCCATTGTGACATGGCCAGCAGTGACCTGCTGCCCACTGTGACTTGGTCCCCACAGTGACATGGCCAACACTGACCCTCTGACCACTGTGACATAGCCCCACAGTGAGTTGGGCACCACTGACCTGCTGCCCACTCTGACATAGCCCCCACAGTGACATGGCAACCAGTGGCCTGTTGCTCACTGTGACATGGCCATCACTTACCAGCTGCACACTGTGACATGGCCCCACAGTGACATGGCCACCACTGACCTGCTGCCCACTGTGACATGTCCACCACTGACCTGCTGCACACTGTGACATGACCTCACAGTGACATGGCCACCACTGACATGCTGCCTACTGTGACATGGCCCCCATAGTGACATGGCCACCACTGACCTGCTGCCCACTGTGACATAGCCCCCACAGTGACATGGCAGCCAGTGGCCTGTTACTCACTGTGACATTGCCATCACTGACCTGCTGCACACTGTGACATGGCCCCACAGTGACGTGGCCACTACTGACCTGCTGCCCACTATGACATGTCCCCCATAGTGACCTGGCCACCACTGACCTGCTGCACACTGTGACATGGCCCCCATAGTGACATGGCCACCACTGACATGCTACCCACTGTGACATATCCCCCACAGTGACATGGCAACCAGTGGCCTGTTGCTCAGTGTGACATGGCCAACACTGACCTGCTGCCCAATGTGACATAGCCCCCATAGTGACATGGCCACCATTGACCTGCTGCCCACTGTGACATGACCTCACCGTGACATGGCCACCACTGACCTGCTGCACACTGTGACATGACCTCACAGTGACATGGCCACTACTGACCTGCTGCCCAAAGTGACATAGCCCCCATAGTGACATGACCACCACTGACCTGCTGCCCACTGTGACATGGCCCCAACAGTGACATGTCCAGCACTGACTTGCTGCCCACTGTGACATAGCCCCCACAGTGACATGGCAACAAGTGGCCAGTTGCTCACTGTGACATGGCCATCACTGACCTGCTGCACACTGTGACATGGCCCCCATAGTGACATGGCCACCACTGACCTGCTGCCCACTGTGACATGGCCCCCATAGTGACATGGCCACCACTGACCTGCTGCCCACTGTGACATAGCCCCCACAGTGACATGGCAACCAGTGGCCTGTTGCTCACTGTGACATGGCCATCACTGACCTGCTGCACACTGTGACATGGCCCCACAGTGACGTGGCCACTACTGACCAGCTGCCCACTGTGACATGGCCCCCATAGTGACATGGCCACCACTGACCTGCTGCCCACTGTGACATAGCCCCCACAGTGACATGGCAACCAGTGGCCTGTTGCTCACTGTAACATGGCCACCACTGACCTGCTACACACTGTGACATGACCTCACCGTGACATGGCCACCACTGAACTGCTGCACACTGTGACATGACCTCACAGTGACATGGCCACTACTGACCTGCTGCCCAATGTGACATAGCCCCCATAGTGACATGACCACCACTGACCTGCTGCCCACTGTGACATGGCCCCCGTAGTGACAAGTCCAGCACTGACGTGCTGCCCACTGTGACATAGCCCCCACAGTGACATGGCAACCAGTGGCCTGTTGCTCACTGTGACATGGCCATCCCTGACCTGCTGCACACTGTGACATAGCCCCACAGTGACGTGGCCACTACTGACCTGCTGCCCACTGTGACATGGCCCCCATAGTGACATGACCACCACTGACCTGCTGCCCACTGTGACATGGCCCCCGTAGTGACATGTCGAGCACTGACGTGCTGCCCACTGTGACATAGCCCCCACAGTGACATGGCAACCAGTGGCCTGTTGCTCACTGTGACATGGCCATCCCTGACCTGCTGCACACTGTGACATGGCCCCACAGTGACATGGCCACTACTGACCCGCTGACCACTGTGACATAGCCCCACATTGACTTGGGCACCACTGACCTGCTGCCCACTGTGACATGGCCCCCATAGTGACATGGCCACCACTGACCTGCTGCCCACTGTGACATAGCCCCCACAGTGACATGGCAACCAGTGGCCTGTTGCTCACTGTGACATGGCCACCACTGACCTGCTGCTCACTGTGACATGACCTCACAGTGACATGGCCACCACTGACCTGCTGCCCAATGTGACATAGCCCCCATAGTGACATGGCCACCATTGACCTGCTGCCCACTGTGACATGGCCCCCATAGTGACATGGCAACCACTGACCTGCTGCCCACTGTGACATAGCCCCACAGTGACATGGCCATCACTGACCTGCTGCACACTGTGACATGGCCCCACAGTGACGTGGCCACTACTGACCTGCTGCCCACTGTGACATGGCCCCCATAGTGACATGGCCACCACTGACCTGCTGCCCAATGTGACTTAGCCCCCATAGTGACATGGCCACCACTGACCTGCTGCCCACTGTGACATGGCCACCATAGTGACACGGCCAGCACTGACCTGCTGCCCACTGTGACATGGCCCCCATAGTGACAATGCCAGCACTGACCTGTTGCCCACTGTGACATAGACCCAACAGTGACATGGCAACCAGTGGCCTGTTGCTCACTGTGACATGGCCATCACTGACCTGCTGCACACTGTGACATGGCCCCACAGTGACGTGGCCACTACTGACCTGCTGCCCACTGTGACATGGCCCCCATAGTGACATGGCCACCACTGACCTGCTGCCCACTGTGACATGGCCCCAACAGTGACATGGCCACTACTGACCTGCTGACCACTGTGACATAGCACCACAGTGACTTGGGCACAACTGACCTGCTGCCCACTGTGACATGGCCCCCATAGTGACATGGCCACCACCGACCTGCTGCGCACTGTGACATGTCCCCCTTTGTGACATGGCCAGCAGTGACCTGCTACCCACTGTGACTTGGTCCCCACAGTGACATGGCCAACACTGACCCTCTGACCACTGTGACATAGCCCCACAGTGAGTTGGGCAGCACTGACCTGCTGCCCACTGTGACATAGCCCCCACAGTGACATGGCAACCAGTGGCCTGTTGCTCACTGTGACATGGCCATCACTTACCAGCTGCACACTGTGACATGGCCCCACAGTGACATGGCCACCACTGACCTGCTGCCCACTGTGACATGTCCACCACTGACCTGCTGCACACTGTGACATGACCTCACAGTGACATGGCCACCACTGACATGCTGCCTACTGTGACATGGCCCCCATAGTGACATGGCCACCACTGACCTGCTGCGCACTGTGACATAGCCCCCACAGTGACATGGCAACCAGTGGCCTGTTACTCACTGTGACATGGCCATCACTGACCTGCTGCACACTGTGACATGGCCCCACAGTGACGTGGCCACTACTGACCTGCTGCCCACTGTGACATGGCCCCCATAGTGACCTGGCCACCACTGACCTGCTGCCCACTATGCATGGCCCCCATAGTGACATGACCACCACTGACCTGCTGCCCACTGTGACATGGCCCCCGTAGTGACAAGTCCAGCACTGACGTGCTGCCCACTGTGACATAGCCCCCACAGTGACATGGCAACCAGTGGCCTGTTGCTCACTGTGACATGGCCATCCCTGACCTGCTGCACACTGTGACATAGCCCCACAGTGACGTGGCCACTACTGACCTGCTGCCCACTGTGACATGGCCCCCATAGTGACATGACCACCACTGACCTGCTGCCCACTGTGACATGGCCCCCGTAGTGACATGTCGAGCACTGACGTGCTGCCCACTGTGACATAGCCCCCACAGTGACATGGCAACCAGTGGCCTGTTGCTCACTGTGACATGGCCATCCCTGACCTGCTGCACACTGTGACATGGCCCCACAGTGACATGGCCACTACTGACCCGCTGACCACTGTGACATAGCCCCACATTGACTTGGGCACCACTGACCTGCTGCCCACTGTGACATGGCCCCCATAGTGACATGGCCACCACTGACCTGCTGCCCACTGTGACATAGCCCCCACAGTGACATGGCAACCTGTGGCCTGTTGCTCACTGTGACATGGCCACCACTGACCTGCTGCTCACTGTGACATGACCTCACAGTGACATGGCCACCACTGACCTGCTGCCCAATGTGACATAGCCCCCATAGTGACATGGCCACCATTGACCTGCTGCCCACTGTGACATGGCCCCCATAGTGACATGGCCACCACTGACCTGCTGCCCACTGTGACATAGCCCCACAGTGACATGGCCATCACTGACCTGCTGCACACTGTGACATGGCCCCACAGTGACGTGGCCACTACTGACCTGCTGCCCACTGTGACATGGCCCCCATAGTGACATGGCCACCACTGACCTGCTGCCCAATGTGACTTAGCCCCCATAGTGACATGGCCACCACTGACCTGCTGCCCACTGTGACATGGCCACCATAGTGACACGGCCAGCACTGACCTGCTGCCCACTGTGACATGGCCCCCATAGTGACAATGCCAGCACTGACCTGTTGCCCACTGTGACATAGACCCAACAGTGACATGGCAACCAGTGGCCTGTTGCTCACTGTGACATGGCCATCACTGACCTGCTGCACACTGTGACATGGCCCCACAGTGACGTGGCCACTACTGACCTGCTGCCCACTGTGACATGGCCCCCATAGTGACATGGCCACCACTGACCTGCTGCCCACTGTGACATGGCCCCAACAGTGACATGGCCACTACTGACCTGCTGACCACTGTGACATAGCACCACAGTGACTTGGGCACAACTGACCTGCTGCCCACTGTGACATGGCCCCCATAGTGACATGGCCACCACCGACCTGCTGCGCACTGTGACATGTCCCCCTTTGTGACATGGCCAGCAGTGACCTGCTACCCACTGTGACTTGGTCCCCACAGTGACATGGCCAACACTGACCCTCTGACCACTGTGACATAGCCCCACAGTGAGTTGGGCAGCACTGACCTGCTGCCCACTGTGACATGGCCCCCATAGTGACATGGCCACCACTGACCTGCTGCCCACTGTGACATAGCCCCCACAGTGACATGGCAACCAGTGGCCTGTTGCTCACTGTGACATGGCCATCACTTACCAGCTGCACACTGTGACATGGCCCCACAGTGACATGGCCACCACTGACCTGCTGCCCACTGTGACATGTCCACCACTGACCTGCTGCACACTGTGACATGACCTCACAGTGACATGGCCACCACTGACATGCTGCCTACTGTGACATGGCCCCCATAGTGACATGGCCACCACTGACCTGCTGCCCACTGTGACATAGCCCCCACAGTGACATGGCAACCAGTGGCCTGTTACTCACTGTGACATGGCCATCACTGACCTGCTGCACACTGTGACATGGCCCCTCAGTGACGTGGCCACTACTGACCTGCTGCCCACTGTGACATGGCCCCCATAGTGACCTGGCCACCACTGACCTGCTGCCCACTATGCATGGCCCCCATAGTGACATGGCCACCACTGACCTGCTGCCCACTGTGACATAGCCCCCACAGTGACATGGCAACCAGTGGCCTGTTGCTCATTGTGACATGGCCATCACTGACCTGCTGCACACTGTGACATGGCCCCACAGTGACATGGCCACTACTGACCTGCTGCCCACTGTGACATGGCCCCCGTACTGACATGTCCACCACTGACCTGCTGCCCACTGTGACATAGCCCCCACAGTGACATGGCAACCAGTGGCCTGTTGCTCACTGTGACATGGCCATCACTGACCTGCTGCACACTGTGACATGACCTCACTGTGACATGGCCACCACTGACCTGCTGCCCAATGTGACATAGCCCCCATAGTGACAAGGCCAACACTGACCTGCTGCCCACTGTGACATTGCCCCTATAGAGACATAGCCACAACTGACCTGCTGCCCGTTGTGACATAGCCCCCACTGTGACATGGCAACAAGTGGCCAGTTGCTCACTGTGACATAGCCATCACTGACCTGCTGCACACTGTGACATGGCCCCACAGTGACGTGGCCACCACTGACCTGCTGCCCACTGTGACATGGCCGCCATAGTGACATGGCCACCACTGACCTGCTGCCCACTGTGACATGGCCCCCATAGTGACATGGCCAGCACTGACCTGCTGCCCACTGTGACATAGCCCCCACAGTGACATGGCAACCAGTGGCCTGTTGCTCACTGTGACATGGCCACGACTGACCTGTTGCACACTGTGACATGACCTCACAGTGAGATGGCCACCACTGACCTGCTGCCCAATGAGACATAGCCCCCACAGTGACATGGCAACCAGTGGCCTGTTGCTCACTGTGACATGGCTACCACTGAACTGCTGCACACTGTGACATGACCTAGCAGTGACGTGGCCACCACTGACCTGCTGCCCAATGTGACATAGCCCCCATAGTGACGTGGCCACTACTGACCTGCTGCCCACTGTGACATGGTCCCCATAGTGACATGCCCACCACTGAACTGCTGCACACTGTGACATGGAAAGAACAGTGACATGGCCACTACTGACCTGCTGCCAATGTGACATGGCCCCCATAGTGACATGGCCACCACTGACCTGCTGCCCACTGTGACATGGCCCCCACAGTGACATGGCAACCAGTGGCCTGTTGCTCACTGTGACATGTCCATCACTGACCTGCTGCCCACTGTGACATGGCCCCACAGTGACGTGGCCACTACTGACCTGCTGCCCACTGTGACATGGCCCCCATAGTGACATGGCCACCACTGACCTGCTGCCCACTGTGACATGGCCCCCATAGTGACATGGCCACCACTGACCTGCTGCCCACTGTGACATAGCCCCCACAGTGACATGGCAACCAGTGGCCTGTTGCTCACTGTGACATGGCCATCACTGACCAGCTGCACACTGTGACATGGCCCCACAGTGACGTGGCCACTACTGACCTGCTGCCCACTGTGACATGGCCCCCATAGTGACATGGCCACCACTGACCTGCTGCCCACTGTGACATAGCCCCCACAGTGACATGGCAACCAGTGGCCTGTTACTCACTGTGACATGGCCATCACTGACCTGCTGCACACTGTGACATGGCCCCACAGTGACGTGGCCACTACTGACCTGCTGCCCACTGTGACATGGCCAGAACAGTGACATGGCCACTACTAACCTGCTGCCAATGTGACATGGCCCCCATAGTGACATGGCCACCACTGACCTGCTGCCCACTGTGACATAGCCCCCACAGTGACATGGCAACCAGTGGCCTGTTGCTCACTGTGACATGGCCATCACTGACCTGCTTGACACTCTGACATGGCCCCCACAGTGACATGGTCACCACTGACCTGCTGCCCACTGTGACATGGCCCCCATAGTGACATGGCCACCACTGACCTGCTGCCCACTGTGACATAGCCCCCACAGTGACATGGCAACTAGTGGCCTGTTGCTCACTGTGACATGGCCATCACTGACCTGCTCCCCACTGTGACATGGCCCCACAGTGACGTGGCCACTACAGACCTGCTTACCACTGTGACATGGCCCCCATAGAGACATGGCCACCACTGACCTGCTGCCCACTGTGACATGGCCCCCACAGTGAAATGGCCACCAGTGACCTGCTATCAACTGTGACATAGCCCCCACAGTGACATGGCCACCACTGACCTGCTGCCCACTGTGACATGGCCACCACAGTGACATGGCCACCACTGACCTGCTGCACACTGTGACATGACCTCACAGTGACATGGCCACCACTGACCTGCTGCCCACTGTGATTGGCCACCACAGTGACATGGCCACCAGTGGACTGTTGCTCATTGTGACATGGCCACAACTGATCTGCTGCCCACTGTGACATGACCTCATAGAGACATGGCCACCAATGACCCGATGACACCTGTGACATGGCCCCCACAGTGACATGGCCACCACTGACCCGCTGACCACTCTGACACGGCCCCCACAGTGACATGCCCACCACTGACCTGCTGCCCACTGTGACATAGCCCCCATAGTGACATGGCCACCACTGACCTGCTGCCCAATGTGACATAGCCCCCATAGTGACATGGCCACCACTGACCTGCTGCCCACTGTGACATAGCCCCCGCAGTGACATGGCCACAACTGACCTGCCGCTCTCTGTGACATGGTTCTAAGTGACATGGCCACCAATGAGCCGCTGCCCACTGTGACATGGCCCCCACAGTGACATGGCCACCACTGACCTGCTGCCCACTGTGATGTGTCCCCCATAGTGACATGGCCACCACTGACCTGCTCCCCACTGTGACATGTCCCAAATAGTAACATGATCACCACTGACATGCTGTCCTCTGTGATATGGCCCCCACAGTGACATGGCTACCACTGACCCGGTAACCACTGTGACATGGCCCCCATAGTGACATGGCCACCACTGACCTGCTGCCCACTCTGACATGGCCCCCATAGTGACATGGCCAACACTAATCTGCTGAGCACTGTGACATAGCCCCACAGTGACATGGCCACCACTTACCTGCTACCCACTGTGACATAGCCCCCATAGTGACATGGGCACCACTGACCTGCTGCTAACTGTGACATGGCCCCCATAGAGACTTGGCCACAACTGACCTGCTGCCCACTGTGACATGACCTCACAGTGACATGGCCACCACTGACCTGCTGCCCAATGGGACATAACACCCATAGTGACATGGCCACCAATGACATGCTGCCCACTGTGACATGGCCCCCATAGTGACATGGCCAGCACTGACCTGCTGCCCACTGTGACATAGCCCCCACAGTGACATGGCAACCAGTGGCCTGTTGCTCACTGTGACATGGCCACCACTGACCTGTTGCCCACTGTGACATAGCCCCCACAGTTACATGGCAACCAGTGGATTGTTGCTCACTGTGACATGGCCACCACTGACCTGCTGCACACTGTGACATGACCTCACAGTGACATGGCCACCACTGACCAGCTGCCCAATGTGACATAGCCCCCATAGTGACATGGCCACCACTGACCTGCTGTCACTGTGACATGGCCCCCATAGTAACATGGCCAGCACTGACCTGCTGTCCATTGTGACATAGCCCCCACAGAGACATGGCAACCAGTGGCCTGTCGCTCACTGTGACATGGCCATCACTGACCTGCTGCACACTGTGACATGGCCCCACAGTGACGTGGCCACTTCTGACCTGCTGCCCACTGTGACGTGGCCCCCATAGTGACATGGACACCACTGACCTGCTGCCCACTGTGACATGGCCCCCATAGTGACGTGGCCACCACTGACCTGCTGCCCACTGTGACATAGCCGCCACAGTGACATGGCAACGAGTGGCCTGTTACTCACTGTGACATGGCCACCACTGATATGCTGACCACTGTGACATGGCCCCCACAGTGACATGGCCATCACTGACCCACTGACCACTGTGACATTGCCCCCATAGTGACATGGCCACCCCTGACCTGCTGCCAACTGTGACATGGCCCCCATAGTGACATGGCCATCACTGACCTGCTGTCCACTGTGACATTTCCCCCATAGTGACATGGCCACCACTGACCTGCTGCCCACTGTGACATGGCCCCCATAGTGAAAAGGCCACCACTGACCTGCTGCCCTCTGTGACATGGACCCCATAGTGACATGGCCACCACTGACCTGCTGCCCACTATGACATGTTCCACACAGTGAAATGGCCACCACTGACCTGCTGCCCACTGTGACATGGTCCCCATAGTGACATGGCCACCACTGACCTGCTGCCCACTGTGACATGTTCCCCACAGTGACATGGCCACCACTGACCTACTGCACAATGTGACATGTCCCATACAGTAACATGATCACTACTGACATGCAGCCTACTGTCACATGGCCCCACAGTGACGTGGCCACCACTGACCTGCTGCCCACTGTGACTGGCCACCACAGTGACATGGCCACCAGTAGACTGTGGCACATTGTGACATGGCCACAACTGATCTGCTGCCCACTGTGACATGACCTCACAGTGACATGGCCACCACTGACCCGCTGACCACTGTGACATTGCCGCAACAGTGACATGGCCCCCACAGTGACATGGCAACCACTGACCTGCTACCCACTGTGACATAGCACCCATAGTGACATGGCCACTACTGACCTGCTGCACACTGTGACGGGGCCCCCATAGTGACATGGCCACCACTGACCTGTTGCCCACTGTGACATGGCCCCCACAGTGACATGGCCAGCACTGACCTGCTGCCCACTGTGACATATCCCCCACAGTGACATGGCAACCAGTGGCCTGTTGCTCACTGTGACATGGCCACCAATGTCCTGCTCCCCACTGTGACATGTCCCATACAGTAACATGATCACTACTGACATGCAGCCCACTGTCACATGGCCCCACACTGACGTGGCCACCACTGACCTGCTGCCCACTGTGACTGGCCACCACAGTGACATGGCCACCAGTGGACTGTTGCTCATTGTGACATGGCCACAACTGATCTGCTGCCCACTGTGACAAGACCTTACAGTGACATGGCCACAACTGACACGCTGACCACTGTGACATGACCCACACAGTGACATGGCCACCACTGACCCGCTGACCTCTGTGACATGGCTCCCACAGTGACATGGCCAGCACTGACCTGCTGTCCACTGTGACATATCCGAAACTGTAACATGATCACCACTGCCCGCTGCCCCCTGTGTCATGGCCCCACAGTGACGTGGCCACCACTGAACCGATGCCAACTGTGACTGGCCACCACAAGGACATGGCCACCACTGACCTGCTGACCACTGTGACATGGCCCCCATAGTGACATGGCCACCACTGACCTGCTCCCCACTGTGACATGTCCCATACAGTAACATGATCACTACAGACATGCTGCCCACTGTCACATGGCACCACAGTGACGTGGCCACCACTGACCTGCTACCCACTGTGACTGGCCACCACAGTGACATGGCCACCACTGACCCGCTGACACCTGTGACATGGCCCCAACAGTGACATGGCCACCACTGACCCGCTGAACACTCTGACATGGCCCCGATAGTGAAAAAGCCACCACTGACCTGCTGCCCACTGTGACATAGCTGCCACAGTGACATGGCAACCAGTGGCCTGTTGCTCACTGTGACATGGCCACCACTGACCTGCTCCCCACTGTGACATGTCCCATACAGTAACATGATCACTACTGACATGCTGCCCACTGTCACATGGCCCCACAGTGACGTGGCCACCACTGACCTGCTGCCCACTGTGACTGGCCACCACAGTGACATGGCCACCAGTGGACTGTTGCTCATTGTGACATGGCCACAACTGATCTGCTGCCCACTGTGACATGACCTTACAGTGACATGGCCACAACTGACACGCTGACCACTGTGACATGACCCACACAGTGACATGGCCACCACTGACCCGCTGACCTCTGTGATATGGCCCCACAGTGACATGGCCACCACTGACCTGCTGCCCACTGTGACATAGACCCCATAGTGACATGGCCACCACTGACCTGCTGCCCACTGTGACATACCCCCCACAGTGACATGGCAACCAGTGGCCTGTTTCTCACAGTGACATGGCCACCACTCAGCTGTTGCCCACTGTGACATAGCCGAAACAGTAACATCATCACCACTACCCGCTGCCCACTGTGTCATGGCCCCACAATGACGTGGCCACCACTGACCCGATGCCAAATGTTACTGGCCAACACAGTGACATGGCCACCACTGACCTGCTGCACACTGTGACATGGCCCCCATAGTGACATGGCCACAACTGACCTGCTGCCCACTGTGACATAGCCCCCACAGTGACATGGCAACCAGTGGTCTATTGCTCACTGTGACATGGCCACCACTGACCTGCTCCCCACTGTGACATGTCCCATACAGTAACATGATCACTACTGACATGCAGCCCACTGTGACATGGCCCCACAGTGACGTGGCCACCACTGACCTGCTGCCCACTGTGACTGGCCACCACAGTGACATGGCAACCAGTGGACTGTTGCTCATTGTGACATGGCCACAACTCATCTGCAGCCCACTGTGACATGACCTCACAGTGACACGGCCACCACTGACCCGCTGACACCTGTGACATGGCCCCCACAGTGACATGGCCACCACTGACACGCTGACCACTCTGACATGGCCCCCAGAGTGACATGGCCACCACTGACCTGCTGCACACTGTGACATGGCCCCATAGTGACATGGCCACAACTGACCTGCAGCCCACTGTGACATAGCCCCCACAGTGACATGGCCACAACTGACCTGCAGCCCACTGTGACATGGCCACCACTGACCTGCTCCCCACTGTGACATGTACCATACAGTAACATGATCACTACTGACATGCTGCCCACTGTCACATGGCCCCACAGTGACGTGGCCACCACTGACCTGCTGCCCACTGTGACTGGCCACCACAGTGACATGGCCACCAGTGGACTGTTGCTCATTGTGACATGGCCACAACTGATCTGCTGCCCAATGTGGCATGGCCTCACACTGATATGGCCACCACTGACCCGCTGACCACTGTGACATGGCCCCCACAGTGACATGGCAAACAGTGGCCTGTTGCTCACTGTGAAATGGCCCCCACAGTGACATGGCCACCACTGACCCGCTGACCACTGTGACATGGCCCCCACAGTGACATGGCCACCACTGACCCGCTGACCACAGTGACATGGCCCCCACAGTGACATGGCCACCACTTACCCGCTGACCACTGTGACATGGCCCCCACAGTGACATGGCAACCACTGACCTGCTACCCACTGTGACATAGCCCCCATAGTGACATGGAAACCACTGCCCTGCTGCCCACTCTGACATAGCCCCCATAGTGACATGGCCACCACTGACCTGCTGCCCACTGTGACATGGCCCCCACAGTGACATGGCCAGCACTGACATGCTGCCCACTGTGACATAGCCCCCACAGTGACATGGCAACCAGTGGCCTGTTGCTCACTGTGACATGGCCACCACTGACCTGTTGCACACTGTGACATGACCTCACTGTGACATGGCCACCACTGACCTGCTCCCCACTGTGACATGTCCCATACAGTAACATGATCACTACTGACATGCTGCCCACTGTCACATGGCCCCACAGTGACGTGGCCACCACTGATCCGCTGACCACTGTGACATGGCCCCACAGTGACATGGCCACCACCGACCCACCAACCACTGTGACATGGCCCCCACAGTGACATGGCCACCACTGACCCGCTGACCACTGTGACATGGCCCCCACAGTGATATGGCCACCAATGACCTGCTGCACACTGTGACATGGCCCCCATAGTGACATGGTCACCACTGACCTGCTGCCCACTGTGATTGGCCACCACAGTGACATGGCCACCAGTGGACTGTTGCTCATTGTGACATGGCTACAACTGATCTGCTGCCCACTGTGATTGGCCACCACAGTGACATGGCCACCAGTGGACTGTTGCTCATTGTGACATGGCCACAACTGATCTGCTGCCCACTGTGACATGACCTCACAGTGACATGGCCACCACTGACACGATGACACCTGTGACATGGCCCCCACAGTGACATGGCCAGCACTGACCTGCTACCCACTGTGACATAGCCCCCATAGTGACATGGCCACCACTGACCTGCTGTCCACTGTGACATGGCCCCTATAGTGACATGGCCACCACTGACCTGCTGCCCACTGTGACATGGCCCCCATAGTGACATGGCCACCACTGACCTGCTGCCCACTGTGACATAGCCCCCACAGTGACATGGCAACCAGTGGCCTGTTGCTCACTTGACATGGCCACCACTGACCTTCTGCACACTGTGACATGACCTCACAGTGACATGGCCACCACTGACCCGCTGACCACTGTGACATGGCCCCAATAGTGACATGGCCACCACTGACCTGCTGCCCACTGTGACATGGCCCCCATAGTGACATGGCCAGCACTGACCTGCTGCCCACTGTGACATAGCCCCCACAGTGACATGGCAACCAGTGGCCTGTTGCTCACTGTGACATGGCCACCACTGACCTGCTGCACACTGTGACATGGCCCCCACAGTGACATGGCGACCACTGATCCGCTGACCACTGTGACATGGCCCCACAGTGACATGGCCATCACTGACCTGCTACCCACTGTGACATAGCCCCAATAGTGACATGGCCACCACTGACCTGCTGCCCACTGTGACATGGCCCCCATAGTGACATGGCCACCACTGACCTGCTGCCCACTGTGACATAGCCCCCACAGTGACATGGCAACCAGTGGCCTGTTGCTCACTGTGAGATGGCCCCCATAGTGACATGGCCACCACTGACATGCTGCCCACTGTCACATGGCCCCACAGTGACGTGGCCACCTCTGACCTGCTGCCCACTGTGATTGGCCACCACAGTGACATTTCGAGCAGTGGACTGCTGCTCATTGTGACATGGCCACAACTGATCTGCTGCACACTGTGACATGACCTCACAGTGACATGGCCACCGCTGACCCGATGACACCTGTGACATGGCCCCCACAGTGACATGGCCACCACTGACCCGCTGACCACTCTGACATGGCCCCCACAGTGACATGGTCACCACTGACCTGCTGCCCACTGTGACATGGCCCCCATAGTGACATGGCCACCACTGACCTGCTGCCCACTGTGACATAGCCCCCACAGTGACATGGCAACCAGTGGCCTGTTGCTCACTGTGACATGGCCACCACTGACCTGCTGCACACTGTGACATGACCTCACAGTGACATGGCCACCACTGGCCTGCTCCCCACTGTGACATGTCCCATACAGTAACATCATCACTACTGACATGCTGCCCACTGTCACATGGCCCCACAGTGACGTGGCCACCACTGACATGCTGCCCACTGTGATTGGCCACCACAGAGACATGGCCACCAGTGGACTGTTGCTCATTGTGACATGGCCAAAACTGATTTGCTGCCCACTGTGACATGAACTCACAGTGACATGGCCACCACTGACACGATGACACCTGTGACATGGCCCCCACAGTGACATGGCCACCACTGACCCGCTGACCACTCTGACATGGCCCCCACAGTGACATACCCACGACTGACCTGCTGCCCACTGTGACATAGCCCCCATAGTGACATGGCCACCACTGACCTGCTGCCCAATGTGACATAGCCCCCATAGTGACATGGCCACCACTGACCTGCTGCCCACTGTGACATGGCCCCCATAGTGACATGGCCACCACTGACCTGCTGCCCACTGTGACATTGCCCCAACAGTGACATTGCCACTACTGACCCGCTGACCACTGTGATATAGCCCCACAGTGACTTGGGCACCACTGACCTGCTGCCCACTGTGACATGGCCCCCATAGTGACATGGCCACCACTGACCTGCTGGCCATTGTGACATAGCCCCCACAGTGACATGGCAACCAGTGGCCTGTTGCTCATTGTGACATGGCCATCACTGACCTGCTGCACACTGTGACATGGCCCCACAGTCACGTGGCCACTACTGACCTGCTGCCCACTGTGACATGGCCCCCATAGTGACATGGCCACCACTGACCTATTGCCCACTGTGACATAGCCCCCACAATGACATGGCAACCAGTGGCCTGTTGCTCACTGTGACATGGCCATCACTGACCTGCTGCCCAATGTGACATAGCCCCCATAGTGACAAGGCCACCACTGACCTGCTGCCCACTGTGACATTGCCCCTATAGAGACATAGCCACAACTGACCTGCTGCCTACTGTGACATAGCCCCCACAGTGACATGGCAACCAGTGGCCTGTTGCTCACTGTGACATGGCCAGCACTGACCTGCTGCCCAATGTGACATGAACAACATAGTGACATGGCCACCACTGACCTGCTGCCCACTGTGACATAGCCCCCATAGTGACATGGCCACCATTGACCTGCTGCTCACTGTGACATAGCCCCCACAGTGACATGGCAACCAGTGGCCTGTTGCTCACTGTGACATGGCCATCACTGAACTGCTGCACACTGTGACATGGCCCCACAGTGACGTGGCCACTACTGACCTGCTGCCCACTGTGACATCGCCCCCATAGTGACATGGCCACCACTGACCTGCTGCCCACTGTGACATGGCCCCAACAGTGACATGGCCACTACTGACCCGCTGACCACTGTGACATAGCACCACAGTGACTTGGGCACCACTGACCTGCTGCCCACTGTGACATGGCCCCCATAGTGACATGGCCACCACTGACCTGCTGCCCACTGTGACATAGCCCCCACAGTGACATGGCAACCAGTGGCCTGTTGCTCACTGTGACATGGCTACCACTGACCTGCTGCACACTGTGACATGACCTCACAGTGACATGGCCAACACTGACCTGCTGCCCAATGTGACATAGCCCCCATAGTGACATGGCCACCATTGACCTGCTGCCCACTGTGACATGGCCCCCATAGTGACATGGCCACCACTGACCTGCTGCCCACTGTGACATAGCCCCCACAGTGACATGGCAACCAGTGGCCTCTTACTCACTGTGACATGGCCATCACTGACCTGCTGCACACTGTGACATGGCCCCCACAGTGACATGGCAACCAGTGGCCTGTTGCTCACTGTGACATGGCCACCACTGACCTGCTGCACACTGTGACATGACCTCACAGTGACATGGCCACCACTGACCTGCTGCCCAATGTGACATGGCCCCCACAGTGACATGGCCAGCACTGACGTGCTGCCCACTGTGACATGGCCCCCATAGTGACATGGCCACCACTGACCTGCTGCCCACTGTGACATAGCCCCTACAGTGACATGGCAACCAGTGGCCTGTTGCTCACTGTGAAATGGCCATCACTGACCTGCTGCCCACTGTGACATGGCCCCCATAGTGACATGGCCACCACTGACCTGCTGCCCACTGTGACATAGCCCCCACAGTGACGTGGCCACTAGTGACCTGCTGCCCACTATGACATGGCCCCCATAGTGACATGGCCAGCACTGACCTGCTGCCCACTGTGACATAGCCCTCACAGTGACATGGCAACCAGTGGCCTGTTGCTCACTGTGACATGGCCATCACTGACCTGCTGCACACTGTGACATGGCCCCACAGTGACGTGGCCACTACTGACCTGCTGCCCACTGTGACATGGCCAACATAGTGACATGGTCACCACTGACCTGCTGCCCACTGTGACATGGCCCCCATAGTGACATGGCCACTACTGACCCGCTGACCACTGTGACATAGCCCCACAGTGACTTGGTCACCACTGACCTGCTGCCCACTGTGACATGGCCCGCATAGTGACATGGCCACCACTGACCTGCTGCCCACTGTGACATAGCCCCCGCAGTGACATGGCAACCAGTGGCCTGTTGCTCACTGTGACATGGCCAACACTGACCTGCTGCACACTGTGACATGACCTCACAGTGACATGGCCACCACTGACCTGCTGCCCAATGTGACATAGCCCCCATAGTGACATGGCCACCACTGACCTGCTGCCCACTGTGACATGGCCCCCATAGTGACATGGCCACCACTGACCTGCTGCCCACTGTGACATAGCCCCCACAGTGACATGGCAACCAGTGGCCTGTTACTGACTGTGACATGGCCATCACTGACCTGCTGCACACTGTGACATGGCCCCACAGTGACGTGGCCACTACTGACCTGCTGCCCACTGTGACATGGCCCCCATAGTGACATGGCCACCACAGACCTGCTGCCCACTGTGACATGGCCCCCATAGTGACACGGCCACCACTGACTTGCTGCCCACTGTGACATAGCCCCCACAGTGACATGGCAACCAGTGGCCTGTTGCTCGCTGTGACATGGCCACCACTGACCTGCTGCACACTGTGACATGACCTCACAGTGACATGGCCAACACTGACCTGCTGCCCAATGTGACATAGCCCCCATAGTGACTTGGGCACCATTGACCTGCTGCCCACTGTGACATGGCCCCCATATTGACATGGCAACCGGTGGCCTGTTGCTCACTGTGACATGGCCATCACTGACCTGCTGCACACTGTGACATGGCCCCACAGTGACGTGGCCACTACTGACCTGCTGCTCACTGCGACATGGCCCCCATATTGAAATGGCCACCACTGACATGCTGCCCACTTTGACATGGCCCCCATAGTGACATGGCCACCACTGACCTGCTGCCCACTGTGACATGGCCACCATAGTGACACGGCCACCACTGACCTGCTGCCCACTGTGACATAGCCCCCACAGTGACATCGCAACCAGTGGCCTGTTACTCACTGTGACATGCCCATCACTGAAGTGTTGCACACTGTGACATGGCCCCACAGTGACGTGGCCACTACTGACCTGCTGCCCACTGTGACATGGCCCCCATAGTGACATGGCCACCACAGACCTGCTGCCCACTGTGACATGGCCCCCATAGTGACACGGCCACCACTGACTTGCTGCCCACTGTGACATAGCCCCCACAGTGACATGGCAACCAGTGGCCTGTTGCTCGCTGTGACATGGCCACCACTGACCTGCTGCACACTGTGACATGACCTCACAGTGACATGGCCAACACTGACCTGCTGCCCAATGTGACATAGCCCCCATAGTGACTTGGGCACCATTGACCTGCTGCCCACTGTGACATGGCCCCCATAGTGACATGGCAACCGGTGGCCTGTTGCTCACTGTGACATGGCCATCACTGACCTGCTGCACACTGTGACATGGCCCCACAGTGACGTGGCCACTACTGACCTGCTGCTCACTGCGACATGGCCCCCATATTGAAATGGCCACCACTGACATGCTGCCCACTGTGACATGGCCCCCATAGTGACATGGCCACCACTGACCTGCTGCCCACTGTGACATGGCCACCATAGTGACACGGCCACCACTGACCTGCTGCCCACTGTGACATAGCCCCCACAGTGACATCGCAACCAGTGGCCTGTTACTCACTGTGACATGCCCATCACTGACCTGCTGCACACTGTGACATGGCCCCACAGTGACGTGGCCACTACTGACCTGCTGCCCACTGTGACATGGCCCCCATAGTGACATGGCCACCACTGACCTGCTGCCCACTGTGACATGGCCCCCATAGTGACATGGCCACCACTGACCTGCTGCCCACTGTGACATAGCCCCCACAGTGACATGGCAACCAGTGGCCTGTTGCTCACTGTGACATGGCCACCACTGACCTGCTGCACACTGTGACATGACCTCACAGTGACATGGCCAACACTGACCTGCTGCCCAATGTGACATAGCCCCCATAGTGACATGGCCACCACTGACCTGCTGCCCACTGTGACATGGCCCCCATAGTGACATGGCCACCACTGACCTGCTGCCCACTGTGACATAGCCCCCACAGTGACATGGCAACCAGTGGCCTGTTACTGACTGTGACATGGCCATCACTGACCTGCTGCACACTGTGACATGGCCCCACAGTGACGTGGCCACTACTGACCTGCTGCCCACTGTGACATGGCCCCCATAGTGACATGGCCACCACAGACCTGCTGCCCACTGTGACATGGCCCCCATAGTGACACGGCCACCACTGACTTGCTGCCCACTGTGACATAGCCCCCACAGTGACATGGCAACCAGTGGCCTGTTGCTCGCTGTGACATGGCCACCACTGACCTGCTGCACACTGTGACATGACCTCACAGTGACATGGCCAACACTGACCTGCTGCCCAATGTGACATAGCCCCCATAGTGACTTGGGCACCATTGACCTGCTGCCCACTGTGACATGGCCCCCATAGTGACATGGCAACCGGTGGCCTGTTGCTCACTGTGACATGGCCATCACTGACCTGCTGCACACTGTGACATGGCCCCACAGTGACGTGGCCACTACTGACCTGCTGCTCACTGCGACATGGCCCCCATATTGAAATGGCCACCACTGACATGCTGCCCACTGTGACATGGCCCCCATAGTGACATGGCCACCACTGACCTGCTGCCCACTGTGACATGGCCACCATAGTGACACGGCCACCACTGACCTGCTGCTCACTGTGACATAGCCCCCACAGTGACATCGCAACCAGTGGCCTGTTACTCACTGTGACATGCCCATCACTGACCTGCTGCACACTGTGACATGGCCCCACAGTGACGTGGCCACTACTGACCTGCTGCCCACTGTGACATGGCCCCCATAGTGACATGGCCACCACTGACCTGCTGCCCACTGTGACATGGCCCCCATAGTGACATGGCCACCACTGACCTGCTGCCCACTGTGACATAGCCCCCACAGTGACATGGCAAACAGTGGCCTGTTGCTCACTGTGACATGGCCACCACTGACCTGCTGCACACTGTGACATGACCTCACAGTGACATGGCCACCACTGTTCTGCTGCCCAATGTGACATAGCCACCATAGTGACATGGCCACCATTGCCCTGCTGCCCACTGTGACATGGCCCCCATAGTGACATGGCCACCACTGACCTGCTGCCCACTGTGACATAGACCCAACAGTGACATGGCAACCAGTGGCCTGTTTCTCACTGTGACATGGCCATCACTGACCTGCTGCACACCGTGACATGGCCCCACAGTGACGTGGCCACTACTGAACTGCTGCCCACTCTGACATGGCCCCCATATTGACATGGCCACCACTGACCTGCTGCCCACTGTGACATAGCCCCCACAGTGACATGGCAACCAGTGGCCTGTTGCTCACTGTGACATGGCCATCACTGACCTGCTGCACACTGTGACATGGCCCAACAGTGACATGGCCACTACTGACCTGCTGCCCACTGTGACATGGCCCCAATAGTGACATGGCCACCACTGACCTGCTGCCAACTGTGACATAGCCCCCACAGTGACATGGCAACCAGTGGCCTGTTACTCACGGTGACATGGCAATCACTGACGTGCTGCACACTGTGACATGGCCCCACAGTGACGTGGCCACTACTGACCTGCTGCCCACTGTGACATGGCCACCACAGACCTGCTGCCCACTGTGACATGGCCCCCATAATGACATGTCCACCACTGACCTGCTGCCCACTGTGACATAGCCCCCACAGTGACATGGCAACCAGTGGCCTGTTGCTCACTGTGACATGGCCACCACTGACCTGCTGCACTCTGTGACATGACCTCACAGTGACATGGCCACCATTGACCTGCTGCCCACTGTGACATGGCCCCCATAGTGACATGGCCAAAACTGACCTGCTGCCCACTGTGACATTCACCCCACAGTGACATGGCAACCAGTGGCCTGTTGCTCACTGTGACATGGCCACCACTGACCTGCTGCCCACTGTGACATGGCCCCCATAGTGACATGGCCAGCACTGACCTGCTGCCCACTGTGACATAGCCCCCACAGTGACATGGCAACCAGTGGCCTGTTGCTCACTGTGACATGGCCACCACTGACCTGCTGCACACTGTGACATGGCCCCACAGTGACGTGGCCACTACTGACCTGCTGCCCACTGTGACATGGCCCCCATAGTGACATGGCCACCACTGACCTGCTGCCCACTGTGACATGGCCCCAACAGTGACATGGCCACTACTGACCCTCTGACCACTGTGACATAGCCCCACAGTGACTTGGGCACCACTGACCTGCTGCCCACTGTGACATGGCCCCCATAGTGACATGGCCACCACTGACCTGCTGCCCACTGTGACATAGCCCCCACAGTGACATGGCAACCAGTGGCCTGTTGCTCACTGTGACATGGCCATCACTGACCTGCTGCCCACTGTGACATGGCCCCACAGTGACGTGGCCACTACTGACCTGCTGCCCACTGTGACATGGCCCCCATAGTGACATGGCCACTACTGACCTGCTGCCCAATGTGACATAGCCCCCATAGTGACATGGCCACCACTGACCTGCTGCCCACTGTGACATGGCCCCCATAGTGACATGGCCAGCACTGACCTGCTGCCCACTGTGACATAGCCCCCACAGTGACATGGCAACCAGTGGCCTGTTACTGACTGTGACATGGCCATCACTGACCTTCTGCACACTGTGACATGGCCCCACAGTGACGTGGCCAACACTGACCTGCTGCCCAATGTGACATAGCCCCCATAGTGACTTGGGCACCATTGACCTGCTGCCCACTGTCACATGGCCCCCATAGTGACATGGCCAAAACTGACATGCTGCCCACTGTGACATAGCCCCCACAGTGACATGGCAACCGGTGGCCTGTTGCTCACTGTGACATGGCCATCACTGACCTGCTGCACACTGTGACATGGCCCCACAGTGACGTGGCCACTACTGACCTGCTGCTCACTGCGACATGGCCCCCATATTGACATGGCCACCACTGACATGCTGCCCACTGTGACATGGCCCCCATAGTGACATGGCCACCACTGACCTGCTGCCCACTGTGACATGGCCACCATAGTGACACGGCCACCACTGACCTGCTGCCCACTGTGACATAGCCCCCACAGTGACATCGCAACCAGTGGCCTGTTACTCACTCTGACATGGCCATCACTGACCTGCTGCACACTGTGACATGGCCCCACAGTGACGTGGCCACTACTGACCTGCTGCCCACTGTGACATGGCCCCCATAGTGACATGGCCACCACTGACCTGCTGCCCACTGTGACATAGCCCCCACAGTGACATGGCCACCACTGACCTGCTGCCCACTGTGACATAGCCCCCACAGTGACATGGCAACCAGTGGCCTGTTGCTCACTGTGACATGGCCACCACTGACCTGCTGCACACTGTGACATGACCTCACAGTGACATGGCCACCACTGTTCTGCTGCCCAATGTGACATAGCCCCCATAGTGACATGGCCACCATTGCCCTGCTGCCCACTGTGACATGGCCCCCATAGTGACATGGCCACCACTGACCTGCTGCCCATTGTGACATAGACCCAACAGTGACATGGCAACCAGTGGCCTGTTGCTCACTGTGACATGGCCATCACTGACCTGCTGCACACCGTGACATGGCCCCACAGTGATGTGGCCACTACTGAACTGCTGCCCACTCTGACATGGCCCCCATATTGACATGGCCACCACTGACCTGCTGCCCCCTGTGACATAGCCCCCACAGTGACATGGCAACCAGTGGCCTGTTGCTCACTGTGACATGGCCATCACTGACCTGCTGCACACTGTGACATGGCCCAACAGTGACATGGCCACTACTGACCTGCTGCCCACTGTGACATGGCCCCCATAGTGACATGGCCACCACTGACCTGCTGCCCACTGTGACATAGCCCCCACAGTGACATGGCAACCAGTGCCCTGTTACTCACGGTGACATGGCCATCACTGACGTGCTGCACACTGTGACATGGCCCCACAGTGACGTGGCCACTACTGACCTGCTGCCCACTGTGACATGGCCCCCATAGTGACATGGCCACCACTGACCTGCTGCCCACTGGGACATGGCCCACATAGTGACATGGCCACCACTGACCTGCTGCCCACTGTGACATAGCCCGCACAGTGACATGGCAACCAGTGGCCTGTTGCTCACTGTGACATGGCCACCACTGACCTGCTGCACACTGTGACATGACCTCACAGTGACATGGCCACCACTGAACTGCTGCCCAATGTGACTTAGCCCCCATAGTGACATGGCCACCATAGACCTGCTGCCCACTGTGACATGGCCCCCTAGTGACATGGCCAAAACTGACCTGCTGCCAACTGTGACATAGCCCCCATAGTGACATGGCCACCACTGACTTGCTGCCCACTGTGACATGGCCCCCATAGTGACATGGCCACCACTGACCTGCTGCCCACTGTGACATAGCCCCCACAGTGACATGGCAACCAGTGGCCTGTTGCTCACTGTGACATGGCCATCACTGACCTGCTGCACACTGTGACATGGCCCCACAGTGACGTGGCCACTACTGACCTGCTGCCCATTGTGACATGGCCCCCATAGTGACATGGCCACCACTGACCTGCTGCCCACTGTGACATAGCCCCCACAGTGACATGGCAACCAGTGGCCTGTTGCTCACTGTGACATGGCCATCACTGACCTGCTGCACACTGTGACATGGCCCCACAGTGACGTGGCCACTACTGACCTGCAGCCCACTGTGGCATGGCCCCCATAGTGACATGGCCACCACTGACCTGCTGCCCACTGTGACATAGCCCCCACAGTGACGTGGCCACTAGTGACCTGCTGCCCACTATGACATGGCCCCCATAGTGACATGGCCAGCACTGACCTGCTGCCCACTGTGACATATCCCTCACAGTGACATGGCAACCAGTGGCCTGTTGCTCACTGTGACATGGCCATCACTGACCTGCTGCACACCGTGACATGGCCCCACAGTGACGTGGCCACTACTGAACTGCTGCCCACTCTGACATGGCCCCCATATTGACATGGCCACCATCGACCTGCTGCCCACTGTGACATAGCCCCCACAGTGACATGGCAACCAGTGGCCTGTTGCTCACTGTGACATGGCCATCACTGACCTGCTGCACACTGTGACATGGCCCAACAGTGACATGGCCACTACTGACCTGCTGCCCACTGTGACATGGCCCCCATAGTGACATGGCCACCACTGACCTGCTGCCCACTGTGACATAGCCCCCACAGTGACATGGCAACCAGTGGCCTGTTACTCACGGTGACATGGCCATCACTGACGTGCTGCACACTGTGACATGGCCCCACAGTGACGTGGCCACTACTGACCTGCTGCCCACTGTGACATGGCCCCCATAGTGACATGGCCACCACTGACCTGCTGCCCACTGTGACATAGCCCCCACAGTGACGTGGCCACTAGTGACCTGCTGCCCACTATGACATGGCCCCCATAGTGACATGGCCATCACTGACGTGCTGCACACTGTGACATGGCCCCACAGTGACGTGGCCACTACTGACCTTCTGCCCACTGTGACATGGCCCCCATAGTGACATGGCAACCAATGACCTGCTGCCCACTGTGACATGGCCCCCATAGTGACATGGCCACTACTGACCCGCTGACCACTGTGACATAGCCCCACAGTGACTTGGTCACCACTGACCTGCTGCCCACTGTGACATGGCCCCCATAGTGACATGGCCAAAACTGACCTGCTGCCCACTGTGACTTAGACCCCACAGTGACATGGCAACCAGTGGCCTGTTGCTCACTGTGACATGGCCACCACTGACCTGATGCACACTGTGACATGACCTCACAGTGACATGGCCACCACTGACCTGCTGCCCAATGTGACATAGCCCCCATAGTGACATGGCCACCACTGACCTGCTGCCACTGTGACATGGCCCCCATAGTGACATGGCCACCACTGACCTGCTGCCCACTGTGACATAGCCCCCACAGTGACATGGCAACCAGTGGCCTGTTGCTCACTGTGACATGGCCACCACTGACCTGCTGCCCAATGTGACTTAGCCCCCATAGTGACATGGCCACCATTGACCTGCTGCCCACTGTGACATGGCCCCCATAGTGACATGGCCAAAACTGACCTGCTGCCAACTGTGACATAGACCCCACAGTGACATGGCAACCAGTGGCCTGTTGCTCACTGTGACATGGCCACTACTGACCTGCTGCCCACTGTGACATGGCCCCCATAGTGACATGGCCACCACTGACCTGCTGCCCACTCTGACATGGCCCCCATAGTGACATGGCCACCACTGACCTGCTGCCCACTGTGACATAGCCCCCACAGTGACATGGCAACCAGTGGCCTGTTGCTCACTGTGACATGGCCACCACTGACCTGCTGCACACTGTGACATGGCCCCACAGTGACGTGGCCACTACTGACCTGCTGCCCACTGTGACATGGCCCCCATAGTGACATGGCCACCACTGACCTGCTGCCCACTGTGACATAGCCCCCACAGTGACATGGCAACCAGTGGCCTGTTTCTCACTGTGACATGGCCACCACTGACCTGCTGCCCACTGTGACATGGCCCCAACAGTGACATGGCCACTACTGACCCGCTGACCACTGTGACATTGCCCCACAGTGACTTGGGCACCACTGACCTGCTGCCCACTGTGACATAGCACCCACAGTGACATGGCAACCAGTGGCCTGTTGCTCATTGTGACATGGCCATCACTGACCTGCTGCACACTGTGACATGGCCCCACAGTGACGTGGCCACTACTGACCTGCAGCCCACTGTGACATGGCCCCCATAGTGACATGGCCAACACTGACCTGCTGCCCACTGTGACATTGCCCCAACAGTGACATGGCCACTACTGACCCGCTGACTACTGAGATATAGCCCCACAGTGGCTTGTTCACCACTGACCTGCTGCCCACTGTGACATGGCCCCCATAGTGACATGGCCACAACTGGACTGCTGCGCACTGTGACATAGCCCCCACAGTGTTATGGCAACCAGTGGCCTGTTGCTCACTGTGACATGGCCACCACTGACCTGCTGCACACTGTGACATGACCTCACAGTGAAATGGCCACCACTGACCTGCTGACCAATGTGACATAGCCCCCATAGTGGCATGGCCACCACTGACCTGCTGCACACTGTGACATGGCCCCCATAGTGACATGGCCAGCACTGACCTGCTGCCCACTGTGACATAGCCCCCACAGTGACATGGCAACCAGTGGCCTGTTACTCACTGTGACATGGCCATCACTGACGTGCTGCACACTGTGACATGGCCCCTCAGTGATGTGGCCACTACTGACCTGCTGCCCACTGTGACATGGCCCCCATATTGACATGGCCACCACTGACCTGCTGCCCACTGTGACATGGCCCCCATAGTGACATGGCCACCACTGACCTGCTGCCCACTGTGACATAGCCCCCACAGTGACATGGCAACCAGTGGCCTGTTGCTCACTGTGATATGGCCATCACTCACCTGCTGCACACTGTGACATGGCCCCACAGTGACGTGGCCACTACTGACCTGCTGCCCACTGTGACATGGCCCCCATAGTGACATGGCCACCACTGACCTGCTGCCCACTGTGACATGGCCCCAACAGTGTCATGGCCACTACTGACCCTCTGACCACTGTGACATAGCCCCACAGTGACTTGGGCCCCACTGACCTGCTGCCCACTGTGACATAGCCCCCACAGTGACATGGCAACCAGTGGCCTGTTGCTCACTGTGACATGGCCATCACTGACCTGCTGCCCACTGTGACATGGCCCCACAGTGACGTGGCCACTACTGACCTGCTGCCCACTGTGACATGGCCCCCATATTGACATGGCCACTACTGACCTGCTGCCCACTGTGACATAGCCCCCACAGTGACATGGCAACCAGTGGCCTGTTGCTCACTGTGACATGGCCATCACTGACCTGCTGCACACTGTGACATGGCTCAACAGTGACATGGACACTACTGACCTGCTGCCCACTGTGACATGGCCCCCATAGTGACATGGCCACCACTGACCTGCTGCCCACTGTGACATGGCCCCCATAGTGTCATGGCCACCACTGACCTGCTGCCCACTGTGACATGGCCCCCATAGTGACATGGCCACCACTGACCTGCTGCCCACTGTGACATGGCCCCCATAGTGACATGGCCACCACTGACCTGCTGCCCACTGTGACATAGCCCCCACAGTGACATGGCAACCAGTGGCCTGTTGCTCACTGTGACATGGCCACCACTGACCTGCTGCACACTGTGACATGGCCCCACAGTGACGTGGCCACTACTGACCTGCTGCCCACTGTGACATGGCCCCCATAGTGACATGGCCACCACTGACCTGCTGCCCACTGTGACATGGCCCCAACAGTGACATGGCCACCACTGACCTGCTGCCCACTGTGACATAGCCCACACAGTGACATGGCAACCAGTGGCCTGTTGCTCACTGTGACATGGCCACCACTGACCTGCTGCACACTGTGACATGACCTCACAGTGACATGGCCACCACTGACCTGCTGACCAATGTGACATAGCCCCCATAGTGGCATGGCCACCACTGACCTGCTGCACACTGTGACATGGCCCCCATAGTGACATGGCCAGCACTGACCTGCTGCCCACTGTGACATAGCCCCCACAGTGACATGGCAACCAGTGGCCTGTTACTCACTGTGACATGGCCATCACTGACGTGCTGCACACTGTGACATGGCCCCTCAGTGACGTGGCCACTACTGACCTGCTGCCCACTGTGACATGGCCCCCATAGTGACATGGCCACCACTGACCTGCTGCCCACTGTGAAATGGCCCCCATAGTGACATGGCCACCACTGACCTGCTGCCCACTGTGACATAGCCCCCACAGTGACATGGCAACCAGTGGCCTGTTGCTCACTGTGACATGGCCATCACTGACCTGCTGCACACTGTGACATGGCCCCACAGTGACGTGGCCACTACTGACCTGCTGCCCACTGTGACATGGCCCCCATATTGACATGGCCACTACTGACCTGCAGCCCACTGTGACATAGCCCCCACAGTGACATGGCAACCAGTGGCCTGTTGCTCACTGTGACATGGCCATCACTGACCTGCTGCACACTGTGACATGGCCCAACAGTGACATGGACACTACTGACCTGCTGCCCACTGTGACATGGCCCCCATAGTGACATGGCCACCACTGACCTGCTGCCCACTGTGACATGGCCCCCATAGTGTCATGGCCACCACTGACCTGCTGCCCACTGTGACATAGCCCCCACAGTGACATGGCAACCAGTGGCCTGTTGCTCACTGTGACATGGCCACCACTGACCTGCTGCACACTGTGACATGACTTCACAGTGACATGGCCACCACTGACCTGCTGCCCAATGTGACATAGCCCCCATAGTGACATGGCCACCACTGACCTGCTGCCCACTGTGACATGGCCCCCATAGTGACATGGCCAGCACTGACCTGCTGCCCACTGTGACATAGCCCCCACAGTGACATGGCAACCAGTGGCCTGTTGCTCAGTGTGACATGGCCATCACTGACCTGCTGCACACTGTGACATGGCCCCACAGTGACGTGGCCACTACTGACCTGCTGCCCACTGTGACATGGCCCCCATAGTGACATGGCCACCACTGACCTGCTGCCCACTGTGACATGGCCCCCATAGTGACATGGCCACCACTGACCTGCTACCCACTGTGACATAGCCCGCACAGTGCATGGCAACCTGTGGACTGTTGCTCACTGTGACATGGCCACCACTGACCTGCTGCCCACTGTGACATGGCCCCAACAGTGAGATGGCCACTACTGACCCGCTGACCACTGTGACATTGCCCCACAGTGACTTGGGCACCACTGACCTGCTGCCCACTGTGACATAGCACCCACAGTGACATGGCAACCAGTGGCCTGTTGCTCATTGTGACATGGCCATCACTGACCTGCTGCACACTGTGACATGGCCCCACAGTGACGTGGCCACTACTGACCTGCTGCCCACTGTGACATGGCCCCCATAGTGACATGGCCACCACTGACCTGCTGCCCACTGTGACATGGCCCCAACAGTGACATGGCCACTACTGACCCGCTGACTACTGAGACATAGCCCCACAGTGACTTGTTCACCACTGACCTGCTGCCCACTGTGACATGGCCCCCATATTGACATGGCCACCACTGACCTGCTGCCCACTATGACATGGCCCCCATAGTGACATGGCCACCACTGACCTGCTGCCCACTGTGACATAGCCCCCACAGTGACATGGCAACCAGTGGCCTGTTGCTCACTGTGATATGGCCATCACTCACCTGCTGCACACTGTGACATGGCCCCACAGTGACGTGGCCACTACTGACCTGCTGCCCACTGTGACATGGCCCCCATAGTGACATGGCCACCACTGACCTGCTGCCCACTGTGACATGGCCCCAACAGTGACATGGCCACTACTGACCCTCTGACCACTGTGACATAGCCCCACAGTGACTTGGGCACCACTGACCTGCTGCCCACTGTGACATAGCCCCCACAGTGACATGGCAACCAGTGGCCTGTTGCTCACTGTGACATGGCCATCACTGACCTGCTGCCCACTGTGACATGGCCCCACAGTGACGTGGCCACTACTGACCTGCTGCCCACTGTGACATGGCCCCCATATTGACATGGCCACTACTGACCTGCTGCCCACTGTGACATAGCCCCCACAGTGACATGGCAACCAGTGGCCTGTTGCTCACTGTGACATGGCCATCACTGACCTGCTGCACACTGTGACATGGCTCAACAGTGACATGGACACTACTGACCTGCTGCCCACTGTGACATGGCCCCCATAGTGACATGGCCACCACTGACCTGCTGCCCACTGTGACATGGCCCCCATAGTGTCATGGCCACCACTGACCTGCTGCCCACTGTGACATGGCCCCCATAGTGACATGGCCACCACTGACCTGCTGCCCACTGTGACATGGCCCCCATAGTGACATGGCCACCACTGACCTGCTGCCCACTGTGACATAGACCCAACAGTGACATGGCAAGCAGTGGCCTGTTGCTCACTGTGACATGGCCACCACTGACCTGCTGCACACTGTGACATGGCCCCACAGTGACGTGGCCACTACTGACCTGCTGCCCACTGTGACATGGCTCCCATAGTGACATGGCCACCACTGACCTGCTGCCCACTGTGACATGGCCCCAACAGTGACATGGCCACTACTGACCCGCTGACCACTGTGACATTGCCCCACAGTGACTTGGGCACCACTGACCTGCTGCCCACTGTGACATGGCCCCCATAGTGACATGGCCACCACTGACCTGCTGCCCACTGTGACATAGCACCCACAGTGACATAGCAACCAGTGGCCTGTTGCTCATTGTGACATGGCCATCACTGACCTGCTGCACACTGTGACATGGCCCCACAGTGACGTGGCCACTACTGACCTGCTGCCCACTGTGACATGGCCCCCATAGTGACATGGCCACCACTGACCTGCTGCCCACTGTGACATGGCCCCAACAGTGACATGGCCACTACTGACCCGCTGACCACTGTGACATAGCCCCACAGTGACTTGTTCACCGCTGACCTGCTGCCCACTGTGACATGGCCCCCATAGTGACATGGCCACCACTGGACTGCTGCGCACTGTGACATAGCCCCCACAGTGACATGGCAACCAGTGGCCTGTTGCTCACTGTGACATGGCCACCACTGACCTGCTGCAAACTGTGACATGACCTCACAGTGACATGGCCACCACTGACCTGCTGACCAATGTGACATAGCCCCCATCGTGGCATGGCCACCACTGACCTGCTGCACACTGTGACATGGCCCCCATAGTGACATGGCCAGCACTGACCTGCTGCCCACTGTGACATAGCCCCCACAGTGACATGGCAACCAGTGGCCTGTTACTCACTGTGACATGGCCATCACTGACGTGCTGCACACTGTGACATGGCCCCTCAGTGACGTGGCCACTACTGACCTGCTGCCCACTGTGATATGGCCCCCATAGTGACATGGCCACCACTGACCTGCTGCCCACTGTGACATAGCCCCCACAGTGTCATGGCAACCAGTGGCCTGTTGCTCACTGTGACATGGCCATCACTCACCTGCTGCACACTGTGACATGGCCCCACAGTGACGTGGCCACTACTGACCTGCTGCCCACTGTGACATGGCCCCCATAGTGACATGGCCACCACTGACCTGCTGCCCACTGTGACATAGCCCACACAGTGACATGGCAACCAGTGGCCTGTTGCTCACTGTGACATGGCCACCACTGACCTGCTGCACACTGTGACATGACCTCACAGTGACATGGCCACCACTGACCTGCTGACCAATGTGACATAGCCCCCATAGTGGCATGGCCACCACTGACCTGCTGCACACTGTGACATGGCCCCCATAGTGACATGGCCAGCACTGACCTGCTGCCCACTGTGACATAGCCCCCACAGTGACATGGCAACCAGTGGCCTGTTACTCACTGTGACATGGCCATCACTGACGTGCTGCACACTGTGACATGGCCCCTCAGTGACGTGGCCACTACTGACCTGCTGCCCACTGTGACATGGCCCCCATAGTGACATGGCCACCACTGACCTGCTGCCCACTGTGACATGGCCCCCATAGTGACATGGCCACCACTGACCTGCTGCCCACTGTGACATAGCCCCCACAGTGACATGGCAACCAGTGGCCTGTTGCTCACTGTGACATGGCCATCACTGACCTGCTGCACACTGTGACATGGCCCAACAGTGACATGGACACTACTGACCTGCTGCCCACTGTGACATGGCCCCCATAGTGACATGGCCACCACTGACCTGCTGCCCACTGTGACATGGCTCCCACAGTAACATGGCAACCAGTGGCCTGTTGCTCACTGTGACATGGCCATCACTGACGTGCTGCACACTGTGACATGGCCCCTCAGTGACGTGGCCACTACTGACCTGCTGCCCACTGTGACATGGCCCCCATAGTGACATGGCCACCACTGACCTGCTGCCCAATGTGACATAGCCCCCATAGTGACATGGCCACCACTGACCTGCTGCCCACTGGGACATGGCCCCAACAGTGACATGGCCACTACTGACCCGCTGACCACTGTGACATAGCCCCACAGTGACTTGTTCACCGCTGACCTGCTGCCCACTGTGACATGGCCCCCATAGTGACATGGCCACCACTGGACTGCTGCGCACTGTGACATAGCCCCCACAGTGACATGGCAACCAGTGGCCTGTTGCTCACTGTGACATGGCCACCACTGACCTGCTGCAAACTGTGACATGACCTCACAGTGACATGGCCACCACTGACCTGCTGACCAATGTGACATAGCCCCCATCGTGGCATGGCCACCACTGACCTGCTGCACACTGTGACATGGCCCCCATAGTGACATGGCCAGCACTGACCTGCTGCCCACTGTGACATAGCCCCCACAGTGACATGGCAACCAGTGGCCTGTTACTCACTGTGACATGGCCATCACTGACGTGCTGCACACTGTGACATGGCCCCACAGTGACGTGGCCACTACTGACCTGCTGCCCACTGTGACATGGCCCCCATAGTGACATGGCCACCACTGACCTGCTGCCCACTGTGACATAGCCCACACAGTGACATGGCAACCAGTGGCCTGTTGCTCACTGTGACATGGCCACCACTGACCTGCTGCACACTGTGACATGACCTCACAGTGACATGGCCACCACTGACCTGCTGACCAATGTGACATAGCCCCCATAGTGGCATGGCCACCACTGACCTGCTGCACACTGTGACATGGCCCCCATAGTGACATGGCCAGCACTGACCTGCTGCCCACTGTGACATAGCCCCCACAGTGACATGGCAACCAGTGGCCTGTTACTCACTGTGACATGGCCATCACTGACGTGCTGCAAACTGTGACATGGCCCCTCAGTGACGTGGCCACTACTGACCTGCTGCCCACTGTGACATGGCCCCCATAGTGACATGGCCACCACTGACCTGCTGCCCACTGTGACATGGCCCCCATAGTGACATGGCCACCACTGACCTGCTGCCCACTGTGACATAGCCCCCACAGTGACATGGCAACCAGTGGCCTGTTGCTCACTGTGACATGGCCATCACTGACCTGCTGCACACTGTGACATGGCCCAACAGTGACATGGACACTACTGACCTGCTGCCCACTGTGACATGGCCCCCATAGTGACATGGCCACCACTGACCTGCTGCCCACTGTGACATGGCTCCCACAGTGACATGGCAACCAGTGGCCTGTTGCTCACTGTGACATGGCCACCACTGACCTGCTGCACACTGTGACATGACTTCACAGTGACATGGCCACCACTGAGCTGCTGCCCAATGTGACATAGCCCCCATAGTGACATGGCCACCACTGACCTGCTGCCCACTGTGACATGGCCCCCATAGTGACATGGCCAGCACTGACCTGCTGCCCACTGTGACATAGCCCCCACAGTGACATGGTAACCAGTGGCCTGTTACTCACGGTGACATGGCCATCACTGACGTGCTGCACACTGTGACATGGCCCCACAGTGACGTGGCCACTACTGACCTGCTGCCCACTGTGACATGGCCCCATAGTGACATGGCCACCACTGACCTGCTGCCCAATGTGACATAGCCCCCGTAGTGACATGGCCACCACTGACCGGCTGCCCACTGTGACATAGCCCCCACAGTAACATGGCAACCAGTGGCCTGTTGCTCACTGTGACATGGCCATCACTGACCTGCTGCACACTGTGACATGGCCCCACAGTGACGTGGCCACTACTGACCTGCTGCCCACTGTGACATGGCCCCCATAGTGACATGGCCACCACTGACCTGCTGCCCACTGTGACATGGCCCCCATAGTGACATGGCCACCACTGACCTGCTACCCACTGTGACATAGCCCGCACAGTGCATGGCAACCAGTGGACTGTTGCTCACTGTGACATGGCCACCACTGACCTGCTGCCCACTGTGACATGGCCCCAACAGTGAGATGGCCACTACTGACCCGCTGACCACTGTGACATAGCCCCACAGTGACTTGTTCACCACTGACCTGCTGCCCACTGTGACATGGCCCCCATAGTGACATGGCCACCACTGGACTGCTGCGCACTGTGACATAGCGCCCACAGTGTTATGGCAACCAGTGGCCTGTTGCTCACTGTGACATGGCCACCACTGACCTGCTGCACACTGTGACATGACCTCACAGTGACATGGCCACCACTGACCTGCTGACCAATGTGACATAGCCCCCATAGTGGCATGGCCACCACTGACATGCTGCACACTGTGACATGGCCCCCATAGTGACATGGCCAGCACTGACCTGCTGCCCACTGTGACATAGCCCCCACAGTGACATGGCAACCAGTGGCCTGTTGCTCACTGTGACATGGCCATCACTCACCTGCTGCACACTGTGACATGGCCCCTCAGTGACGTGGCCACTACTGACCTGCTGCCCACTGTGACATGGCCCCCATAGTGACATGGCCACCACTGACCTGCTGCCCACTGTGACATAGCCCCCACAGTGACATGGCAACCAGTGGCCTGTTGCTCACTGTGACATGGCCATCACTGACCTGCTGCACACAGTGACATGGCTCAACAGTGACATGGACACTACTGACCTGCTGCCCACTGTGACATGGCCCCCATAGTGACATGGCCACCACTGACCTGCTGCCCACTGTGACATGGCCCCCCATAGTGACATGGCCACCACTGACCTGCTGCACACTGTGACATGGCCCCACAGTGACGTGGCCACTACTGACCTGCTGCCCACTGTGACATGGCCCCCATAGTGACATGGCCACCACTGACCTGCTGCCCACTGTGACATGACCCCCATAGTGACATGGCCACCACTGACCTGCTGCCCACTGTGACATAGCCCCCACAGTGACATGGCAACCAGTGGCCTGTTGCTCACTGTGACATGGCCATCACTGACCTGCTCCACACTGTGACATGGCCCCACAGTGACGGGGCCACTACTGACCTGCTGCCCACTGTGACATGGCCCCCATAGTGACATGGCCACCACTGACCTGCTGCCCACTGTGACATAGCCCCCACAGTGACGTGGCCACTAGTGACCTGCTGCCCACTATGACATGGCCCCCATAGTGACATGGACACCACTGACCTGCTGCCCACTGTGACATAGCCCTCACAGTGACATGGCAACCAGTGGCCTGTTGCTCACTGTGACATGGCCATCACTGACCTGCTGCACACCGTGACATGGCCCCACAGTGACGTGGCCACTACTGAACTGCTGCCCACTCTGACATGGCCACCATCGACCTGCTGCCCACTGTGACATAGCCCCCACAGTGACATGGCAACCAGTGGCCTGTTGCTAACTGTGACATGGCCACTACTGACCTGCTGCCCACTGTGACATGGCCCCCATAGTGACATGGCCACCACTGACCTGCTGCCCACAGTGACATAGAACCCACAGTGACATGGCCACCACTGACCTGCTGCCCACTGTGACATAGACCCCACAGTGACATGGCAACCAGTGGCCTGTTACTCACGGTGACATGGCCATCACTGACGTGCTGCACACTGTGACATGGCCCCACAGTGACGTGGCCACTACTGACCTGCTGCCCACTGTGACATGGCCGCCATAGTGACATGGCCACCACTGACCTGCTGCCCACTGTGACATGGCCCCCATAGTGACATGGCCACCACTGACCTGCTACCCACTGTGACATAGCCCGCACAGTGCATGGCAACCAGTGGACTGTTGCTCACTGTGACATGGCCACCACTGACCTGCTGCCCACTGGGACATGGCCCCAACAGTGAGATGGCCACTACTGACCCGCTGACCACTGTGACATAGCCCCACAGTGACTTGTTCACCACTGACCTGCTGCCCACTGTGACATGGCCCCCATAGTGACATGGCCACCACTGGACTGCTGCGCACTGTGACATAGCGCCCACAGTGTTATGGCAACCAGTGGCCTGTTGCTCACTGTGACATGGCCACCACTGACCTGCTGCACACTGTGACATGACCTCACAGTGACATGGCCACCACTGACCTGCTGACCAATGTGACATAGCTCCCATAGTGACATGGCCACCACTGACCTGCTGCCCACTGTGACATGGCCCCCATAGTGACATGGCCACCACTGACCTGCTGCCCATGTGACATAGCCCCCACAGTGACATGGCAACCAGTGGCCTGTTGCTCACTGTGACATGGCCATCACTGACCTGCTGCACACTGTGACATGGCTCAACAGTGACATGGACACTACTGACCTGCTGCCCACTGTGACATGGCCCCCATAGTGACATGGCCACAACTGACCTGCTGCCCACTGTGACATGGCCCCCATAGTGTCATGGCCATCACTGACCTGCTGCCCACTGTGACATGGCCCCCATAGTGACATGGCCACCACTGACCTGCTGCACACTGTGACATGGCCCCACAGTGACGTGGCCACTACTGACCTGCTGCCCACTGTGACATGGCCCCCATAGTGACATGGCCACCACTGACCTGCTGCCCACTGTGACATGACCCCCATAGTGACATGGCCACCACTGACCTGCTGCCCACTGCGACATAGCCCCCACAGTGACATGGCAACCAGTGGCCTGTTGCTCACTGTGACATGGCCATCACTGACCTGCTGCACACTGTGACATGGCCCCACAGTGACGGGGCCACTACTGACCTGCTGCCCACTGTGACATGGCCCCCATAGTGACATGGCCACCACTGACCTGCTGCCCACTGTGACATAGCCCCCACAGTGACGTGGCCACTAGTGACCTGCTGCCCACTATGACATGGCCCCCATAGTGACATGGCCAGCACTGACCTGCTGCCCACTGTGACATAGCCCTCACAGTGACATGGCAACCAGTGGCCTGTTGCTCACTGTGACATGGCCATCACTGACCTGCTGCACACCGTGACATGGCCCCACAGTGACGTGGCCACTACTGAACTGCTGCCCACTCTGACATGGCCCCCATATTGACATGGCCACCATCGACCTGCTGCCCACTGTGACATAGCCCCCACAGTGACATGGCAACCAGTGGCCTGTTGCTCACTGTGACATGGCCATCACTGACCTGCTGCACACTGTGACATGGCCCAAAAGTGACATGGCCACTACTGACCTGCTGCCCACTGTGACATGGCCCCCATAGTGACATGGCCACCACTGACGTGCTGCCCACTGTGACATAGCCCCCACAGTGACATGGCAACCAGTGGCCTGTTACTCACGGTGACATGGCCATCACTGACGTGCTGCACACTGTGACATGGCCCCACAGTGACGTGGCCACTACTGACCTGCTGCCCACTGTGACATGGCCGCCATAGTGACATGGCCACCACTGACCTGCTGCCCACTGTGACATAGCCCCCACAGTGACGTGGCCACTAGTGACCTGCTGCCCACTATGACATGGCCCCCATAGTGACATGGCCAGCACTGACCTGCTGCCCACTGTGACATAGCCCCCACAGTGACATGGCAACCAGTGGCCTGTTGCTCACTGTGACATGGCCATCACTGACCTGCTGCACACTGTGACATGGCCCCACAGTGACGTGGCCACTACTGACCTTCTGCCCACTGTGACATGGCCCCCATAGTGACATGGCCACCACTGACCTGCTGCCCACTGTGACATGGCCCCCATAGTGACATGGCCACTACTGACCCGCTGACCACTGTGACATAGCCCCACAGTGACTTGGTCACCACTGACCTGCTGCCCACTGTGACATGGCCCCCATAGTGACATGGCCAAAACTGACCTGCTGCCCACTGTGACATAGACCCCACAGTGACATGGCAACCAGTGGCCTGTTGCTCACTGTGACATGGCCACCACTGACCTGCTGCACACTGTGACATGACCTCACAGTGACATGGCCACCACTGACCTGCTGCCCAATGTGACATAGCCCCCATAGTGACATGGCCACCACTGACCTGCTGCCCACTGTGACATGGCCCCCATAGTGACATGGCCAGCACTGACCTGCTGCCCACTGTGACATAGCCCCCACAGTGACATGGCAACCAGTGGCCTGTTACTGACTGTGACATGGCCATCACTGACCTGCTGCACACTGTGACATGGCCCCACAGTGACGTGGCCACTACTGACCTGCTGCCCACTGTGACATGACCCCCATAGTGACATGGCCACCACTGACCTGCTGCCCACTGTGACATGGCCCCCATAGTGACATGGCCACCACTGACATGCTGCCCACTGTGACATAGCCCCCACAGTGACATGGCAACCAGTGGCCTGTTGCTCACTGTGACATGGCCACCACTGACCTGCTGCCCAATGTGACTTAGCCCCCATAGTGACATGGCCACCATTGACCTGCTGCCCACTGTGACATGGCCCCCATAGTGACATGGCCAGAACTGACCTGCTGCCAACTGTGACATAAACCCCACAGTGACATGGCAACCAGTGGCCTGTTGCTCACTGTGACATGGCCACTACTGACCTGCTGCACACTGTGACATGGCCCCCATAGTGACATGGCCACCACTGACCTGCTGCCCACTGTGACATGGCCCCCATAGTGACATGGCCACCACTGACCTGCTGCCCACTGTGACATAGCCCCCACAGTGACATGGCAACCAGTGGCCTGTTGCTCACTGTGACATGGCCACCACTGACCTGCTGCACACTGTGACATGGCCCCACAGTGACGTGGCCACTACTGACCTGCTGCCCACTGTGACATGGCCCCCATAGTGACATGGCCACCACTGACCTGCTGCCCACTGTGACATAGCCCCCACAGTGACATGGCAACCAGTGGCCTGTTTCTCACTGTGACATGGCCACCACTGACCTGCTGCCCACTGTGACATGGCCCCAACAGTGACATGGCCACTACTGACCCGCTGCCCACTGTGACATGGCCCCAACAGTGACATGGCCACTACTGACCCGCTGACCACTGTGACATTGCCCCACAGTGACTTGGGCACCACTGACCTGCTGGCCACTGTGACATAGCACCCACAGTGACATGGCAACCAGTGGCCTGTTGCTCATTGTGACATGGCCATCACTGACCTGCTGCACACTGTGACATGGCCCCACAGTGACGTGGCCACTACTGACCTGCTGCCCACTGTGACATGGCCCCCATAGTGACATGGCCACCACTGACATGGCCACTACTGACCCGCTGACTACTGAGACATAGCCCCACAGTGACTTGTTCACCACTGACCTGCTGCCCACTGTGACATGGCCCCCATAGTGACATGGTCACCACTGGACTGCTGCGCACTGTGACATAGCCCCCACAGTGTTATGGCAACCAGTGGCCTGTTGCTCACTGTGACATGGCCACCACTGACCTGCTGCACACTGTGACATGACCTCACAGTGAAATGGTCACCACTGACCTGCTGACCAATGTGACATAGCCCCCATAGTGGCATGGCCACCACTGACCTGCTGCACACTGTGACATGGCCCCCATAGTGACATGGCCAGCACTGACCTGCTGCCCACTGTGACATAGCCCCCACAGTGACATGGCAACCAGTGGCCTGTTACTCACTGTGACATGGCCATCACTGACGTGCTGCACACTGTGACATGGCCCCTCAGTGACGTGGCCACTACTGACCTGCTGCCCACTGTGACATGGCCCCCATATTGACATGGCCACCACTGACCTGCTGCCCACTGTGACATGGCCCCCATAGTGACATGGCCACCACTGACCTGCTGCCCATTGTTACATAGCCCCACAGTGACATGGCAACCAGTGGCCTGTTGCTCACTGTGACATGGCCATCACTCACCTGCTGCACACTGTGACATGGCCCCACAGTGACGTGGCCACTACTGACCTGCTGCCCACTGTGACATGGCCCCCATAGTGACATGGCCACCACTGACCTGCTGCCCACTGTGACATGGCCCCAACAGTGACATGGCCACTACTGACCCTCTGACCACTGTGACATAGCCCCACAGTGACTTGGGCACCACTGACCTGCTGCCCACTGTGACATAGCCCCCACAGTGACATGGCAACCAGTGGCCTGTTGCTCACTGTGACATGGCCATCACTACCTGCTGCACACTGTGACATGGCCCCACAGTGACGTGGCCACTACTGACCTGCTGCCCACTGTGACATGGCCCCCATATTGACATGGCCACTACTGACCTGCTGCCCACTGTGACATAGCCCCCACAGTGACATGGCAACCAGTGGCCTGTTGCTCACTGTGACATGGCCATCACTGACCTGCTGCACACTGTGACATGGCTCAACAGTGACATGGACACTACTGACCTGCTGCCCACTGTGACATGGCCCCCATAGTGACATGGCCACCACTGACCTGCTGCCCACTGTGACATGGCCCCCATAGTGTCATGGCCACCACTGACCTGCTGCCCACTGTGACATGGCCCCCATAGTGACATGGCCACCACTGACCTGCTGCCCACTGTGACATGGCCCCCATAGTGACATGGCCACCACTGACCTGCTGCCCACTGTGACATAGCCCCCACAGTGACATGGCAACCATTGGCCTGTTGCTCACTGTGACATGGCCACCACTGACGTGCTGCACACTGTGACATGGCCCCACAGTGACGTGGCCACTACTGACCTGCTGCCCACTGTGACATGGCCCCCATAGTGACATGGCCACCACTGACCTGCTGCCCACTGTGACATAGCCCCCATAGTGGCATGGCCACCACTGACCTGCTGCACACTGTGACATGGCCCACATAGTGACATGGCCAGCACTGACCTGCTGCCCACTGTGACGTAGCCCCCACAGTGACATGGCAACCAGTGGCCTGTTACTCACTGTGACATGGCCATCACTGATGTGCTGCACACTGTGACATGGCTCCTCAGTGACGTGGCCACTACTGACCTGCTGCCCACTGTGACATGGCCCCCATAGTGACATGGCCACCACTGACCTGCTGCCCACTGTGACATGGCCCCCATAGTGACATGGCCACCACTGACCTGCTGCCCACTGTGACATAGCCCCCACAGTGACATGGCAACCAGTGGCCTGTTGCTCACTGTGACATGGCCATCACTCACCTGCTGCACACTGTGACATGGCCCCACAGTGACGTGGCCACTACTGACCTGCTGCCCACTGTGACATGGCCCCCATAGTGACATGGCCACCACTGACCTGCTGCCCACTGTGACATGGCCCCAACAGTGACATGGCCACTACTGACCCTCTGACCACTGTGACATAGCCCCACAGTGACTTGGGCACCACTGACCTGCTGCCCACTGTGACATAGCCCCCACAGTGACATGGCAACCAGTGGCCTGTTGCTCACTGTGACATGGCCATCACTACCTGCTGCACACTGTGACATGGCCCCACAGTGACGTGGCCACTACTGACCTGCTGCCCACTGTGACATGGCCCCCATATTGACATGGCCACTACTGACCTGCTGCCCACTGTGACATAGCCCCCACAGTGACATGGCAACCAGTGGCCTGTTGCTCACTGTGACATGGCCATCACTGACCTGCTGCACACTGTGACATGGCTCAACAGTGACATGGACACTACTGACCTGCTGCCCACTGTGACATGGCCCCCATAGTGACATGGCCACCACTGACCTGCTGCCCACTGTGACATGGCCCCCATAGTGTCATGGCCACCACTGACCTGCTGCCCACTGTGACATGGCCCCCATAGTGACATGGCCACCACTGACCTGCTGCCCACTGTGACATGGCCCCCATAGTGACATGGCCACCACTGACCTGCTGCCCACTGTGACATAGCCCCCACAGTGACATGGCAACCATTGGCCTGTTGCTCACTGTGACATGGCCACCACTGACGTGCTGCACACTGTGACATGGCCCCACAGTGACGTGGCCACTACTGACCTGCTGCCCACTGTGACATGGCCCCCATAGTGACATGGCCACCACTGACCTGCTGCCCACTGTGACATAGCCCCCATAGTGGCATGGCCACCACTGACCTGCTGCACACTGTGACATGGCCCACATAGTGACATGGCCAGCACTGACCTGCTGCCCACTGTGACATAGCCCCCACAGTGACATGGCAACCAGTGGCCTGTTACTCACTGTGACATGGCCATCACTGATGTGCTGCACACTGTGACATGGCTCCTCAGTGACGTGGCCACTACTGACCTGCTGCCCACTGTGACATGGCCCCCATAGTGACATGGCCACCACTGACCTGCTGCCCACTGTGACATGGCCCCCATAGTGACATGGCCACCACTGACCTGCTGCCCACTGTGACATAGCCCCCACAGTGACATGGCAACCAGTGGCCTGTTGCTCACTGTGACATGGCCATCACTCACCTGCTGCACACTGTGACATGGCCCCACAGTGACGTGGCCACTACGGACCTGCTGCCCACTGTGACATGGCCCCCATATTGACATGGCCACTACTGACCTGCTGCCCAATGTGACATAGTCCCCACAGTGACATGGCAACCAGTGGCCTGTTGCTCACTGTGACATGGCCATCACTGACCTGCTGCACACTGTGACATGGCCCAACAGTGACATGGACACTACTGACCTGCTGCCCACTGTGACATGGCCCCCATATTGACATGGCCACCACTGACCTGCTGCCCACTGTGACATGGCCCCCATAGTGTCATGGCCACCACTGACCTGCTGCCCACTGTGACATAGCCCCCACAGTGACATGGCAACCAGTGGCCTGTTGCTCACTGTGACATGGCCACCACTGACCTGCTGCACACTGTGACATGACTTCACAGTGACATGGCCACCACTGACCTGCTGCCCAATGTGACATAGCCCCCATAGTGACATGGCCACCACTGACCTGCTGCCCACTGTGACATGGCCCCCATAGTGACATGGCCAGCACTGACCTGCTGCCCACTGTGACATAGCCCCCACAGTGACATGGTAACCAGTGGCCTGTTACTCACGGTGACATGGCCATCACTGACGTGCTGCACACTGTGACATGGCCCCACAGTGACGTGGCCACTACTGACCTGCTGCCCACTGTGACATGGCCCCATAGTGACATGGCCACCACTGACCTGCTGCCCACTGTGACATGGCCCCCATAGTGACATGGCCACCACTGATCTGCTGCGCACTGTGACAGCCCCCACAGTGACATGGCAACCAGTGGCCTGTTGCTCACTGTGACATGGCCACCACTGACCTGCTGCACACTGTGACATGACCTCACAGTGACATGGCCACCACTGACCTGCTGCCCAATGTGACATAGCCCCCGTAGTGACATGGCCACCACTGACCGGCTGCCCACTGTGACATGGCCCCCGTAGTGACATGGCCACCACTGACCTGCTGCCCACTGTGACATAGCCCCCACAGTGACATGGCAACCAGTGGCCTGTTGCTCACTGTGACATGGCCATCACTGACCTGCTGCACACTGTGACATGGCCCCACAGTGACGTGGCCACTACTGACGTGCTGCCCACTGTGACATGGCCCCCATAGTGACATGGCCACCACTGACCTGCTGCCCACTGTGACATGGCCCCCATAGTGACATGGCCACCACTGACCTGCTACCCACTGTGACATAGCCCGCACAGTGCATGGCAACCAGTGGACTGTTGCTCACTGTGACATGGCCACCACTGACCTGCTGCCCACTGTGACATGGCCCCAACAGTGAGATGGCCACTACTGACCCGCTGACCACTGTGACATAGCCCCACAGTGACTTGTTCACCACTGACCTGCTGCCCACTGTGACATGGCCCCCATAGTGACATGGCCACCACTGGACTGCTGCGCACTGTGACATAGCGCCCACAGTGTTATGGCAACCAGTGGCCTGTTGCTCACTGTGACATGGCCACCACTGACCTGCTGCACACTGTGACATGACCTCACAGTGACATGGCCACCACTGACCTGCTGACCAATGTGACATAGCCCCCATAGTGGCATGGCCACCACTGACCTGCTGCACACTGTGACATGGCCCCCATAGTGACATGGCCAGCACTGACCTGCTGCCCACTGTGACATAGCCCCCACAGTGACATGGCAACCAGTGGCCTGTTGCTCACTGTGACATGGCCATCACTCACCTGCTGCACACTGTGACATGGCCCCTCAGTGACGTGGCCACTACTGACATGCTGCCCACTGTGACATGGCCCCCATAGTGACATGGCCACCACTGACCTGCTGCCCACTGTGACATAGCCCCCACAGTGACATGGCAACCAGTGGCCTGTTGCTCACTGTGACATGGCCACCACTGACCTGCTGCACACTGTGACATGACCTCACAGTGACATGGCCACCACTGACCTGCTGACCAATGTGACATAGCCCCCATAGTGGCATGGCCACCACTGACCTGCTGCACACTGTGACATGGCCCCCATAGTGACATGGCCAAAACTGACCTGCTGCCCACTGTGACATAGCCCCCACAGTGACATGGCAACCAGTGGCCTGTTACTCACTGTGACATGGCCATCACTTACCTGCTGCACACTGTGACATGGCCCCTCAGTGACGTGGCCACTACTGACCTGCTGCCCACTGTGACATGGCCCCCATAGTGACATGGCCACCACTGACCTGCTGCCCACTGTGACATGGCCCCCATAGTGACATGGCCACCACTGACCTGCTGCCCACTGTGACATAGCCCCCACAGTGACATGGCAACCAGTGGCCTGTTGCTCACTGTGACATGGCCATCACTGACCTGCTGCACACAGTGACATGGCTCAACAGTGACATGGACACTACTGACCTGCTGCCCACTGTGACATGGCCCCCATAGTGACAAGGCCACAACTGACCTGCTGCCCACTGTGACATGGCCCCCATAGTGTCATGGCCATCACTGACCTGCTGCCCACTGTGACATGGCCCCCATAGTGACATGGCCCCCATAGTGACATGGCCACCACTGACCTGCTGCCCACTGTGACATGGCCCCCATAGTGACATGGCCACCACTGACCTGCTGCCCACTGTGACATAGCCCCCACAGTGACATGGCAACCAGTGGCCTGTTGCTCACTGTGACATGGCCACCACTGACCTGCTGCACACTGTGACATGGCCCCACAGTGACGTGGCCACTACTGACCTGCTGCCCACTGTGACATGGCCCCCATAGTGACATGGCCACCACTGACCTGCTGCCCACTGTGACATAGCCCCCACAGTGACATGGCAACGAGTGGCCTGTTTCTCACTGTGACATGGCCACCACTGACCTGCTGCCCACTGTGACATGCCCCACAGTGACGTGGCCACTACTGACCTGCTGCCCACTGTGACATGGCCCCCATATTGACATGGCCACTACTGACCTGCTGCCCACTGTGACATAGCCCCCACAGTGACATGGCAACCAGTGGCCTGTTGCTCACTGTGACATGGCCATCACTGACCTGCTGCACACTGTGACATGGCCAAACAGTGACATGGGCACTACTGACCTGCTGCCCACTGTGACATGGCCCCCATAGTGACATGGCCACCACTGACCTGCTGCCCACTGTGACATGGCCCCCATAGTGTCATGGCCACCACTGACCTGCTGCCCACTGTGACATAGCCCCCACAGTGACATGGCAACCAGTGGCCTGTTGCTCACTGTGACATGGCCATCACTCACCTGCTGCACACTGTGACATGGCCCCTCAGTGACGTGGCCACTACTGACATGCTGCCCACTGTGACATGGCCCCCATAGTGACATGGCCACCACTGACCTGCTGCCCACTGTGACATGGCCCCCATAGTGACATGGCCACCACTGACCTGCTGCCCACTGTGACATGGCCCCCATAGTGACATGGCCAGCACTGACCTGCTGCCCACTGTGACATAGCCCCCACAGTGACATGGTAACCAGTGGCCTGTTACTCACGGTGACATGGCCATCACTGACGTGCTGCACACTGTGACATGGCCCCACAGTGACGTGGCCACTACTGACCTGCTGCCCACTGTGACATGGCCCCATAGTGACATGGCCACCACTGACCTGCTGCCCACTGTGACATGGCCCCCATAGTGACATGGCCACCACTGACCTGCTGCGCACTGTGACATAGCCCCCACAGTGACATGGCAACCAGTGGCCTGTTGCTCACTGTGACATGGCCACCACTGACCTGCTGCACACTGTGACATGACCTCACAGTGACATGGCCACCACTGACCTGCTGCCCAATGTGACATAGCCCCCGTAGTGACATGGCCACCACTGACCGGCTGCCCACTGTGACATGGCCCCCGTAGTGACATGGCCACCACTGACCGGCTGCCCACTGTGACATAGCCCCCACAGTGACATGGCAACCAGTGGCCTGTTGCTCACTGTGACATGGCCATCACTGACCTGCTGCACACTGTGACATGGCCCCACAGTGACGTGGCCACTACTGACCTGCTGCCCACTGTGACATGGCCCCCATAGTGACATGGCCACCACTGACCTGCTGCCCACTGTGACATGGCCCCCATAGTGACATGGCCACCACTGACCTGCTGCCCACTGGGACATGGCCCCAACAGTGAGATGGCCACTACTGACCCGCTGACCACTGTGACATAGCCCCACAGTGACTTGTTCACCACTGACCTGCTGCCCACTGTGACATGGCCCCCATAGTGACATGGCCACCACTGGACTGCTGCGCACTGTGACATAGCGCCCACAGTGTTATGGCAACCAGTGGCCTGTTGCTCACTGTGACATGGCCACCACTGACCTGCTGCACACTGTGACATGACCTCACAGTGACATGGCCACCACTGACCTGCTGACCAATGTGACATAGCCCCCATAGTGGCATGGCCACCACTGACCTGCTGACCACTGTGAATTTGCCCCATAGTGACATGGCCAGCACTGACCTGCTGCCCACTGTGACATAGCCCCCACAGTGACATGGCAACCAGTGGCCTGTTGCTCACTGTGACATGGCCATCACTCACCTGCTGCACACTGTGACATGGCCCCTCAGTGACGTGGCCACTACTGACCTGCTGCCCACTGTGACATGGCCCCCATAGTGACATGGCCACCACTGACCTGCTGCCCACTGTGACATGGCCCCCATAGTGACATGGCCACCACTGACCTGCTGCCCACTGTGACATAGCCCCCACAGTGACATGGCAACCAGTGGCCTGTTGCTCACTGTGACATGGCCATCACTGACCTGCTGCACACAGTGACATGGCTCAACAGTGACATGGACACTACTGACCTGCTGCCCACTGTGACATGGCCCCCATAGTGACATGGCCACAACTGACCTGCTGCCCACTGTGACATGGCCCCCATAGTGTCATGGCCATCACTGACCTGCTGCCCACTGTGACATGGCCCCCATAGTGACATGGCCACCACTGACCTGCTGCCCACTGTGACATGGCACCTGTCGCAGTTGAGACGGACACGACAAACATCAGATTGTGTGAAAGCGACCAAAATGGCTGCAAAAGCCCCTTTATTGTTTTAACAAGCTTTTTTATAACCTTCTTCAAAGTAGGTGTTCATACAGGATTGGTTTACTTTAGTAACTAACAGTTCACGATTGGGTGATAGTGTCTCGCCTGAATCGTCAGGACAGTTCTTCTTATCTTAGTTCTCTAATCTTGTTTCCATGGCACTTCTCGGGACTTTCTGGCCTCTCATGGATACACTGGAATGTCTTCAAGGTTAAATTCTTCTTCAGTTAGACTAGAGGCAGACCCGCTGCCTCCCCCGACAATTCCCCCTTTTTGTATTTGTGCTAGAAATATTGCAGAAACAGTCTTCTGCAGGGCCCTTTGCAGAAGACTGACAAGACATGGCAACATCAAAAACACAGTCACAATTACCAAGATCATGACCCCCACAGTTTTGACCAGAGATATCAACCATCCAGAAAGTCCCCATCCTTTAAACATCCTTGTAAGCCAATCCAATCCGTCCTCTTCTGTTAGACGCCTCACACCATCCTTCAGCTGCTGTATACTTTTAAAAATAGATTCTGAGTGGTCAGACAAATTCATGCAACACATTCCTTCAAAATCTTCACATCCATGTCCTTGCGCTAAAAGCAAAAAGTCAATTGCAGCCCTGTTCTGTAAAGTAGCATGTCTAACACTATCAACATCAGTTAAAAGGCCACTTAAAGCTAAAGAAGTAGCATTAGTCTGTTTGCTAAGCCAACATCCCAACTTATTCAAAGTCGTTAAGGCATTTGCAACACCAACTCCTGGTGCCAATATGGAGGCCGTTATGATCTGGCCTGGATTCCAGAATTCAACGTTATCTCGACAAGAACTTTCAAACCGATGAACGGTCCTTGGGACTCGCTTATGTTTTCGAGTCATATTCAGAATCATTGACACATTTGGTGTTAATAACGTGAGACGTCCGAGGCTACACGGGCCTCCATTCAGTTTAGATGGGACGCCTCCCCAGGCACGATCTCCACAGATTAGAAACACACCAGGAGGTAATGCAAGAGGAACAGCAAAAGATCGTGAGATGTTAGTCGAAGTATAATTGCACCAAGCAGTTGAATTATGATAAGCAGCATTAGTTGCATTCACATTTTGCCCTCTCCGTGTGGTGTTATAGGAGTAATTAAAAAACACACAAGCATCCATTATAACAGAGCCTAGCAACTCTAGCTCTTGGGGTTCTTGCGTAACCTGTGGAAGGTGACTATATACACCATCCCAATTATCTGTACAATTTTTTGAAGAGTTGCAAAGAGAGAAAGCCTGAAGGGTTTGTGGGATTGGCCATGTGTCTACTGGCACTCCCACCAAACAGGTGGAGAATGGATTTTCCGGGTTCGCAGTAGAAAGGCACAAGGTTTCTTGATGTGTCATATTTGCCAAAGTTACCCAGATATTCTGCTTGGGTTGTGGAACTACCCATCCTTCAGCCTGATGCAGGTTCCAGCACAGGCCGAACACACCGAGCAGGAACCCAGCGAGGGCCGGCATCTGTAGAGACACAAGCATAACCCCTGCCCCAGGTTAATAATTCACATGGTCCACTCCACTGGCCAGTAATTAGATCTCTAACATGCACTTTGATGTCTTTTTGCAAATCCTGTTTTGAAAAAAGAGAAGAGAAATGCTGAAAAAGAGGAGGTAAAGAAGAATTATCCCCGTAATGGAGAAAGTTAAGAACATAAACTGCTTTATCTAAACATGCCTGTGGTGGTTCCCCAATCATTCCCCCTTTTTGTTTTTGAAGCTGCCGCTTCAACGTACTATGTGCACGCTCAACAATTGCTTGTCCTGTTGGGGAATGGGGAATTCCTGTAACATGAGTAACACCCCACAAATTAAAAAATGTTTGAACCTTCTGTGAAATGTATGCTGGGCCATTGTCCGTTTTTATTTGGCGTGGTACCCCAAGCATAGAGAAAGCCTTTTGGAAGTGTCGAACTACATCTTTTCCTGTCTCCCCGTTATGTGCTGTTGCTACTAAGGCATGAGAATAAGTATCAATGGAAACATGAACATACTTCTGTCGGCCAAATTCATTTATGTGAGTAACATCACTTTGCCAAATCTGTAAAGCCTGCATACCTCTGGGGTTAGTACCAAAATACACTGGTGTGTGAGTTCCTTGGCAGTCAGGGCAGGCGGCTACAATAGACCGAGCTTCCGCATGAGACAAGCCGAACTGCCGTCGTAAAGCTCGATATCCTTGGTGAAAAAATTGATGTGATAATACAGCTTGTTGCTTTATGTTAGGAACAGTATTAAGAGCCATAGCGGAAACAAGAGCATCCACTCTGGCATTACCTTCTGTATAAAATCCTGGTAAAGTGGTATGACTACGGATGTGCATGATAAAATAAGGTTCTGTCCGTAGTTGAATACTTTTCCAGAGTTCTAAAAGTACATCAAATAATAATTGATTGTCTGACATGGTCAAAACCACTTTGTCTAGTCTAGAAACTAAGTTAGCTACATATGCTGAGTCAGTTACAATATTTACAGGAACAGAAAAAATAGAAAAAACAACAGCCATTGCACGTAGCTCTACTACTTGTGGAGAACCATTTTGATATACTACTTTGTTGTTCCAGTTGTTGTTTTCATACCACACTACTGCTGCTTTACCTGTTTTTCCTGAGCCATCTGTAAAAACAGTAAGGCCGTTCACTGGTTCTGGGCGGCTTAAATTTTTTTGACCAAATGGTATTTCTCGGGCAAATTTCAGTAGCGGGTGTGACGGCAGGTGATATGACACCTGTCCTTGAAAACCCGCCATGGCTGCCTGTAGTTCATAATTATTTGCCAAGCACCATTCAAAATACCAATTTTGAACAGGTAAAACAATCTTAGCTGGGTCACGCCCTGTTAGTTCTGTACATCGTTTTCTGGCTTTTATGATTACATCAGCAATAAGCTCAAACAGTCCAGGAGCAGTTTTTCGTGGTCGGAATGACAGAAACATCCATTCTAGAATGTGCAGTGGGTCATCCCACTCAGAATTCCACTGCACCAAAGCACCAAATGGTACAGTTTTGTCAATTAGTACAAAGAGTTGCACCAATTGAGACAGATCTATTCGAGAAACAAATTTCTCGTGTATAGATCGTTCCACCATGTGAATTACCTTTAATGCTTCCTCAGTTAATACTCTGGGTTCTGTTGGATCATTGGAATTTTTTAATAATTCCAATAAAGGTTGCAGTTGTGAATTGGTCAGTCCGAGATAGGGTCTAATCCAATTCAGAGATCCCATTAACTTCTGTACATCATTAAGGGTTTTAACTTCAAGGTTAAGTTTCACAGGTTGAGGCATTACCTGCCTACCTGTGACTGTTAGTCCTAAATACTTCCAGGGTTCTACTTTCTGCACCTTTTCAGGGGTGATAACTAATCCATAGTGTTGTAATGAATTTCTAGTCACATTCTCCATGTCATTCAACTGCTCCTTGTTGTTTGATGCTAACAGGATGTCATCCATGTAATGGTAACAATAACTGGTAGGGAATCTTTCCCTTACAGGTGACAAAGCTTGTGCCACAAACCATTGACAAATTGTTGGTGAATTTTTCATGCCCTGCGGCAGAACTTTCCATTGATATCTTTTTGCAGGTTCTGCATGATTGACAGAAGGCACAGAGAATGCAAATTTTTCCCTGTCTTGACAAGCTAATGGTATTGTAAAAAAACAATCCTTGAGATCCATGACAATGATTTCCCAATCTTGAGGGATCATGGCCGGTGAAGGCATGCCTGGTTGTAGAGCCCCCATCGTGGCCATGACAGCATTGATCTGCCGCAGGTCATGCAAAAATCGCCATTTTCCTGATTTCTTTTTTATCACAAACACTGGAGTATTCCAGGGGCTCTGAGAGGGTTCAATGTGTCCAGCAGCTAGCTGTTCTGCCACCAATTCTTGCAGGGCCTTTAATTTCTCCATTGGTAGGGGCCACTGATCCACCCACACAGGGTTATTCGTTAACCAAGTTAAAACAAGCGTGGGTTGCCTAACACCCTGCAGCACAGTGGCCCCCGTTAAAAATCCGTAGTAATCTTCACCCCCCACTGTGACAAGCAATCTCTCCCCCATAGATTGAGGGGAGCTGCTGTCACATATGGTTTAACGACTGCTTGTTGGCCCTCAGGATTGGTGATCAGAATTGCCGTAGCTGCTGTTCTTGCTCGTGCGGAGCCTCCCAGCCCCACTACCCCTGTGTCCACATCCTCTGTTGGCCAGGTGGATGGCCACAGATAGTTAGAAATAATAGTCACATCGGCGCCCGTATCTAGGAGCCCCGCAAGCCTTACTGTAGTCAGTGAATGTCCATGATTTGACAGCGTGCACGTCATATGTGGTCGAGATGATGAGACAGTCTGAGACCAGCACACTTGAGGGGGTCCTGTAGAACCGAAGCCTCCATCGCCTCGCAGTCGCTGTTCTGCTTTTGGGACACAACTCAAAAAAGGAACAAGTTGAGCAAGACGAGTACCTTTTGGAATCGTAACAGGTGGATAAAGGGTCGAAACTAATGCACAAATTTGACCCGTAAAGTCAGCATCAATGACTCCCACATGCACGATTAATCCGTTTAAGGTGCTACTTGATCTTCCTATAAGTAACGCACTCAGTCCTCGTCCTATGGGACCCCTCGCCTCAAGAGGGACCTTAACAATGTCTTTTGTAACTATAGTTATTGTGTCGGCGGTGGATACATCCAACCCTGCTGAGCCAGTAGTTGCGGCTGATAGCTGCTCACAGAGGGGATTTGACCTGTTGTCTGGAGGGGATTTGATGTCCTCGCGCGCCCTCTCGCGCTCTTCTTGTGGTTTCCCTGTATCGGTTGCCCGTTAGCATGAAACTTGGAACGACATTGTTTCGCGAAATGTCCCGATTTCCCACATTTATTGCAATTAGTTCCTGGTGGGACAGTCATGGGCTGCTTGCCTGCCGACCTTCTGTTCGGGCAATTTACTTTCATATGACCGTCTTTACCACATCCAAAGCATTTTCCTGTATTTCGCATGTTCATGGCAGTAGCTAAAGCCGCCATTTTATGTTCCACTGTACCAACCTTTGAACATGCGGCCACCATGTCAGGAATAGAAGGATCTCCTGGTAAAGACTGTATTATCTTTTGGCAGTCCTCATTAGCATTATCCTTTGCTAGCTGTTTGCATAACATTTGTCTTAACGTTTCATCTTCTACCTGTTTCTCCAATGCAGCAGATATTTTTTCTACAAATTGCAAAAAGGGTTCTTTAGGACCTTGCCGGATAGCAATATACTTCTGTTTTGGAGCTGCCATTTCCATGGTTCGCTTTAATGCTGTAATCCCTATGTGTTGTGCCTGTTCAAGGACAATCGGAGGCCACGTAGCTTGCAGCTGAGGGTTACTAAATGGTCCCTCGCCAAGCAAGGCGTCTTCTCCGAGTCCTAACCTCGGATCGTCTTGTGGCAGTCGAGCATTATTTTGTGCAGCTGCTCGTGCCATCTGCCTCCAAGTAGATTGAAACACTTGTAATTGTACTGGCTGAAACAGCACTTGTGCGAGATGTGTAACATCATATGGACACAACAAATCTGTGCTGATTATTCGAATAAGTTGCATCACCTCAGGAGAATTGATTCCAAGTTTCTGTGCTTTATTCTGCAAATCCTGCACCACCTTCCAACTGATCGGATTGTGCTCATCATGCTCATTTGTGCCTGCAACAGCTTTATAAACAGGGAATGCACCATAAGCCTCTGCTGCTATATCTACAGGCTTTGGACATGCCGGGGTTGGAGAGTATGGGCTGAGGCGTTCAACCAGATCCCAGTTGCCAGCCTCAGCAGCATACTTTCTAACTCCCTCCCAAAATCGATCAGGGGACCTTGGAATTACAGTTACTGTGGATGGAGGGAGAGTCCATGGCTGGGCTTTCTTCACCATGGGTTTATCTGTGATATGTAGAGTTTGTAAAGCCGTGGTTAAAGCTTCTTCTCCCTCACTTTCATTTTCGCTCTCGCTCTCTGGCTCTGTGTTACCCGCCCTATTTTCCTCCTCGGGGGGGGCTGATGGAATCACCCCTTCTGCTGCTGCGCCGCTAGGGGCCGCCGCTGCACCGCTAGATGGGGGGGGCTCCTCATCGCCCCGCAAAATATTTAATGGTGGAGGAGGAGGAGGTGGGCGAGGGCGCGATCTGCTTTTGCCCGTGAGGGGTTTCCTGCCTGCTATTCCTGAGGCTGAGGTATCCACTGCCTTTGTCCCTTTGCCACAGTCCTCCCCGTCATTGTCTTCAGGTCGAATGTCTGTTAGTTTCCCATCAGAGGCCTCACGCTCTATCTTCCATTCCTTTAAGGTTTCACTCAATAAGCGCCATGTGGTTGCCAACTCACATGCCTCTTTTTGTCCTTTAGAGACCTCATCCAATATTTTCAATCCTACTGCTTGCCATGCACTCACACTGAATGCAGTAACTGTTGTGGCTTCAAAGCCTTGCATCTTACTCCATAGCAAAATATTTTTCAGGCTTTGTTCTGAGGTTTTAACCCCCTTTCTTTTTAATAGGGCTTTCCAGGTAGACAAAATTGTCTCCTCTTCCTTTGTTAATGACTGCCCCATAATTACAGTCCCGTTCCCGGTGGCTCACCTTTTTAGGTGTCGAAATTCAGGTCCGGACCAGGCAGATTCCCTCTGCTCTCAGCTACACCGGGCTCCGTCTCCGCGGCTCTTCCCGCCGCCGTTATACTTCTCCTTTAAATGACCACTTCGCTCTAATCACGTTGCTCTAATTTATCACGTTGCTCTAATTTATCACGTCGCTCTAATTTATCACGTCGCTCTAATTTATCACGTCGGGGTCACCATTTGTCGCAGTTGAGACGGACACGACAAACATCAGATTGTGTGAAAGCGACCAAAATGGCTGCAAAAGCCCCTTTATTGTTTTAACAAGCTTTTTTATAACCTTCTTCAAAGTAGGTGTTCATACAGGATTGGTTTACTTTAGTAACTAACAGTTCACGATTGGGTGATAGTGTCTCGCCTGAATCGTCAGGACAGTTCTTCTTATCTTAGTTCTCTAATCTTGTTTCCATGGCACTTCTCGGGACTTTCTGGCCTCTCATGGATACACTGGAATGTCTTCAAGGTTAAATTCTTCTTCAGTTAGACTAGAGGCAGACCCGCTGCCTCCCCCGACAGGCCCCCATAGTGACATGGCCACCACTGACCTGCTGCCCACTGTGACATGGCCCCCATAGTGTCATGGCCACCACTGACCTGCTGCCCACTGTGACATGGCCCCCATAGTGACATGGCCACCACTGGACTGCTGCCCACTGTGACATAGCCCCCACAGTGTTATGGCAACCAGTGGCCTGTTGCTCACTGTGACATGGCCACCACTGACCTGCTGCACACTGTGACATGACCTCACAGTGACATGGCCACCACTGACCTGCTGACCAATGTGACATAGCCCCCATAGTGGCATGGCCACCACTGACCTGCTGCACACTGTGACATGGCCCCCATAGTGACATGGCCAGCACTGACCTGCTGCCCACTGTGACATAGCCCCCACAGTGACATGGCAACCAGTGGCCTGTTGCTCACTGTGACATGGCCATCACTCACCTGCTGCACACTGTGACATGGCCCCTCAGTGACGTGGCCACTACTGACATGCTGCCCACTGTGACATGGCCCCCATAGTGACATGGCCACCACTGACCTGCTGCCCACTGTGACATAGCCCCCACAGTGACATGGCAACCAGTGGCCTGTTGCTCACTGTGACATGGCCACCACTGACCTGCTGCAAACTGTGACATGACCTCACAGTGACATGGCCACCACTGACCTGCTGACCAATGTGACATAGCCCCCATAGTGGCATGGCCACCACTGACCTGCTGCACACTGTGACATGGCCCCCATAGTGACATGGCCAGCACTGACCTGCTGCCCACTGTGACATAGCCCCCACAGTGACATGGCAACCAGTGGCCTGTTACTCACTGTGACATGGCCATCACTTACCTGCTGCACACTGTGACATGGCCCCTCAGTGACGTGGCCACTACTGACCTGCTGCCCACTGTGACATGGCCCCCATAGTGACATGGCCACCACTGACATGCTGCACACTGTGACATGGCCCCCATAGTGACATGGCCACCACTGACCTGCTGCCCACTGTGACATAGCCCCCACAGTGACATGGCAACCAGTGGCCTGTTGCTCACTGTGACATGGCCATCACTGACCTGCTGCACACAGTGACATGGCTCAACAGTGACATGGACACTACTGACCTGCTGCCCACTGTGACATGGCCCCCATAGTGACATGGCCACAACTGACCTGCTGCCCACTGTGACATGGCCCCCATAGTGTCATGGCCATCACTGACCTGCTGCCCACTGTGACATGGCCCCCATAGTGACATGGCCCCCATAGTGACATGGCCACCACTGACCTGCTGCCCACTGTGACATGGCCCCCATAGTGACATGGCCACCACTGACCTGCTGCCCACTGTGACATAGCCCCCACAGTGACATGGCAACCAGTGGCCTGTTGCTCACTGTGACATGGCCACCACTGACCTGCTGCACACTGTGACATGGCCCCACAGTGACGTGGCCACTACTGACCTGCTGCCCACTGTGACATGGCCCCCATAGTGACATGGCCACCACTGACCTGCTGCCCACTGTGACATGGCCCCCATAGTGACATGGCCACCACTGACCTGCTGCCCACTGTGACATGGCCCCCATAGTGTCATGGCCACCACTGACCTGCTGCCCACTGTGACATGGCCCCCATAGTGACATGGCCACCACTGACCTGCTGCCCACTGTGACATGGCCCCCATAGTGACATGGCCACCACTGACCTGCTGCCCACTGTGACATAGCCCCCACAGTGACATGGCAACCATTGGCCTGTTGCTCACTGTGACATGGCCACCACTGACGTGCTGCACACTGTGACATGGCCCCACAGTGACGTGGCCACTACTGACCTGCTGCCCACTGTGACATGGCCCCCATAGTGACATGGCCACCACTGACCTGCTGCCCACTGTGACATGGCCCCAACAGTGACATGGCCACTACTGACCCGCTGACCACTGTGACATTGCCCCACAGTGACTTGGGCACCACTGACCTGCTGCCCACTGTGACATAGCCCCCATAGTGACATGGCCACCACTGACCTGCTGCCCACTGTGACATGGCCCCCATAGTGACATGGCCACCACTGACCTGCTGCCCACTGTGACATGGCCCCCATAGTGACATGGCCACCACTGACCTGCTGCCCACTGTGACATAGCCCCAACAGTGACATGGCAACCAGTGGCCTGTTGCTCACTGTGACATGGCCACCACTGACGTGCTGCACACTGTGACATGGCCCCACAGTGACGTGGCCACTACTGACCTGCTGCCCACTGTGACATGGCCCCCATAGTGACATGGCCACCACTGACCTGCTGCCCACTGTGACATGGCACCAACTGTGACATGGCCACTACTGACCCGCTGACCACTGTGACATTGCCCCACAGTGACTTGGGCACCACTGACCTGCTGCCCACTGTGACATGGCCCCCATAGTGACATGGCCACCACTGACCTGCTGCCCACTGTGACATAGCACCCACAGTGACATGGCAACCAGTGGCCTGTTGCTCATTGTGACATGGCCATCACTGACCTGCTGCACACTGTGACATGGCCCCACAGTGCCGTGGCCACTACTGACCTGCTGCCCACTGTGACATGGCCCCCATAGTGACATGGCCAAAACTGACCTGCTGCCCACTGTGACATGGCCCCAACAGTGACATGGCCACTACTGACCCGCTGACCACTGTGACATAGCCCCACAGTGACTTGTTCACCACTGACCTGCTGCCCACTGTGACATGGCCCCCATAGTGACATGGCCACCACTGGACTGCTGCGCACTGTGACATAGCCCCCACAGTGTTATGGCAACCAGTGGCCTGTTGCTCACTGTGACATGGCCACCACTGACCTGCTGCACACTGTGACATGACCTCACAGTGACATGGCCACCACTGACCTGCTGCCCACTGTGACATAGCCCCCATAGTGGCATGGCCACCACTGACCTGCTGCCCACTGTGACATGGCCCCCATAGTGACATGGCCAAAACTGACCTGCTGCCCAATGTGATATAGCCCCCACAGTGCCATGGCAACCAGTGGCCTGTTACTCACTGTGACATGGCCATCACTGACGTGCTGCACACTGTGACATGGCTCCTCAGTGACGTGGCCACTACTGACCTGCTGCCCACTGTGACATGGCCCCCATAGTGACATGGCCACCACTGACCTGCTGCCCACTCTGACATGGCCCCCATAGTGACATGGCCACCACTGACCTGCTGCCCACTGTGACATAGCCCCCACAGTGACATGGCAACCAGTGGCCTGTTGCTCACTGTGACATGGCCATCACTCACCTGCTGCACACTGTGACATGGCCCCACAGTGACGTGGCCACTACTGACCTGCTGCCCACTGTGACATGGCCCCCATATTGACATGGCCACTACTGACCTGCTGCCCAATGTGACATAGCCCCCACAGTGACATGGCAACCAGTGGCCTGTTGCTCACTGTGACATGGCCATCACTGACCTGCTGCACACTGTGACATGGCCCAACAGTGACATGGACACTACTGACCTGCTGCCCACTGTGACATGGCCCCCATAGTGACATGGCCACCACTGACCTGCTGCCCACTGTGACATGGCCCCCATAGTGTCATGGCCACCACTGACCTGCTGCCCACTGTGACATAGCCCCCACAGTGACATGGCAACCAGTGGCCTGTTGCTCACTGTGACATGGCCACCACTGACCTGCTGCACACTGTGACATGACTTCACAGTGACATGGCCACCACTGACCTGCTGCCCAATGTGACATAGCCCCCATAGTGACATGGCCACCACTGACCTGCTGCCCACTGTGACATGGCCCCCATAGTGACATGGCCAGCACTGACCTGCTGCCCACTGTGACATAGCCCCCACAGTGACATGGTAACCAGTGGCCTGTTACTCACGGTGACATGGCCACCACTGACGTGCTGCACACTGTGACATGGCCCCACAGTGACGTGGCCACTACTGACCTGCTGCCCACTGTGACATGGCCCCATAGTGACATGGCCACCACTGACCTGCTGCGCACTGTGACAGCCCCCACAGTGACATGGCAACCAGTGGCCTGTTGCTCACTGTGACATGGCCACCACTGACCTGCTGCACACTGTGACATGACCTCACAGTGACATGGCCACCACTGACCTGCTGCCCAATGTGACATAGCCCCCGTAGTGACATGGCCACCACTGACCGGCTGCCCACTGTGACATGGCCCCCGTAGTGACATGGCCACCACTGACCTGCTGCCCACTGTGACATGGCCCCCATAGTGACATGGCCACCACAGACCTGCTGCCCACTGTGACATGGCCCCCATAGTGACATGGCCACCACTGACCTGCTACCCACTGTGACATAGCCCGCACAGTGCATGGCAACCAGTGGACTGTTGCTCACTGTGACATGGCCACCACTGACCTGCTGCCCACTGTGACATGGCCCCAACAGTGAGATGGCCACTACTGACCCGCTGACCACTGTGACATAGCCCCACAGTGACTTGGGCACCACTGACATGCTGCCCACTGTGACATGGCCCCCATAGTGACATGGCCACCACTGGACTGCTGCGCACTGTGACATAGCCCCCACAGTGTTATGGCAACCAGTGGCCTGTTGCTCACTGTGACATGGCCACCACTGACCTGCTGCACACTGTGACATGACCTCACAGTGACATGGCCACCACTGACCTGCTGACCAATGTGACATAGCCCCCATAGTGGCATGGCCACCACTGACCTGCTGCACACTGTGACATGGCCCCCATCATGACATGGCCAGCACTGACCTGCTGCCCACTGTGACATAGCCCCCACAGTGACATGGCAACCAGTGGCCTGGTGCTCACTGTGACATGGCCACCACTGACCTGCTGCACACTGTGACATGACCTCACCGTGACATGGCCACCACTGACCTGCTGCACACTGTGGCATGACCTCACAGTGACATGGCCACTACTGACCTGCTGCCCAATGTGACATAGCCCCCATAGTGACATGACCACCACTGACCTCCTGCCCACTGTGACATGGCCCCCGTAGTGACATGTCCAGCACTGACGTGCTGCCCACTTTGACATAGCCCTCACAGTGACATGGCAACCAGTGGCCTGTTGCTCACTGTGACATGGCCATCACTGACCTGCTGCACACTGTGACATGGCCCCACAGTGACGTGGCCACTACTGACCTGCTGCCCACTGTGACATGGCCCCCATAGTGACATGTCCACCACTGACCTGCTGCCCACTGTGACATGGCCCCATAGTGACATGACTGTGGAGCAGTTTGCTAACAACTGGCTACGTGAGAAAGGGCACAGCACCGAGGAACTGCTGACAACGGCGACGTGATAGGAGAATACCGAAAAGTATCAAAGAAGAACAAAGAACAGAAGCAGGACTATGTAGAAGGCCTTGCAGAAATCATAAGGGGAGAGATTGGTATTTAACCTTAGCAACCAAAGTATCTAACCTTAGCAACCTATAAGGAGCTTGCTTTTTGCAATATGTATGAACTAATTATTGTGGATATAAAAGCAGTGTGAGTACTAATAAAGTTGAGTCTTTGTGCATTAAATGATGGCTGGGCTCCCTCTGCGTTCTTTCAACAAATGGTGACCCCGACGTGATACGTGCCAAAGGACGTATAAGGCGCCACGAAGGATAAAGACCAGAGAAGGTTGTTCAGGTCCTTAAGCAGCGAGGACAGCGAAAGGCGACTAAAAAGGCCCGCGCCCAGGGTGTCATAAGAGGTGAACCCTGCTGATACGTGCTGCCGAGACCTGGAAAGGCTGCAACGGAAAAATTCAGGTATGGACAGGCAAGCAGCATATGATTTATTTGCATCCTGGCTGACACAACGCCGGGTTGAGGGAATAGATGTAAAAAAGGATCTTCAGGGGCTTTTAGCTTATGGGGTAGAGCAAGGTTGTTTTATTAATCCACATACAGTTCATGAGTTATCGGAATGGCGAAAATTTGGAGATAAGTTATGGGAATTAACATTGAATGATGATAAGACAGCAAAAAAGTTGGGAAAGTTATGGAGGGTGGTTCATAATGAATTGCTAAGGTATCAGGCTGAAAAAAGAGCTGCACAGAGCGCAATTGCGGCAAAAGAGAAAAACACCAGATATGGGGAGGAGGAAACTAGGTGGCCATTACCGCCTGCGTTTCGTGAGCTTGTTTTACCACCTTTACGTTCCGAAGAGACGGGACAGGAAAGCTCAGAACGAGTTCTTCCTACCGCTCCCCCCGCTTCTGCCCTGAGTAGCCCTGACGCGTCCAGCCAGACTGTGACGCCGGAAAGCGAGAATTCTACTCCTGGCTCAGAAGATGGGCTGGGTATAGAGATCGCTAAAGAAAGGTGTCGGGCTTGGAATGCATTGGCACGAGAGGGGTTAGAAAAAGGGGATGAGGAGATGACTCAGATGGCGACAGCAATGGCTTTTCCAGTTCAGTTTCAGCCGAACCCAGCTGGTGGAATAAATGCTACTGTTACGGCATTAGATTGGAAGCTTTTATCACAATTGCGCTCTACAGTGAGTTCTTATGGTGTTACTGGTGAACCGACTCGTCAAATGTTAGATTATCTCTGGAGCACTCAACTTCTTTTGCCTGCAGATTGTCGGGGTATAGCAAAGTTAATTTTCTCTCCTAGTCAGTGGTTGTTGTTTAATGCGCATTGGCAAGCGAGAGTGTTAGAATCGATAGCGGTACAGCGGCAAGCAGGAGATCCATTACAAGGGATTACAATGGATGAATTAATGGGGTTAGGACCTTATGCTAGAGTAGAAGCTCAAGCACTGCTCGGTCCGGATAAAGTGAGAGAGGCAATGAGGTTAGTGAGAGAAGCTATAGAGCAAGTGAAAGAGCCAGGCGGAGTTCCAATGTATATGGGAATTAAGCAAGGAAGAGAAGAGACTTTGGGCAGTTTTGTAGATAAGTTGGTGAATGCACTTGAAAGAGCAAGAGTACCTCTCTACATGCAGGGTGCTCTTTTAAAACAATGTATTTCACAAAATGGCAATCCTGCTACAAAGAGTTTATTGAATACATTAAGGGCACATTGGACTGTAGAGGAGGCACTTGAAAAAGCGTCATCGATACCTACTGGACCTCAGGCTTTTCTTGTAGAGGCAATAAAGAAATTAGGGGAAGGAATGAAAGAACAGGCTCAGGCTACTCAAAGTCAGGTTATGGCAGCCCTTGCGCCTCTCCAGACTTCAGCAGCAACAGCAGTTAAAGTGCAAACACCTAAAAAGGGGCAGCTGTGGTGTTACCGATGCGGAGCTCCAGGGCATGTACGAAAGAGTTGTACAGCCAGAAATGTATGGTGTCAAACTTGCCGATCCAACTCCCATAATGAGGAGGCTTGCTGCAGACGGTCGGGAAACTCCACACGGAGCGCGTTCGCCGGCCGCCGCGCAACGACCAAAATTGCAGCCGCAGCGCAGTCCTTCAACCCGCCACCCGGGGAAGTCTCGGGTTGGACCTGGCAGCAGCAGTAGATGTTATTCTGTTAACAAATAATCCTCAAACAATATCTACGAATGTACGAGGACCTATCATTATTAATGGGAGAGCCATGGGAGCTTTATTATTAGGAAGATCATCGGCATCACAATGTGGACTATTTGTTTTACCGGGAGTTATTGATGCAGATTATGAAGGTGAAATCTATATTATGGCATATACACTGAATCCACCAGTAAAGATTGCACAGGGACAACGGATTGCACAGCTGGTGCCTCTGCCACAAGTGACTCAAACAATACGACCAATAACTGAGGAGAGTCGCGGAAATAAAGGCTTTGGATCCACAGGAAGTCTGACTCTGCTAACACTGGATCTGAGTACGAGACCCAGGAAGACTGTTCACCTGTCATTTCAAGGTAACGCAATAACTGTGGAAGGGTTGTTAGACACAGGCGCAGATTCCAGCATACTGTCACCTTCTTCTTGGCCACAAGGCTGGCCGTTACAAGAGCATACCACTACCATCACTGGCGTGGGTGGTTTAACCTTAGCTAATCGAACGCCGCCCCTACAATTAACAATTGAAGGACAAATAGTCACAGCAGTGCTTGCTGTAGTGCAATTACCTCCAGGGGTAAATTGCTTAATTGGAAGAGATGTGTTAGCACAAATGGGAATAGTTTTGACAAACGATCACCATTTATTCTAATGGCCATTGCTTGGACTTTCCCGATCCCTATAACTTGGACATCCGACGATCCAATATGGGTAAAGCAGTGGCCACTAAAAAGGGAAAGTCTTGAGCAAGCACACTTGCTAGTACAAGAACAATATCAGCAAAGACATTTAAGATTATCTACTAGTCCCTGGAATACTCCGATATTTGTCATAAAAAAGAAATCAGGCAAATATCGACTTTTGCATGACCTTAGGGAAGTAAACAAACAAATGGAACCAATGGGGGCTTTACAACCAGGTATGCCGAATCCAGCTATGTTACCTTATGAATGGCCTATATTGATTGTGGACTTAAAAGATTGTTTCTTTACGATTCCGCTTCATGAAAAGGACATGCGCCGATTTGCTTTCACTTTACCGGCAATAAATAGAGAAGGGCCAGATCAACGGTTTGAATGGACAGTTTTACCGCAAGGAATGAGAAATAGTCCAACTTTATGTCAGATTTTTGTAGATGCAGCCTTACAGCCGTTACGTCAAAAATGGACTAATGTTATAATTTATCATTATATGGATGATATATTATTTGCACAAAAAGAACCATTTACAGAAGCACAGATAAAAGAAATTGTTAACACCCTTGCAAAGCAAAGATTGGTAATTGCACCAGAAAAGATACAAAAAACAGCTCCATGGAAATATTTGGGATTGTCTTTGATGAAACAAATAGTGACACCACAAAAATTGACAATTAATCCTGAAATCTCAACACTGCATGATGCTCAGAAGCTATTAGGAGATTTACAATGGCTAAAACCTATAGTGGGCATCCCAAACGAGCTTTTACAACAATTACGACCACTGTTAAAAGGAAATGATCCTGCACAGGTGGTGTTTTTATCAGCAGACCAGAAGCGAGTGCTACAACAAATTATGGATCGTATTACTTCTGGACAAGTGCGTCGGAGAGACGCTGAGCTCCCCCTGGACATACTTGTGTGGATGGGTTCACAGCATTTGCTCGGAGCTATTACGCAGTCTAAAAAGAAAACGGGGGAGACATGGGTGCTAGAATGGATCACGCCAGCATTACAACAATCAAAATCTCTACTTCAAAAAATTGAGGCACTAGCAAATTTAGTAAAGAAAGGTCGTGTGCGAGTTATTCAAATAAGTGGAAGAGAACCTCAATTCATATACTGTCCAATGCAGAAGGAAACCATGCAGTGGTACCTGGCAAATAGCACAGCATTGCAGGAAGCCATGTTAAATGGGCCAATGATGTTGTCAACTGATCAATTATCTATGGAACCTTTGAGATGGTTAGGACAATTACATTGGATTGAACAGCCAAAAAGACAACAGGCGCCGATCCCGAATGCCATCACAGTTTATACAGATGCAGGAAAGAAATCTCAGACAGCAGCTATAACGTGGCAGGAAGATAATACATGGAAACACGAGATATTAAAAGCCACAGCACAAGACACACTACAAACTTTGGAACTGTTGGCAGTAGTTTGGGCGATGGTTAAGTTTAATGAACCATTGAATATTGTAACTGATTCTATGTATGTAGCAGGAATAGTAGCAAGGATAGAAGATGCAGAAGTCAGGGAAGTACAAAATAAGCGTCTCTATGAGCTGTTCTTACAATTACAGAGGGCCATAAAAATAAGGGAACAACCGTATGCTGTAATTCATGTTAGAAGTCATAAATGGAATATAGGACTTGGGGAAGGTAATGCTCGAGCGGACAAATTGGTATCCACTGTTGTACATGTTCCCATGCCGAAAGACAAATTGGCAAAAGAAGCACATGACATATTCCACCAGAATGCAAAAGGGCTAAAAACACAATTTGGCATCACAATGGCGGAAGCAACGGCCATAGTAAAAACATGCCCTGTTTGTAGTTTTCACAATAAAGGGGTTGGTATTGGAATAGGAGTCAATCCTAAAGGGACGAAATCTAATGAAGTATGGCAAATGGATGTGACTCACATACAAAGTTTTGGTAGACTTAAATATGTACATGTTACTATAGATACTTATAGCAAATATATATGGGCCTCTGCACAGAGTGGGGAAAAGGCCACACAGGTAATCAGACACTTAACATGTTGTTTTGCAATAATGGGAGTCCCGAATACTATAAAGACAGACAATGGACCAGCATATGTCGGAAGTCGAGTGCAAAGATTTTTAAGCAAGTGGGGAGTGAAGCATGTAACAGGGATACCGCATTCTCCCACAGGACAGGCCATAGTTGAGAGAGCAAATGGTATCTTGAAACGTTATGTAGCAAAATATCAGGAAATACAGGATGTACACGAAAGATTAGCAAAAACATTATTTGTAATGAATCACTTGTGTATATTTGGAGACGCAGAACAACCACCAGCTATGTTACATTATGAGAAGGCAAAAGTAAGTGAAGGAAGGAAAGAGATATGGGTAAATTATAAGGATCCAAAAGATGGATTGTGGAAAGGACCAGCTAAAGTAGTAATATGGGGAAGGGGATATCTTTGTGTTTCTACACCAACAGGCACCGTATGGGTTCCAGCGAGATGGGCGAAACCTGCCGCACCTCCCAATGACACCAGAGGAGAGACAAGCTCATCGACAGCGGCTGAAGATCCAGCCCGTTTTGACCCAACTTGAGGGTCTACTCGGACATTCACTTTACTGGGCAACATTATCAGATGTATGGAGAATTATTGAGTGGTTAAATGGGAATGTAATAAGAAGTGGGCAAAATTGTTTAAACTGCAACAATCCAGATCATAACGGCCTCCATATTGGCACCAGGAGTTGGTGTTGCAAATGCCTTAACTACTTTGAATAAGTTGGGATGTTGGCTTAGCAAACAGACTAACGCTACTTCTTTAGCTTTAAGTGGCCTTTTAACTGATGTTGATAGTGTTAGACATGCTACTTTACAGAACAGAGCTGCAATTGATTTTTTGCTTTTAGCGCAAGGACATGGATGTGAAGATTTTGAAGGAATGTGTTGCATGAATTTGTCTGACCACTCAGAATCTATCTTCAAAAGCATACAGCAGCTAAAGGATGGTGTCAAACATTTAACAGAAGATGATGGATTAGATTGGTTAACAAGGATGTTTAAAGGATGGGGACTTTCAGGATGGTTAATATCTCTGATCAAGTCTGTGGGGGTCATGATCTTGGTAATTGTGGTTGTGCTTTTAATGTTGCCATGTATTGTCAATCTTCTGCAAAGGGCCCTGCAGAAGACTGCCTCTGCAATATTTTTAGCACAAGTGCAAAAAGAAAACGGGGGAGATGTGGAGCAGTTTGCTAACAACTGGCTACGTGAGAAAGGGCACAGCACCGAGGAACTGCTGACAACGGCGACGTGATGGGAGAATACCGAAAAGTATCAAAGAAGAACAAAGAACAGAAGCAGGACTATGTAGAAGGCCTTGCAGAAATCATAAGGGGAGAGATTGGTATTTAACCTTAGCAACCAAAGTATCTAACCTTAGCAACCTATAAGGAGCTTGCTTTTTGCAATATGTATGAACTAATTATTGTGGATATAAAAGCAGTGTGAGTACTAATAAAGTTGAGTCTTTGTGCATTAAATGATGGCTGGGCTCCCTCTGCGTTCTTTCAACACATGACCACCACTGACACGCTACCCACTGTGACATATCCCCCACAGTGACATGGCAAACAGTGGCCTGTTGCTCACTGTGACATGGCCACCACTGACCTGTTGCACACTGTGACATAACCTCACAGTGAGATGGCCACCACTGACCTGCTGCCCAATGTGACATAGCCCCCATAGTGACATGGCCACCATTGACCTGCTGCCCACTGTGACATGGCCCCCATAGTGACATGGCCACCACTGACCTGCTGCCCACTGTGACATTGCCCCAACAGTGACATTGCCACTACTGACCCGCTGACCACTGTGACATAGCCCCACAGTGACTTGGGCACCACTGACCTGCTGCCCACTGTGACATGGCCCCCATAGTGACATGGCCACCACAGACCTGCTGCCCATTGTGACATAGCCCCCACAGTGACATGGCAACCAGTGGCCTGTTGCTCATTGTGACATGGCCATCACTGACCTGCTGCACACTGTGACATGGCCCCACAGTGACGTGGCCACTACTGACATGCTGCCCACTGTGACATGGCCCCCATAGTGACATGGCCAGCACTGACCTGCTGCCCACTGTGACATAGCCCCCACAATGACATGGCAACCAGTGGCCTGTTGCTCACTGTGACAGGGCCATCACTGACCTGCTGCCCAATGTGACATAGCCCCCATAGTGACAAGGCCACCACTGACCTGCTGCCCACTGTGACATTGCCCCTATAGAGACATAGCCACAACTGACCTGCTGCCCACTGTGACATAGCCCCCACAGTGACATGGCAACCAGTGGCCTGTTGCTCACTGTGACATGGCCACTACTGACCTGCTGCACACTGTGACATGACCTCACCGTGACATGGCCACCACTGACCTGCTGCACACTGTGACATGACCTCACAGTGACATGGCCACTACTGACCTGCTGCCCAATGTGACATAGCCCCCATAGTGACATGTCCAGCACTGACGTGCTGCCCACTGTGACATAGCCCCCACAGTGACATGGCAACCAGTGGCCTGTTGCTCACTGTGACATGACCATCACTGAACTGCTGCACACTGTGACATGGCCCCACAGTGACGTGGCCACTACTGACCTGCTGCCCACTGTGACATGGCCCCCATAGTGACATGGCCACCACTGACCTGCTGCCCACTGTGACATGGCCCCAACAGTGACATGGCCACTACTGACCCGCTGACCACTGTGACATAGCCCCACAGTGACTTGGGCACCACTGACCTGCTGCCCACTGTGACATGGCCCCATAGTGACATGGCCACCACTGACGTGCTGCCCACTGTGACATAGCCCCCACAGTGACATGGCAACCAGTGGCCTGTTGCTCACTGTGACATGGCCATCACTGACCTGCTGCACACTGTGACATGGCCCCACAGTGACGTGGCCACCACTGACCTGCTGCACACTGTGACATGACCTCACAGTGACATGGTCACTACTGACCTGCTGCCCAATGTGACATAGCCCCCATAGTGACATGGCCACCATTGACCTGCTGCCCACTGTGACATGGCCCCCATAGTGACATGGCCACCACTGACCTGCTGCCCACTGTGATATAGCCCCCACAGTGACATGGCAACAAGTGGCCAGTTGCTCACTGTGACATGGCCATCACTGACCTGCTGCACACTGTGACATAGCCCCCACAGTGAGTTGGGCACCAGTGACCTGCTGCCCACTGTGACATGGCCCCCATAGTGACATGGCCACCACTGACCTGCTGCCCACTGTGACATAGCCCCCACAGTGACATGGCAACCAGTGGCCTGTTGCTCACTGTGACATGTCCAACACTGACCTGCTGCACACTGTGACATGGCCCCACAGTGACGTGGCCACTACTGACCTGCTGCCCACTATGACATGGCCCCCATAGTGACATGTCCACCACTGACCTGCTGCCCACTGTGACATGGCCCCCATAGTGACATGGCCACCACTGACATGCTACCCACTGTGACATAGCCCCCACAGTGACATGGCAACCAGTGGCTTGTTGCTCACTGTGACATGGCCACCACTGACCTGTTGCACACTGTGACATGACCTCACAGTGAGATGGCCACCACTGACCTGCTGCCCAATGTGACATAGCCCCCATAGTGACATGGCCACCATTGACCTGCTACCCACTGTGACATGGCCCCCATAGTGACATGGCCAGCACTGACCTGCTGCCCACTGTGACATAGCCCCCACAGTGACATGGCAACCAGTGGCCTGTTGCTCACTGTGACATGGCCATCACTGACCTGCTGCACACTGTGACATGGCCCCACAGTGACGTGGCCACTACTGACCTGCTGCCCACTGTGACATGGCCCCCATAGTGACATGGCCACCACTGACCTGCTGCCCAATGTGATATGGCCAGAACAGTGACATGGCCACCACTGACCTGCTGCCCACTGTGACATAGCCCCTACAGTGACATGGCAACCAGTGGCCTGTTGCTCACTGTGACATGTCCATCACTGACCTGCTGCACACTCTGAAATGGCCCACAGTGACATGGTCACCACTTACCTGCTGCCCACTGTGACATGGCCCCCATAGTGACATGGCCAGCACTGACCTGCTGCCCACTGTGACATAGCCCCCACAGTGACATGGCAACTAGTGGCCTGTTGCTCACTGTGACATGGCCATCACTGACCTGCTCCCCACTGTGACATGGCCCCACAGTGACGTGGCCACTACTGACCTGCTGCCCACTGTGACATGCACCACATAGAGACATGGCCACCACTGACCTGCTGCCCACTGTGACATGGCCACCACAGTGACATGGCCACCACTGACCTGCTGCACACTGTGACATGACCTCACAGTGACGTGGCCACCACTGACCTGCTGCCCACTGTGATTGGCCACCACAGTGACATGGCCACCAGTGGACTGTTGCTCATTGTGACATGGCCACAACTGATCTGCTGCCCACTGTGACATGACCTCATAGAGACATGGCCACCAATGACCCGATGACACCTGTGACATGGCCCCCACAGTGACATGGCCACCACTGACCTGCTGACCACTCTGACATGGCCCCCACAGTGACATGACCACCACTGACCTGCTGCCCACTGTGACATAGCCCCCATAGTGACATGGCCACCACTGACCTGCTGCCCAATGTGACATAGCCCCCATAGTGACATGGCCACCACTGACCTGCTGCCCACTGTGACATGGCCCCCATAGTGACATGGCCAGCACTGACCTGCTATCCACTGTGACATAGCCCCCGCAGTGACATGGCCACAACTGACCTGCCGCTCTCTGTGACATGGTTCCAAGTGACATGGCCACCACTGAGCCGCTGCCCACTGTGACATGGCCCCCACAGTGACATGGCCACCACTGACCTGCTGCCCACTGTGATGTGTCCCCCATAGTGACACGGCCACCACTGACCTGCTCCCCACTGTGACATGTCCCAAATAGTAACATGATCACCACTGACATGCTGTCCTCTGTGACATGGCCCCCACAGTGACATGGCTACCACTGACCCGGTAACCACTGTGACATGGCCCCCATAGTGACATGGCCACCACTGACCTGCTGCCCACTGTGACATGGCCCCCATAGTGACATGGCCAACACTAATCTGCTGACCACTGTGACATAGCCCCACAGTGACATGGCCACCACTTACCTGCTACCCACTGTGACATAGCCCCCATAGTGACATGGGCACCACTGACCTGCTGCTAACTGTGACATGGCCCCCATAGAGACTTGGCCACAACTGACCTGCTGCCCACTGTGACATGACCTCACAGTGACATGGCCACCACTGACCTGCTGCCCAATGGGACATAACACCCATAGTGACATGGCCACCAATGACATGCTGCCCACTATGACATGGCCCCCATAGTGACATGGCCAGCACTCCCCTGCTGCCCACTGTGACATACCCCCCACAGTGACATGGCAACCAGTGGCCTGTTGCTCACTGTGACATGGCCACCACTGACCTGCTGCCCACTGTGACATAGCCCCCACAGTTACATGGCAACCAGTGGATTGTTGCTCACTGTAACATGGCCACCACTGACCTGCTGCACACTGTGACATGACCTCACAGTGACATGGCCACCACTGACCTGCTGCCCAATGTGACATAGCCCCCATAGTGACATGGACACCACTGACCTGCTGCCCACTGTGACATGGCCCCCATAGTGACGTGGCCACAACTAACCCGCTTCCCAGTGTGACATAGCCCCCACAGTGACATGGCAACCAGTGGCCTGTTACTCACTGTGACATGGCCATCACTGACCTGCTGCCCACTGTGATATGGCCCACATAGTGACATGGTCACCACTGACCTGCTGTCACTGTGACATGGCCCCCATAATAACATGGCCAGCACTGACCTGCTGCCCACTGTGACATAGCCCCCACAGTGACATGGCAACCAGTGGCCTGTTGCTCACTGTGACATGGCCATCACTGACCTGCTGCACACTGTGACATGGCCCCACAGTGACGTGGCCACTTCTGACCTGCTGCCCACTGTGACGTGGCCCCCATAGTGACATGGACACCACTGACCTGCTGCCCACTGTGACATGGCCCCCATAGTGACGTGGCCACCACTGACCTGCTGCCCACTGTGACATAGCCGCCACAGTGACATGGCAACGAGTGGCCTGTTACTCACTGTGACATGGCCATCACTGACCTGCTGCCCACTGTGACATGGCCCCCATAGTGACATGGCCACCACTGACCTGCACCCACTGTGACATAGACCCCACAGTGACATGGCAACCAGTGGCATGTTGCTCACTGTGATATGGCCGCCACTGACCTGCTGCCCACTGTGACATGACCTCACAGTGACATGGCCACGTCTGAACCGCTGCCCACTGTTATGTAGCACCCACAGTGACATGGACACCACTGACCTGCTCCCCACTGTGACATGTCCCATATAGTAACATGATCACTCCTGACATGCGGCCCACTGTCACATTGCCCCACAGTGACGTGGCCACCACTGACCTGCTGCCCACTGTGACTGCCCACCACAGTGACATGGCCACCAGTGGACTGTGGCACATTGTGACATGGCCACAACTGATCTGCTGCCCACTGTGACATGACCTCACAGTGACATGGCCACCACTGACCCGCTGACCACTGTGACATTGCCGCAACAGTGACATGGCCCCCACAGTGACATGGCAACCACTGACCTGCTACCCACTGTGACATAGCACCCATAGTGACATGGCCACCACTGACCTGCTGCCCACTGTGACGGGGCCCCCATAGTGACATGGCCACCACTGACCTGCTGCCCACGGTGACATGGCCCCCACAGTGACATGGCAACCAGTGGCCTGTTGCTCACTGTGACATGGCCACCAATGTCCTGCTCCCCACTGTGACATGTCCCATACAGTAACATGATCACTACTGACATGCAGCCCACTGTCACATGGCCCCACACTGACGTGGCCACCACTGACCTGCTGCAAACTGTGACATGACCTCACAGTCACATGGCCAACACTGACCTGCTGCCCACTCTGACATTGCCCCCACAGTGACCTGGCCACCACCGACATGCTGCCCAATGTGACATATCCCCACAGTGACATGGCAACCAGTGGCCTCTTGCTCACTGTGACATGGCCACCACTGACCTGCTGCCCACTGTGACATGACCTCACAGTGACATGGCCACCACTGACCTGCTGCCCACTGTGACATAGCCCCCATAGTGACATGGCCACCCTGCCCTGCTGCCCCCTGTTCCATGGACTCATAGTGACTTGGCCACAACTGACCTGCTGCCCACTGTGACATGGTGCCCACAGTGACCTGGCCACCACTGACCTGCTACCCACTGTGACATGGTCCCCATATTGACATGGGCACCACTGACCTTCTGCCCACTGTGACATGGCCCCCATAGAGACATGGCCACCACTGACCTGCTGCCCACTGTGACATGGCCCCCATAGTGACATGGCTACCACTGACCTGCTGCCCACTGTGACATGGCTCCCATTGTGACATGGCCACCACTGACCTGCTTCCCACTGTGACATAGCCCCCACAGTGACATGGCAACCAGTGGCCTATTGCTCACTGTGACATGGCCACCACTGACCTTCTGCATACTGTGATATGACCTCACAGTGACATGGCCACCACTGACCAGCTGCCCACTGTGACATAGCCCCCATAGTGACATGGCCACCACTGACCTGCTGCCCACTGTGACATGGCCCCCATAGTGACATGGCCAGCACTGACCTACTGCCCACTGTGACATACCCCCACAGTGACATGGCCACCTGTGGCCTGTTGCTCACTGTGACATGCCCATCACTGACCTGCTGCACACTGTGACATGGCCCCACAGTGACGTGGCCACTACTGACCTGCTGCCCACTGTGACATGGCCCCCATAGTGACATGGCCACCACTGACCTGCTGCCCACTGTGGTATGGCCCCCATAGTGACATGGCCACCACTGACCTGCTGCCCACTGTGACATAGCCCCCACAGTGACATGGCAACCAGTGGCCTGTTGCTCACTGTGACATTGCCACCACTGACCTGCTGCACACTGTGATATGACCTCACAGTAACATGGCCACCGCTGACCTGCTGCAAACTGTGACATGGCCCCACAGTGACCTGGCCACCACTGACCTGCTACCCACTGTGACATGGCCCCCATAGTGACCTGGCCACCACTGACATGCTGCCCACTGTGACATGGCCCCCATAGTGACATGGGCACCACTGACATGCTGCCCACTGTGACATGGCCCCCATAGTGACATGGGCACCACTGACCTGCTGCCCACTGTGACATAGCCCCCACAGTGACATGGCAACCAGTGGCCTGTTTCTCACTGTGACATGGCCACCACTGACCTGCTGCACACTGTGATATGACCTCACAGTGACATGGCCACCACTGACCTGCTGCCCACTGTGACATAGCCCCCACAGTGACATTGTAACCAGTGGCCTGTTGCTCACTGTGATATGGCCACCACTGACCTGCTGCACACTGTGACATGACCTCACAGTGACATGTCCACCACTGACCAGCTGCCCACTGTGACACAGCCCCCATAGTGACATGGCAACCACTGACCTGCTGCCCACTGTGACATGGACCCATAGTGACATGGCCACAACTGACCTGCTGCCCACTGTGACTTAGCCCCCACAGTGACATGGCAACCAGTGGCCTGTTACTCACTGTGACAAGGCCATCACTGACCTGCTGCCCACTGTGACATGACCTCACAGTGACATGGCCACCACTGACCTGCTGCCCACTGTGACATGACCTCCATAGTGACATGGCCAGCACTGACCTGCTGCACACAGTGACATAGCCCCCACAGTGACATGGCAACCAGAGGCCTGTTGCTCACTGTGACATGGCCATCACTGACCTGCTGCACACTGTGACATGACCCCCATAGTGACATGGCCACCACTGACCTGCTGCCCACTGTGACATTGCCCCCATAGTGACATGGCCACCACTGACCTGTTGCCCACTGTGACATGGACCCATAATGACATGGCCAGCACTGACCTGCTGCCCACTGTGACTTAGCCCCCAAAGTGACATGGCCACCACTGACCTGCTGCCCACTGTGACATGGCCGCCATAGTGACATGGCAACCAGTGGCCTGTTTCTCACTGTGACATGGCCACCACTGACCTGCTGCAAACTGTGACATGACCTCACAGTCACATGGCCACCACTGACCTGCTGCCCACTGTGACATTGCCCCCACAGTGACCTGGCCGCCACTGACCTGCTGCCCACTGTGACATAGCCCCCACAGTGACATGGCAACCAGTGGCCTCTTGCTCACTGTGACATGGCCACCACTGACCTGCTGCCCACTGTGACATGACCTCACAGTGACATGGCCACCACTGACCTGCTGCCCACTGTGACATAGCCCCCATAGTGACATGGCCACCCTGCCCTGCTGCCCCCTGTTCCATGGACTCATAGTGACTTGGCCACAACTGACCTGCTGCCCACTGTGACATGGTGCCCACAGTGACCTGGCCACCACTGACCTGCTACCCACTGTGACATGGCCCCCATATTGACATGGGCACCACTGACCTTCTGCCCACTGTGACTTGGCCCCCATAGAGACTTGGCAACCACTGACATGCTGCCCACTGTGACATAGCTCCCACAGTGACATGGCAACCAGTGGCCTGTTTCTCACTGTGACATGGCCACCACTGTCCTGCTGCAGACTGTGACATGACCTCACAGTGACATGGCCACCACTGACCTGCTGCCCAATGTGACATAGCCCCCATAGTGACATGGCCACCACTGACCTGCTGCCCACTGTGACATGGCCCCCATAGTGACATGGCTACCACTGACCTGCTGCCCACTGTGACATGGCCCCCATAGTAACATGGCCACCACTGACCTGCTTCCCACTGTGACATAGCCCCCACAGTGACATGGGAACCAGTGGCCTATTGCTCACTGTGACATGGCCACCATGACCTGCTGCATACTGTGATATGACTTCACAGTGACATGGCCACCACTGACCAGCTGCCCACTGTGACATAGCCCCCATAGTGACATGGCCACCACTGACCTGCTGCCCACTGTGACACGGCTCCCATAGTGACATGGCCACCACTGACCTGCTGCCCACTGTGACATGGCCCCCATAGTGACATGATTACCACTGACCTGCTGCCCACTGTGACATGGCCCCCATAGTGACATGGCCACCACTGACCTGCTTCCCACTGTGACATAGCCCCCACAGAGACATTGTAACCAGTGGCCTGTTGCTCACTGTGATATGGCCACCACTGACCTGATACACACTGTGACATGACCTCACAGTGACATGGCCACCACTGACCAGCTGCCCACTGTGACTTAGCCCCCACAGTGACATGGCAACCAGTGGCCTGTTACTCACTGTGACAAGGCCATCACTGACCTGCTGCACACTGTGACATGGCCCCCATAGTGACATGGCCACCACTGACCTGCAGCCCACTGTGACATGGCCCCCACAGTGACATGGCCACCACTGAACTGCTACCCACTGTGACATGACCCCCATAGAGACATGGCCAGCACTGACCTACTGCACACTGTGACACAGCCCCCACAGTGACATGGCAACCAGTGGCCTGTTGCTCACTGTGACATGGCCACCACTGACCTGCTGCCCACTGTGACATGACCTCACTGTGACATGGCCACCACTGACCAGCTGCCCACTGTGACATAGCCCCCATAGTGACATGGCGACCACTGACCTGCTGCCCACTGTGACATGGACCCATAGTGACATGGCCACAACTGACCTGCTGCCCACTGTGACTTAGCCCCCACAGTGACATGGCAACCAGTGGCCTGTTACTCACTGTGACATGGCCATCACTGACCTGCTGCCCACTGTGACATGGCCCCCATAGTGACATGGCCACCACTGACCTGCTGCCCACTATGACATGGCCCCCATAGTGACATGGCCACCACTGACCTGCTGCCCACTCTGACATAGCCCCCACAGTGACATTGTAACCAGTGGCCTGTTGCTCACTGTGATATGGCCACCACTGACCTGCTGCACACTGTGACATGACCTCACAGTGACATGTCCACCACTGACCAGCTGCCCACTGTGACACAGCCCCCATAGTGACATGGCAACCACTGACCTGCTGCCCACTGTGACATGGACCCATAATGACATGGCCACCACTGACCTGCTGCCCACTGTGACATGGAACCATAGTGACATGGCGACAACTGACCTGCTGCCCACTGAGACTTAGCCCCCACAGTGACATGGCAACCAGTGGCCTGTTACTCACTGTGACATGGCCACCACTGACCTGCTGCACACTGTGACATGACCTCACAGTGACGTGGCCACTACTGACCTGCTGCCCACTGTGACATGGCCCCCATAGTAACCTAGCCACCACTGACATGCTGCCCACTGTGACATGGCCCCCATAGTGACATGGGCACCACAGACATGCTGCCCACTGTGACATGGCCCCCATAGTGACATGGCCACCACTGACCTGCTGCCCACTGTGACATAGACCCCACAGTGATATGGCAGCCAGTGGCCTGCTGCACACTGTGACATGGCCCCCATAGTGACATGACCACCACTGACCTGCTGCCCAATGTCACATAGCCCCCATAGTGACTTCGCCACCACTGACCTGCTGCCCACTGTGACATAGCCACCATAATGACATGGCCAGCACTGACCTGCTGCCCACTGTGACATAGACCCCACAGTGACATGGCAACGAGTGGCCTCTTGCTCACTGTGACATGGCCATCACTGACCTGCTGCACACTGTGACATGGCCCCTCAGTGACGTTTCAACTACTGACCTGCTGCCCACAGTGACCTGGCCCCCATAGTGACATGGCCACCACCGACCTGCTGCACACTGTGTCATTGCCCCCATAGTGACATGGCCACCACTGACCTGCTGCCCACTGTGACATGGACCCATAATGACATGGCCAGCACTGACCTGCTGCCCACTGTGACTTAGCCCCCAAAGTGACATGGCCACTACTGACCTGCTGCCCACTGTGACATGGCCGTCATAGTGACATGGCAACCAGTGGCCTGTTTCTCACTGTGACATGGCCACCACTGACCTGCTGCCCACTCTGACATTGCCCCCACAGTGACCTGGCCACCACTGACCTGCTGCCCAATGTGACATAGCCCCACAGAGACATGGCAATCAGTGGCCTCTTGCTCACTGTGACATGGCCACCATTGACCTGCTGCCCACTGTGACATGACCTCACAGTGACATGGCCACCACTGACATGCTGCCCACTGTGACATAGCCCCCATAGTGACATGGCCACCCTGCCCTGCTGCCCCCTGTTCCATGGACTCATAGTGACTTGGCCACAACTGACCTGCTGCCCACTGTGACATGGTGCCCACAGTGACCTGGCCACCACTGACCTGCTACCCACTGTGACATGGCCCCCATATTGACATGGGCACCACTGACCTGCTGCCCACTGTGACATAGCTCCCACAGTGACATGGCAACCAGTGGCCTGTTTCTCACTGTGACATGGCCACCACTGTCCTGCTGCAGACTGTGACATGACCTCACAGTGACATGGCCACCACTGACCTGCTGCCCACTGTGACATAGCTCCCATAGTGACATGGCCACCACTGACCTGCTGCCCACTGTGACATGGCCCCCATAGTGACATTGCTACCACTGACCTGCTGCCCACTGTGACATGGCCCCCATAGTGACATGGCCAACACTGACCTGCTTCCCACTGTGACATAGCCCCCACAGTGACATGGCAACCAGTGGCCTATTGCTCACTGTGACATGGCCACCACTGACCTGCTGCATACTGTGATATGACCTCACAGTGACATGGCCACCACTGACCAGCTGCCCACTGTGACATAGCCCCCATAGTGACATGGCCACCACTGACCTGCTGCCCACTGTGATATGGCTCCCATTGTGACATGGCCACCACTGACCTGCTGCCCACTGTGACATGGCCCCCATAGTGACATGGCCAGCACTGACCTGCTGCCCACTGTGACATACCCCCACAGTGACATGGCAACGAGTGGCCTCTTGCTCACTGTGACATGGCCATCACTGACCTGCTGCACACTGTGACATGGCCCCTCAGTGACGTGGCAACTACTGACCTGCTGCCCACAGTGACATGGCCCCCATAGTGACATGGCCACCACTGACCTGCTGCCCACTGTGACATGGCCCCCATAGTGACATGGCCACCACTGACCTGCTGCCCACTGTGACATAGCCCCCACAATGACATGGCAACCAGTGGCCTATTGCTCACAGTGACATGGCCACCACTGACCTGCTGCATACTGTGATATGACCTCACAGTGACATGGCCACCACTGACCAGCTGCCCACTATGACATAGCCCCCATAGTGACATGGCCACCACTGACCTGCTGCCCACTGTGACATGGCTCCCATAGTGACATGGCCAGCACTGACCTGCTGCCCACTGTGACATTCCCCCACAGTGACATGGCAATGAGTGGCCTCTTGCTCACTGTGACATGGCCATCACTGACCTGCTGCACACTGTGACATGGCCCCTCAGTGACGTGGCAACTACTGACCTGCTGCCCACTGTGACATGGCCCCCATAGTGACATGGCCACCACTGACCTGCTGCCCAATGTGACATAGCCCCCATAGTGACATGGCCACCACTGACCTGCTGCCCACTGTGACATGGACCCATAGTGACATGGCCACAACTGACCTTCTGCCCACTGTGACTTAGTCCCCACAGTGACATGACAACCAGTGGCCTGTTACTCACTGTGACATGGCCATCACTGACCTGCTGCCCACTGCGACATGGCCCCCATACTGACATGGCCACCACTGACCTGCTGCCCACTGTGACATGGCCCCCATAGTGACATGGCCACCACTGACCTGCTGCCCACTGTGACATAGCCCCCACAGTGACATTGTAACCAGTGGCCTGTTGCTCACTGTGATATGGCCACCACTGACCTGCTGCACACTGTGACATGACCTCACAGTGACATGGCCACCACTGACCTGCTGCCCAATGTGACACAGCCCCCATAGTGACATGGCCACAACTGACCTGCTGCCCACTGAGACTTAGCCCCCACAGTGACATGGCAACCAGTGGCCTGTTACTCACTGTGACATGGCCACCACTGACCTGCTGCACACTGTGACATGACCTCACAGTGACGTGGCCACTACTAACCTGCTGCCCACTGTGACATGGCCCCCATAGTGACCAAGCCACCACTGACATGCTGCCCACTGTGACATGGCCCCCATAGTGACATGGGCACCACAGACATGCTGCCCACTGTGACATGGCCCCCATAGTGACATGGCCACCACTGACCTGCTGCCCACTGTGACATAGACCCCACAGTGATATGGCAGCCAGTGGCCTGCTGCACACTGTGACATGGCCACCACTGACCTGCTGCCCAATGTGACCTGGCCCCCATAGTGACATGGCCACCACCGACCTGCTGCCCACTGTGACATTGCCCCCATAGTGACATGGCCAGCAGTGACCTGCTGCTCCCTGTGACATAGCCCCCACAGTGACATGGCAACCAGTGTCCTGTTGCTCACTGTGACATGGCCACCACTGACCTGCTGCACACTGTGACATGACCTCACAGTGACATGGCCACCACTGACATGCTGCCCAATGTGACATAGCCACCATAGTGACATGGCCACCACTGACCTGCTGCCCACTGTGACATGGCCCCCATAATGACATGGCTACCACTGACCTGCTGCCCACTGTGAGATGGCCCCCATAGTGACATGGCCACCACTGACCTGCTTCCCACTGTGACATAGCCCCCACAGTGACATGGCAACCAGTGGCCTATTGCTCACTGTGACATGGCCACCACTGACCTGCTGCACACTGTGACATGACCTCACAGTGACATGTCCACCACTGACCAGCTGCCCACTGTGACATATCCCCCATAGTGACATGGCCACCACTGACCTTCTGCCCACTGTGACATGGCTCCCATAGTGACATGGCCACCACTGACCTGCTGCCCACTCTGACATAGCCCCCACAGTGACATTTTAACCAGTGGCCTGTTGCTCACTGTGATATGGCCACCACTGACCTGCTGCACACTGTGACATGACCTCAGTGACATGGCCACCACTGACCAGCTGCCCACTGTGACACAGCCCCCATAGTGACATGGCCACCACAGACCTGCTGCCCACTGTGACATGGACCCATAGTGACATGGCCACAACTGACCTGCTGCCCACTGTGACATGGCCCCCATAGTGACCTGGCCACCACTGACATGCTGCCCACTGTGACATAGCCCCCACAGTGACATGGCAACCAGTGGCCTGTTGCTCACTGTGACATGGCCACCACTGACCTGCTGCACACTGTGACATGACCTCACAGTGACATGGCCACCACTGACCTGCTGCCCAATGTGACATAGCCCACATAGTGACATGGCCACCACTGACCTGCTGCCCACTGTGACATGGCCCCCATAGTGACATGGCCACCACTGACCTGCTGCACACTGTGACATAGCCCCCACAGTGACATGGCAACCAGTGGCCTGTTGCTCACTGTGACATGGCCATCACTGACCTGCTGCACACCATGACATGGCCCCACAGTGAGATGGCCACAACTGACCTGCTGCCCACTGTGACATGGCCACCATAGTGACATGGCCACCACGGACCTGCTGCCCAGTGTGACATAGCCCCCACAGTGACATGGCAACCAGTGGCCTGTTGCTCACTGTGACATGGCCACCACTGACCTGCTGCACACTGTGACATGACCTCACAGTGACATGGCCACCACTGACCTGCTGCCCACTGTGACATGGACCCATAGTGACATGGCCACAACTGACCTGCTGCCCACTGTTACTTAGCCCCCACAGTGACATGGCAACCAGTGGCCTGTTACTCACTGTGACATGGCCACCACTGACCTGCTGCCCACTGTGACATGGCCCCCACAGTGACATTGCAACCAGTGGCCTGTTGCTCACTGTGACATGGCCACCACTGACCTTCTGCACACTGTGACATGACCTCACAGTGACATGGCCACCACTGACCTGCTGCCCAATGTGACATAGCCCCCATAGTGACATGGCCACCACTGACCTGCTGCCCACTGTGACATGGACCCATAGTGACATGGCCTCAACTGACCTGCAGCCCACTGTGACATGGTCCCCACAGTGACATGGCCACCACTGATCCGCTGACCACTGTGACATAGCCCCACAGTGACCTGGCCACCACTGACCTGCTACCCACTGTGACATGGCCCCCATAGTGACCTGGCCACCACTGACATGCTGCCCACTGTGACATGGCCCCCATAGTGACATGGCCACCACTGACCTGCTGCCCACTCTGACATAGCCCCCACAGTGACATTGTAATCAGTGGCCTGTTGCTCACTGTGATATGGCCACCACTGACCTGCTGCACACTGTGACATGACCTCACAGTGACATGGCCACCACTGACCAGCTGCCCACTGTGACACAGCCCCCATAGTGACATGGCCACCACAGACCTGCTGCCCACTGTGACATGGACCCATAGTGACATGGCCACAACTGACCTGCTGCCCACTGTGACTTAGCCCCCACAGTGACATGGCAACCAGTGGCCTGTTACTCACTGTGACATGGCCATCCCTGACCTGCTGCCCACTGTGACATGGCCCCCATAGTGACATGGCCACCACTGACCTGCTACCCACTGTGACATGGCCCCCATAGTGACCTGGCCACCACTGACATGCTGCCCACTGTGACATAGCCCCCACAGTGACATGGCAACCAGTGGCCTGTTGCTCACTGTGACATGGCCACCACTGACCTGCTGCACACTGTGACATGACCTCACAGTGACATGGCCACCACTGACCTGCTGCCCAATGTGACATAGTCCACATAGTGACATGGCCACCACTGACCTGCTGCCCACTGTGACATGGCCAGCACTGACCTGCTGCACACTGTGACATAGCCCCCACAGTGACATGGCAACCAGTGGCCTGTTGCTCACTGTGACATGGCCATCACTGACCTGCTGCACACCATGACATGGCCCCACAGTGAGATGGCCACTACTGACCTGCTGCCCACTGTGACATGGCCCCCAACAGTGACATGGCCACCACGGACCTGCTGCCCACTGTGACATAGACCCCACAGTGACATGGCAACCAGTGGCCTGTTGCTCACTGTGACATGGCCACCACTGACCTGCTGCACACTGTGACATGACCTCACAGTGACATGGCCACCACTGACCTGCTGCCCACTGTGACATGGACCTATAGTGACATGGCCACAACTGACCTGCTGCCCACTGTTACTTAGCACCCACAGTGACATGGCAACCAGTGGCCTGTTACTCACTGTGACATGGCCACCACTGACCTGCTGCCCACTGTGACATAGCCCCCACAGTGACATTGCAACCAGTGGCCTGTTGCTCACTGTGACATGGCCACCACTGACCTTCTGCACACTGTGACATGACCTCACAGTGACATGGCCACCACTGACCTGCTGCCCAATGTGACATAGCCCCCATAGTGACATGGCCACCACTGACCTGCTGCCCACTGTGACATGGACCCATAGTGACATGGCCTCAACTGACCTGCAGCCCACTGTGACATGGTCCCCACAGTGACATGGCCACCACTGATCCGCTGACCACTGTGACATAGCCCCACAGTGACCTGGCCACCACTGACCTGCTACCCACTGTGACATGGCCCCCATAGTGACCTGGCCACCACTGACATGCTGCCCACTGTGACAAGGCCCCCACAGTGACATGGCAACCAGTGGCCTGTTTCTCACTGTGACATGGCCACCACTGACCTGCTGCACACTGTGACATGACCTCACAGTTACGTGGCAACTACTGACCTGCTGCCCACTGTGACATGGCCCCCATAGTGACATGGCCACCACTGACCTGCTGCCCACTGTGACATGGCCCCATAGTGACATGGCCACCACTGACCTTCTTCCCACTGTGACATAGCCCCCACAGTGACATGGCAACCAGTGGCCTGTTGCTCACTGTGACATGGCCACCACTGACCTTCTGCACACTGTGACATGACCTCACAGTGACATGGCCACCACTGAACTGCTGCCCAATGTGACATAGCCCCCATAGTGACATGGCCACCACTGAACTGCTGCCCACTGTGACATGGACCCATAATGACATGGCCACAACTGACCTGCTGCCCACTGTGACATAGCCCCCACAGTGACATGGCAACCAGTTGCCTGTTACTCACTGTGACATGGCCACCACTGACCTGCTGCCCACTGTGACATAGCCCCCACAGTGACATGGCAACCAGTGGCCTGTTGCTCACTGTGACATGGCCACCACTGACCTGCTGCACACTGTGACATGACCTCACTGCTGCCTTTCTCAAGGCGTGGCGACCTGGTTCAGGAACAGCACAGCAACCAATCCCAGGTTGCTTGGTCCATCAGCACACAGACACCAATGTGGTGGAGACAAAATGACATTTATTCAAAGGTTACACTGCCTTATATAACCTGGGTTTACCTCGTCACTTCCGCCTGCTTACGTCAGATATCCATATTGATTGGTTGCAGGGAGGGAGGCTCTACCTTTCCGTACAACATGATATCTTCCGGTCGCCGGACCCTAGCTTATCTTTCCGTACAACGCGATATCTTCCGGTCGCCGGACCCTACCTACCACATTTCCCCCCTCCCTATGCTTAAAGTAAATGGGCAGAAGTATAAAAGTTTAAAAATATAAAATACAAGGCACATTAGGTTAGTAGCATCTAAAGTGACTAAAAATCCCTTATTGCGTGTGATTAAGTTGATAAAGCATAACGAACTAAAAAGTTACAATAAAAAGCTTATATAAAACATAGGACATATCGAACAAATAGAAAATAGAAGAAATTCATTAGTTGTAGAACATTCCTTTCTATATAAAAATTATCAAACTAAGATTATATACTAATGTTGCGTTCTCAAAGCAACTGTCGACTTTCTACTAACATTATGTTAACTTTTTCTAGTCGACTCTTAACAAACAGCACAAGCCTGTTCAATATACATGGTCCAAAAATCAACACTAGCATGAACAGTATAATTGGTCCCATTAGCGTAGAAATGAGGGTGGTTAGCCACGGCGTATGGTTAAACCACGACTCAAACCATCCTTGCTGGGCTTCCCTATCCCTCTTTCTTTTTTCTAAACCCTCCCGGAGTTTGGCCATAGTATCACGAACGACACCAGTGTTGTCTGCATATATACAGCATTCTTCCCCCAAAGCAGCACATAGTCCTCCTTGTTGTAAAAACAAGAGATCTAATCCTCTACGATTTTGGAGAACTACTTCCGACAGTGAACTCAGCGATTGTTCTAAAGCGCTGATTGATTTCTCAATTCGAGTAAGATCCTCATCCACTGCCATTCTAAGGGAATGAAATTTTTGATTCTGCTCAACTAATGAAGCTATTCCTGTTCCTGCTCCCGCGGCTCCTATGGTCAACAGGGTAGCTATGGTCAGAGCGGTAAAAGGTTCTCGCTTTTGTACATGGTGCAAGGTTGAAGAAGTCAAATGATCATAAACATATTCCTCCGGGTGATATATAATTCTCGGAATAATTAATACTTGTATACAAAATTCGGCTTTTATCTTAAGTTTCCTAATAGATATACATGGAGTAATTCCGGCCTTTGAACATATCCATTTTGTATTAGTAGCCGGGACTAACCAATCAGCTATTTCTCCGTTATTTTTATTAAGTTGTTGTCTGTCTTGTATAATCTCAAACTTACATAGACTTCTTTTTTCAAGAGGTATTACACCAACACATGCACCTTGCCCTGACACTTGCTGCATTGTTACTCCCTGTTTGTTTTGAGAATCGCTCCACAAACACTGTATCGGGTTAGGCCCACTCACCCATTTTGGTTCAGAAGGTATACCCACTGCCTCATAAAGAGGGGGTCGTACATCATAACAAAGCCAACAATGTGTCGTCATCTTCGGATTTGTTGAATTTAATATTTGGTATGTCGAATTTAGTAATTTCCATAAAGGGGGTAGTTTAGGATCAAACGTTGTCAAAATTTCAACATCAGTAGGAGTCGCTTTTCTAACAGCAGTCGTAGTGTCATATCTCACAGGTTTAGGCGTCTGTGGATTAAGGACTAGATTTGGCCCAACAGCTTGAGGTGCCTGGGGTACAGTCTTAATGATCTGCACAAGTACTCCCATATCTTTGTAACTTCTCTGAAGAAACGGAGACCACATCTTACCTAAAAGCCATCCTGAATCACCCGGATTTAAAATTTCCAAAACCAACTGGAAACGGTTAGATCCCCAGCTCACTCGTAAAAATTCATCCTTTCTTTCTGGTGTCCATCTACTACCCGTCACTATGGTTTCACAACCCCAATATCCACAAAACCAATATCCAGGGTAGTTACAATAACTTTTCCCTGGATTTGAATCTGGGCACCAATATATTTCCCCATATGTTTGTCCATGTCTCCTAATATTTGGGTTTGTTGCCGCCTCATATCTCGTACGGGAGGAAGCTGTGCGCGGCTCAGGCGCCTCCTCCCCCTCCCGTTTCCCTGACTCTTCAATTTACATTCCTTTGCATGATGTCCGTTCTTACCGCAGCGCCAACATGGACCTTTAGGTGATATCTGACGTGAGGTAGGTATCGTGGGTGGATTCATTAATTGAGGGCAATTTGCCATGATATGACCTGCTTGGCCACATTTAAAACATGCCATTATGTTAGCTATTGCGGTATGGACGGCCGCTTGAATCGGGACTAAATGTTCCTCTTTCGCGACATGTCTAATCATGTCTGCCAAACTCGACCCCACCGGCAGCGATCGTAAAATTTCTTTAGTGCTGGCATTGCATTGTTGGCGTAAACAGTCTGTGACTACCGGACCCTTTGCCTCTGCAGGCAGGGAGGAAGAGTCAATCGCTGCTTGAAGGCGATCCACAAACTGCGCGAAACTCTCACTCTCATTTTGTTTTATAGTTGACCATGGGGACGGCTTGGCAATAACCTTAGAAGCTGTACGAATAGCTTCCCTACCTGCACGGGTGGTTGTCATCACCTCATGGGCTCGCAGACCCAGAGCCTGCGCTTGAGGTGTGATCATTGTTGGATCCGTTCCCATCAATCGTTGTAAACTAGAACCATACAATGGGTGGTCCGCCCCTGTTACCTGAGCTAATTGTCTCACGCAGTTGTCCTCCCAATCTTGTTTGAAAACTATCATCCCTGCGCCATCAAAAACCAGCCTGCAGGTTTGTTTTATATCAAATGGGAGCATGTCATCTCCTCCGAAGATGCCATCTACTAAAGTAGAGACCATGGCAGAATTGAGCCCCTTATCAGCGATCGCCTTAATGATCGCCTGTATATCTTTAGGATTTATAGGAGAGTACACTCTTCGTGCCCCATCACCATCTCCCATTACTCTAACCGGGAATGCTAGCGCGGCTGAGGGGGCCCAATCTGCACATGCAATTTTTATTTTCCTCCAATCCGTAAGAGGAATTTTATCCTCTCGTATTCCTTTTTTGCTATGAGCAGTATTATATCGAGTTCCAATTTTTGTCTCATCTTCATCTGAGTTTAAATCAGCCGTGAGCCAGTCGTCTCCATCTGCATCCGACTCAATATCGGAACTCGACTCACTAGTCACTTCCAGGCTCTGGTGTTTTTCCTTTGGGCTCCTGTCCCGCCTACTTTCCTTTTTGGGACTTCGACCCCTCCTACTTTGTCCGTAATCGGGCAATTCCCTCCCCTTCGACTCGCCCCCTCGTCTGACCGGGGAGGAGTTTACTCTATAGGGGCGTGTTTGTAGGCGGACATTCTGACTGGTCCCCCACCCCTTAGTCGCCTCCGCCTCCCCTTTCTGACCATCCCTCCCATTCTCCTCCTCCTCACTCTCCATTGGTGGAGAATGCGGGCATATTACTGGGTAAATGCTCTGATTGGCTTTCCCCTTGTGAATGTCCATACCGCCTTTCTCTTCTTTGTTGTCCTTATCTTCCTGCCCACGTGTATTCATTAAACCTTGCATTCCTTCCTTATCTTCCCCAAGAACATCATCGCCCCTCCCTTTCTCTTCCCCGGTCAGTGCCATTCAGAGGCGCATAGGGCGGTGGTCTCACCCAGATGTTATCAGATTCTATTTTCTCCGCGGCATTCCCAGCCTCCCCGGCCAGCCCACCCCAGAGGGACTCCGCCCGCCCCTGATCCCTCACGAGCGGAGTAGGGTGGTTTGGGGATTGAGGGGGGGGGGTATCACCCTCCCGCCGGTCCCCAGGGTCCGCTGAATTATCATCATTTAGAGGGCGTGAGGTCTGTGTGGCTGCTCCAACCCCAAGTTTTGGGACAGCTAATAAACAGTCCCTTGCCGCCCTCCATGCTTCCTGCTCCTGCAGGGCTTTTTTCAAAGCCTGCACGACCCTCCCCCACGCCTTAAGGTGTTTCGCCGTGCCTGAGCACATGGTCTCCTCGGCAAACACTTTAGTGCATTTATCCCACGTTTCTGGGTGGAGAATATCCACCGGCTGATCAATGACCCCGATCTGTAAAAGCCTTGCGACTGCAAGGGTAAAGTCTTTGGGCTTACAATCAATCCCCCACTGCTTATGCAGCTCAGATACGACCTTTACCAGGGCTTCCATTCTCCTTGAAGGTCCGGGAGCGTCCTCCCCACCGGGCTGGTCCTGCCGCTCCGGCCGCCGTTCACCAAATCCAGGCGAAATTCCCGGGTTTCGGCACCACTTGCTGCCTTTCTCAAGGCGTGGCGACCTGGTTCAGGAACAGCACAGCAACCAATCCCAGGTTGCTTGGTCCATCAGCACACAGACACCAATGTGGTGGAGACAAAATGGCATTTATTCAAAGGTTACACTGCCTTATATAACCTGGGTTTACCTCGTCACTTCCGCCTGCTTACGTCAGATATCCATATTGATTGGTTGCAGGGAGGGAGGCTCTACCTTTCCGTACAACATGATATCTTCCGGTCGCCGGACCCTAGCTTATCTTTCCGTACAACGCGATATCTTCCGGTCGCCGGACCCTACCTACCACACCTCACAGTGACATGGCCACTACTGACCTGCTGCCCACTGTGACATGGCCCCCACAGTGACATGGCCACCACTGATCCGCTGACCACTGTGATATAGCCCCACAGTGACATGGCCACCACTGATCTGCTACCCACTGTGACATAGCCCCCATAGTGACATGGGCACCACTGACATGCTGCCCACTGTGACATGGCCCCCATAGAGACTTGGCCACAACTGACCTGCTGCCCACTGTGATATAGCCCCCACAGTGACATGGCAACCAGTGGCCTGTTGCTCACTGTGACATGGCCATCACTGACCTGCTGCACACTGTGACATGAACTCACAGTGACATGGCCACCATTGATCTGCTGCCCACTGTGATATGGCCCCCATAGTGACATGGCCACCACTGACCTACTGCACACTGCGACATGACCTCACAGTGACATGGCCACCAGTGACCTGCTGCCCACTGTGACATAGCCCCCACAGTGACATGGCAACCAGTGGCCTATTGCTCACTGTGACATGGCCATCGCTGCCTGCTGCACACTGTGACATGGCCCCACAGTGACGTGGCCACTACTGACCTGCTGCCCACTGTGACATTGCCCCCATAGTGACATGGCCACCACTGACCTGCTTCCCACTGTGACATAGCCCCCACAGTGACATGGCAACCAGTGGCCTGTTACTCACTGTGACATGGCCATCACTGACCTGCTGCCCACTGTGACATGGCCCCCATAGTGACATGGCCACCACTGACTTGCTGCCCACTGTGACATAGCCCCCACAGTGACATGGCAACCAGTGGCCTGTTGCTCACTGTGACATGGCCACCACTGACCTGCTGCCCACTGTGACATAGCCCCCACAGTGACATGGCAACCAGTGGCCTGTTGGTCACTGTGTCATGGCCATCACTGACCTGCTGCACACTGTGACATGACCTCACAGTGACATGGCCAGCACTGACCAGCTGCCCAATGTAACATAGGCCCATAGTGACATGGCCACCACTGACCTGCTGCCCACTGTGACATGGACCCATAGTGACATGGCCACAACTGACCTGCTGCCCACTGTGACATAGCCCCCACAGTGACATGGCAACCAGTGGCCTGTTACTCACTGTGACAAGGCCATCACTGACCTGCTGCACACTGTGACATGGCCCCACAGTGACGTGGCCACTACTGACCTGCTTCCCACTGTGACATGGCCCCCATAGTGACATGGCAACCAGTGGCCTGTTGCTCACTGTGACATGGCCACCACTGACCTGCTGCACACTGTGACATGACCTCACATTGACATGGCCACTACTGACCTGCTACCCAATGTGACATAGCCCCCATAGTGACATGGCCACCACTGACCTGCTGCCCACTGTGAAATGGACCCATAGTCACATGGCCACAGCTGACCTGCTGTCCACTGTGACATGGTCCCCACAGTGACATGGCCACCACTGATCCGCTGACCACTGTGATATAGCCCCACAGTGACATGGCCACCACTGACCTGCTACCCACTGTGACATAGCCCCCACAGTGACATGGCAAACAGAGGCCTTTGCTCACTGTGACATGGCCACCACTGACCTGCTGCCCAATGTGACATAGCCCCCACAGTGACATGGCAACCAGTGGCCTATTTCTCACTGTGACATGGCCACCACTGACCTTCTGCACACTGTGACATGACCTCATAGTGACATGGCCACCACTGACCTGCTGCCCACTGTGACATAGCCCCCACAGTGACATGGCAACCAGTGGCCTGTTGCTCACTGTGACATGGCCACCACTGACCTGCTCCCCACTGTGACATGACCTCACAGTGACATGGCCACCACTAACCTGCTGCCCAATGTGACATAGCCCCCATAGTGACATGGCCACCACTGACCTGCTGCCCACTGTGACATGGTCCCCACAGTGACATGGCCACCACTGATCCGCTGACCACTGTGACATAGCCCCACAGTGACCTGGACACCACTGACTTGCTACCCACTGTGACATGGCCCCCATAGTGACATGGGCACCATTGACCTGCTGCCCACTGTGACATGGCCCCTATAGTGACATGGCCACCACTGACCTGCTGCCCACTGTGACATAGGCCCACAGTGACATGGCAACCAGTGGCCTATTGCTCACTGTGTCATGGCCACCACTGACCTGCTGCACACTGTGACATGACCTCACAGTGACATGGCCACCACTGACCTGCTGCCCAATGTGACATAGCCCCCATAGTGACATGGCCACCACTGACCTGCTGCACACTGTGACATGGACCCATAGTGACATGGCCTCAACTGACCTTCTGCCCACTGTGACTTGGTCCCCACAGTGACATGGTCATCACTGATCTGCTGCACACTGTGACATGGCCCCCATAGTGACGTGGCCACTACTGAATTGCTGCCCATTGTGACATAGCCCCCATAGTGACATGGCCACCACTGACCTGCTGCCCACTGTGACATAGCCCCCACAGTGACATGGCAACCAGTGTCCTGTTACTCACTGTGACATGGCCATCACTGACCTGCTGCACACTCTGACATGGCCCCACAGTGACGTGGCCACTACTGACCTTCTGCCCATTGTGACATGGCCCCCATAGTGACATGGCAACCACCGACCATCTGCCCACTGTGACATGGCCCCCATAGTGACATGGCCAGCAGTGACCTGCTGCCCACTGTGACATAGCCCCCACAGTGACATGGCAACCAGTGGCCTGTTGGTCACTGTGTCATGGCCATCACTGACCTGCTGCACACTGTGACATGACCTCACAGTGACATGGCCAGCACTGACCAGCTGCCCAATGTAACATAGCCCCCATAGTGACATGGCCACCACTGACCTGCTGCCCACTGTGACATGGACCCATAGTGACATGGCCACAACTGACCTGCTGCCCACTGTGACATAGCCCCCACAGTGACATGGCAACCAGTGGCCTGTTACTCACTGTGACAAGGCCATCACTGACCTGCTGCACACTGTGACATGGCCCCACAGTGACGTGGCCACTACTGACCTGCTTCCCACTGTGACATGGCCCCCATAGTGACATGGCAACCAGTGGCCTGTTGCTCACTGTGACATGGCCACCACTGACCTGCTGCACACTGTGACATGACCTCACATTGACATGGCCACTACTGACCTGCTACCCAATGTGACATAGCCCCCATAGTGACATGGCCACCACTGACCTGCTGCCCACTGTGAAATGGACCCATAGTCACATGGCCACAGCTGACCTGCTGTCCACTGTGACATGGTCCCCACAGTGACATGGCCACCACTGATCCGCTGACCACTGTGATATAGCCCCACAGTGACATGGCCACCACTGACCTGCTACCCACTGTGACATAGCCCCCACAGTGACATGGCAAACAGAGGCCTTTGCTCACTGTGACATGGCCACCACTGACCTGCTGCCCAATGTGACATAGCCCCCACAGTGACATGGCAACCAGTGGCCTATTTCTCACTGTGACATGGCCACCACTGACCTTCTGCACACTGTGACATGACCTCATAGTGACATGGCCACCACTGACCTGCTGCCCACTGTGACATAGCCCCCACAGTGACATGGCAACCAGTGGCCTGTTGCTCACTGTGACATGGCCACCACTGACCTGCTCCCCACTGTGACATGACCTCACAGTGACATGGCCACCACTAACCTGCTGCCCAATGTGACATAGCCCCCATAGTGACATGGCCACCACTGACCTGCTGCCCACTGTGACATGGACCCATAGTGACATGGCCTCAACTGACCTTCTGCCCACTGTGACTTGGTCCCCACAGTGACATGGTCATCACTGATCTGCTGCACACTGTGACATGGCCCCCATAGTGACGTGGCCACTACTGACCTGCTGCCCATTGTGACATAGCCCCCATAGTGACATGGCCACCACTGACCTGCTGCCCACTGTGACATAGCCCCCACAGTGACATGGCAACCAGTGTCCTGTTACTCACTGTGACATGGCCATCACTGACCTGCTGCACACTCTGACATGGCCCCACAGTGACGTGGCCACTACTGACCTTCTGCCCATTGTGACATGGCCCCCATAGTGACATGGCAACCACCGACCATCTGCCCACTGTGACATGGCCCCCATAGTGACATGGCCACCACTGACCTACTGCACACTGCGACATGACCTCACAGTGACATGGCCACCAGTGACCTGCTGCCCACTGTGACATAGCCCCCACAGTGACATGGCAACCAGTGGCCTATTGCTCACTGTGACATGGCCATCGCTGCCTGCTGCACACTGTGACATGGCCCCACAGTGACGTGGCCACTACTGACCTGCTGCCCACTGTGACATTGCCCCCATAGTGACATGGCCACCACTGACCTGCTTCCCACTGTGACATAGCCCCCACAGTGACATGGCAACCAGTGGCCTGTTACTCACTGTGACATGGCCATCACTGACCTGCTGCCCACTGTGACATGGCCACCATAGTGACATGGCCACCACGGACCTGCTGCCCAGTGTGACATAGCCCCCACAGTGACATGGCAACCAGTGGCCTGTTGCTCACTGTGACATGGCCACCACTGACCTGCTGCACACTGTGACATGACCTCACAGTGACATGGCCACCACTGACCTGCTGCCCACTGTGACATGGACCCATAGTGACATGGCCACAACTGACCTGCTGCCCACTGTTACTTAGCCCCCACAGTGACATGGCAACCAGTGGCCTGTTACTCACTGTGACATGGCCACCACTGACCTGCTGCCCACTGTGACATAGCCCCCACAGTGACATTGCAACCAGTGGCCTGTTGCTCACTGTGACATGGCCACCACTGACCTTCTGCACACTGTGACATGACCTCACAGTGACATGGCCACCACTGACCTGCTGCCCAATGTGACATAGCCCCCATAGTGACATGGCCACCACTGACCTGCTGCCCACTGTGACATGGACCCATAGTGACATGGCCTCAACTGACCTGCAGCCCACTGTGACATGGTCCCCACAGTGACATGGCCACCACTGATCCGCTGACCACTGTGACATAGCCCCACAGTGACCTGGCCACCACTGACCTGCTACCCACTGTGACATGGCCCCCATAGTGACCTGGCCACCACTGACATGCTGCCCACTGTGACATGGCCCCCATAGTGACATGGCCACCACTGACCTGCTGCCCACTCTGACATAGCCCCCACAGTGACATTGTAATCAGTGGCCTGTTGCTCACTGTGATATGGCCACCACTGACCTGCTGCACACTGTGACATGACCTCACAGTGACATGGCCACCACTGACCAGCTGCCCACTGTGACACAGCCCCCATAGTGACATGGCCACCACAGACCTGCTGCCCACTGTGACATGGACCCATAGTGACATGGCCACAACTGACCTGCTGCCCACTGTGACTTAGCCCCCACAGTGACATGGCAACCAGTGGCCTGTTACTCACTGTGACATGGCCATCCCTGACCTGCTGCCCACTGTGACATGGCCCCCATAGTGACATGGCCACCACTGACCTGCTACCCACTGTGACATGGCCCCCATAGTGACCTGGCCACCACTGACATGCTGCCCACTGTGACATAGCCCCCACAGTGACATGGCAACCAGTGGCCTGTTGCTCACTGTGACATGGCCACCACTGACCTGCTGCACACTGTGACATGACCTCACAGTGACATGGCCACCACTGACCTGCTGCCCAATGTGACATAGTCCACATAGTGACATGGCCACCACTGACCTGCTGCCCACTGTGACATGGCCAGCACTGACCTGCTGCACACTGTGACATAGCCCCCACAGTGACATGGCAACCAGTGGCCTGTTGCTCACTGTGACATGGCCATCACTGACCTGCTGCACACCATGACATGGCCCCACAGTGAGATGGCCACTACTGACCTGCTGCCCACTGTGACATGGCCCCCAACAGTGACATGGCCACCACGGACCTGCTGCCCACTGTGACATAGACCCCACAGTGACATGGCAACCAGTGGCCTGTTGCTCACTGTGACATGGCCACCACTGACCTGCTGCACACTGTGACATGACCTCACAGTGACATGGCCACCACTGACCTGCTGCCCACTGTGACATGGACCTATAGTGACATGGCCACAACTGACCTGCTGCCCACTGTTACTTAGCACCCACAGTGACATGGCAACCAGTGGCCTGTTACTCACTGTGACATGGCCACCACTGACCTGCTGCCCACTGTGACATAGCCCCCACAGTGACATTGCAACCAGTGGCCTGTTGCTCACTGTGACATGGCCACCACTGACCTTCTGCACACTGTGACATGACCTCACAGTGACATGGCCACCACTGACCTGCTGCCCAATGTGACATAGCCCCCATAGTGACATGGCCACCACTGACCTGCTGCCCACTGTGACATGGACCCATAGTGACATGGCCTCAACTGACCTGCAGCCCACTGTGACATGGTCCCCACAGTGACATGGCCACCACTGATCCGCTGACCACTGTGACATAGCCCCACAGTGACCTGGCCACCACTGACCTGCTACCCACTGTGACATGGCCCCCATAGTGACCTGGCCACCACTGACATGCTGCCCACTGTGACAAGGCCCCCACAGTGACATGGCAACCAGTGGCCTGTTTCTCACTGTGACATGGCCACCACTGACCTGCTGCACACTGTGACATGACCTCACAGTTACGTGGCAACTACTGACCTGCTGCCCACTGTGACATGGCCCCCATAGTGACATGGCCACCACTGACCTGCTGCCCACTGTGACATGGCCCCATAGTGACATGGCCACCACTGACCTTCTTCCCACTGTGACATAGCCCCCACAGTGACATGGCAACCAGTGGCCTGTTGCTCACTGTGACATGGCCACCACTGACCTTCTGCACACTGTGACATGACCTCACAGTGACATGGCCACCACTGAACTGCTGCCCAATGTGACATAGCCCCCATAGTGACATGGCCACCACTGAACTGCTGCCCACTGTGACATGGACCCATAATGACATGGCCACAACTGACCTGCTGCCCACTGTGACATAGCCCCCACAGTGACATGGCAACCAGTTGCCTGTTACTCACTGTGACATGGCCACCACTGACCTGCTGCCCACTGTGACATAGCCCCCACAGTGACATGGCAACCAGTGGCCTGTTGCTCACTGTGACATGGCCACCACTGACCTGCTGCACACTGTGACATGACCTCACTGCTGCCTTTCTCAAGGCGTGGCGACCTGGTTCAGGAACAGCACAGCAACCAATCCCAGGTTGCTTGGTCCATCAGCACACAGACACCAATGTGGTGGAGACAAAATGACATTTATTCAAAGGTTACACTGCCTTATATAACCTGGGTTTACCTCGTCACTTCCGCCTGCTTACGTCAGATATCCATATTGATTGGTTGCAGGGAGGGAGGCTCTACCTTTCCGTACAACATGATATCTTCCGGTCGCCGGACCCTAGCTTATCTTTCCGTACAACGCGATATCTTCCGGTCGCCGGACCCTACCTACCACATTTCCCCCCTCCCTATGCTTAAAGTAAATGGGCAGAAGTATAAAAGTTTAAAAATATAAAATACAAGGCACATTAGGTTAGTAGCATCTAAAGTGACTAAAAATCCCTTATTGCGTGTGATTAAGTTGATAAAGCATAACGAACTAAAAAGTTACAATAAAAAGCTTATATAAAACATAGGACATATCGAACAAATAGAAAATAGAAGAAATTCATTAGTTGTAGAACATTCCTTTCTATATAAAAATTATCAAACTAAGATTATATACTAATGTTGCGTTCTCAAAGCAACTGTCGACTTTCTACTAACATTATGTTAACTTTTTCTAGTCGACTCTTAACAAACAGCACAAGCCTGTTCAATATACATGGTCCAAAAATCAACACTAGCATGAACAGTATAATTGGTCCCATTAGCGTAGAAATGAGGGTGGTTAGCCACGGCGTATGGTTAAACCACGACTCAAACCATCCTTGCTGGGCTTCCCTATCCCTCTTTCTTTTTTCTAAACCCTCCCGGAGTTTGGCCATAGTATCACGAACGACACCAGTGTTGTCTGCATATATACAGCATTCTTCCCCCAAAGCAGCACATAGTCCTCCTTGTTGTAAAAACAAGAGATCTAATCCTCTACGATTTTGGAGAACTACTTCCGACAGTGAACTCAGCGATTGTTCTAAAGCGCTGATTGATTTCTCAATTCGAGTAAGATCCTCATCCACTGCCATTCTAAGGGAATGAAATTTTTGATTCTGCTCAACTAATGAAGCTATTCCTGTTCCTGCTCCCGCGGCTCCTATGGTCAACAGGGTAGCTATGGTCAGAGCGGTAAAAGGTTCTCGCTTTTGTACATGGTGCAAGGTTGAAGAAGTCAAATGATCATAAACATATTCCTCCGGGTGATATATAATTCTCGGAATAATTAATACTTGTATACAAAATTCGGCTTTTATCTTAAGTTTCCTAATAGATATACATGGAGTAATTCCGGCCTTTGAACATATCCATTTTGTATTAGTAGCCGGGACTAACCAATCAGCTATTTCTCCGTTATTTTTATTAAGTTGTTGTCTGTCTTGTATAATCTCAAACTTACATAGACTTCTTTTTTCAAGAGGTATTACACCAACACATGCACCTTGCCCTGACACTTGCTGCATTGTTACTCCCTGTTTGTTTTGAGAATCGCTCCACAAACACTGTATCGGGTTAGGCCCACTCACCCATTTTGGTTCAGAAGGTATACCCACTGCCTCATAAAGAGGGGGTCGTACATCATAACAAAGCCAACAATGTGTCGTCATCTTCGGATTTGTTGAATTTAATATTTGGTATGTCGAATTTAGTAATTTCCATAAAGGGGGTAGTTTAGGATCAAACGTTGTCAAAATTTCAACATCAGTAGGAGTCGCTTTTCTAACAGCAGTCGTAGTGTCATATCTCACAGGTTTAGGCGTCTGTGGATTAAGGACTAGATTTGGCCCAACAGCTTGAGGTGCCTGGGGTACAGTCTTAATGATCTGCACAAGTACTCCCATATCTTTGTAACTTCTCTGAAGAAACGGAGACCACATCTTACCTAAAAGCCATCCTGAATCACCCGGATTTAAAATTTCCAAAACCAACTGGAAACGGTTAGATCCCCAGCTCACTCGTAAAAATTCATCCTTTCTTTCTGGTGTCCATCTACTACCCGTCACTATGGTTTCACAACCCCAATATCCACAAAACCAATATCCAGGGTAGTTACAATAACTTTTCCCTGGATTTGAATCTGGGCACCAATATATTTCCCCATATGTTTGTCCATGTCTCCTAATATTTGGGTTTGTTGCCGCCTCATATCTCGTACGGGAGGAAGCTGTGCGCGGCTCAGGCGCCTCCTCCCCCTCCCGTTTCCCTGACTCTTCAATTTACATTCCTTTGCATGATGTCCGTTCTTACCGCAGCGCCAACATGGACCTTTAGGTGATATCTGACGTGAGGTAGGTATCGTGGGTGGATTCATTAATTGAGGGCAATTTGCCATGATATGACCTGCTTGGCCACATTTAAAACATGCCATTATGTTAGCTATTGCGGTATGGACGGCCGCTTGAATCGGGACTAAATGTTCCTCTTTCGCGACATGTCTAATCATGTCTGCCAAACTCGACCCCACCGGCAGCGATCGTAAAATTTCTTTAGTGCTGGCATTGCATTGTTGGCGTAAACAGTCTGTGACTACCGGACCCTTTGCCTCTGCAGGCAGGGAGGAAGAGTCAATCGCTGCTTGAAGGCGATCCACAAACTGCGCGAAACTCTCACTCTCATTTTGTTTTATAGTTGACCATGGGGACGGCTTGGCAATAACCTTAGAAGCTGTACGAATAGCTTCCCTACCTGCACGGGTGGTTGTCATCACCTCATGGGCTCGCAGACCCAGAGCCTGCGCTTGAGGTGTGATCATTGTTGGATCCGTTCCCATCAATCGTTGTAAACTAGAACCATACAATGGGTGGTCCGCCCCTGTTACCTGAGCTAATTGTCTCACGCAGTTGTCCTCCCAATCTTGTTTGAAAACTATCATCCCTGCGCCATCAAAAACCAGCCTGCAGGTTTGTTTTATATCAAATGGGAGCATGTCATCTCCTCCGAAGATGCCATCTACTAAAGTAGAGACCATGGCAGAATTGAGCCCCTTATCAGCGATCGCCTTAATGATCGCCTGTATATCTTTAGGATTTATAGGAGAGTACACTCTTCGTGCCCCATCACCATCTCCCATTACTCTAACCGGGAATGCTAGCGCGGCTGAGGGGGCCCAATCTGCACATGCAATTTTTATTTTCCTCCAATCCGTAAGAGGAATTTTATCCTCTCGTATTCCTTTTTTGCTATGAGCAGTATTATATCGAGTTCCAATTTTTGTCTCATCTTCATCTGAGTTTAAATCAGCCGTGAGCCAGTCGTCTCCATCTGCATCCGACTCAATATCGGAACTCGACTCACTAGTCACTTCCAGGCTCTGGTGTTTTTCCTTTGGGCTCCTGTCCCGCCTACTTTCCTTTTTGGGACTTCGACCCCTCCTACTTTGTCCGTAATCGGGCAATTCCCTCCCCTTCGACTCGCCCCCTCGTCTGACCGGGGAGGAGTTTACTCTATAGGGGCGTGTTTGTAGGCGGACATTCTGACTGGTCCCCCACCCCTTAGTCGCCTCCGCCTCCCCTTTCTGACCATCCCTCCCATTCTCCTCCTCCTCACTCTCCATTGGTGGAGAATGCGGGCATATTACTGGGTAAATGCTCTGATTGGCTTTCCCCTTGTGAATGTCCATACCGCCTTTCTCTTCTTTGTTGTCCTTATCTTCCTGCCCACGTGTATTCATTAAACCTTGCATTCCTTCCTTATCTTCCCCAAGAACATCATCGCCCCTCCCTTTCTCTTCCCCGGTCAGTGCCATTCAGAGGCGCATAGGGCGGTGGTCTCACCCAGATGTTATCAGATTCTATTTTCTCCGCGGCATTCCCAGCCTCCCCGGCCAGCCCACCCCAGAGGGACTCCGCCCGCCCCTGATCCCTCACGAGCGGAGTAGGGTGGTTTGGGGATTGAGGGGGGGGGGTATCACCCTCCCGCCGGTCCCCAGGGTCCGCTGAATTATCATCATTTAGAGGGCGTGAGGTCTGTGTGGCTGCTCCAACCCCAAGTTTTGGGACAGCTAATAAACAGTCCCTTGCCGCCCTCCATGCTTCCTGCTCCTGCAGGGCTTTTTTCAAAGCCTGCACGACCCTCCCCCACGCCTTAAGGTGTTTCGCCGTGCCTGAGCACATGGTCTCCTCGGCAAACACTTTAGTGCATTTATCCCACGTTTCTGGGTGGAGAATATCCACCGGCTGATCAATGACCCCGATCTGTAAAAGCCTTGCGACTGCAAGGGTAAAGTCTTTGGGCTTACAATCAATCCCCCACTGCTTATGCAGCTCAGATACGACCTTTACCAGGGCTTCCATTCTCCTTGAAGGTCCGGGAGCGTCCTCCCCACCGGGCTGGTCCTGCCGCTCCGGCCGCCGTTCACCAAATCCAGGCGAAATTCCCGGGTTTCGGCACCACTTGCTGCCTTTCTCAAGGCGTGGCGACCTGGTTCAGGAACAGCACAGCAACCAATCCCAGGTTGCTTGGTCCATCAGCACACAGACACCAATGTGGTGGAGACAAAATGGCATTTATTCAAAGGTTACACTGCCTTATATAACCTGGGTTTACCTCGTCACTTCCGCCTGCTTACGTCAGATATCCATATTGATTGGTTGCAGGGAGGGAGGCTCTACCTTTCCGTACAACATGATATCTTCCGGTCGCCGGACCCTAGCTTATCTTTCCGTACAACGCGATATCTTCCGGTCGCCGGACCCTACCTACCACACCTCACAGTGACATGGCCACTACTGACCTGCTGCCCACTGTGACATGGCCCCCACAGTGACATGGCCACCACTGATCCGCTGACCACTGTGATATAGCCCCACAGTGACATGGCCACCACTGATCTGCTACCCACTGTGACATAGCCCCCATAGTGACATGGGCACCACTGACATGCTGCCCACTGTGACATGGCCCCCATAGAGACTTGGCCACAACTGACCTGCTGCCCACTGTGATATAGCCCCCACAGTGACATGGCAACCAGTGGCCTGTTGCTCACTGTGACATGGCCATCACTGACCTGCTGCACACTGTGACATGAACTCACAGTGACATGGCCACCATTGATCTGCTGCCCACTGTGATATGGCCCCCATAGTGACATGGCCACCACTGACCTACTGCACACTGCGACATGACCTCACAGTGACATGGCCACCAGTGACCTGCTGCCCACTGTGACATAGCCCCCACAGTGACATGGCAACCAGTGGCCTATTGCTCACTGTGACATGGCCATCGCTGCCTGCTGCACACTGTGACATGGCCCCACAGTGACGTGGCCACTACTGACCTGCTGCCCACTGTGACATTGCCCCCATAGTGACATGGCCACCACTGACCTGCTTCCCACTGTGACATAGCCCCCACAGTGACATGGCAACCAGTGGCCTGTTACTCACTGTGACATGGCCATCACTGACCTGCTGCCCACTGTGACATGGCCCCCATAGTGACATGGCCACCACTGACTTGCTGCCCACTGTGACATAGCCCCCACAGTGACATGGCAACCAGTGGCCTGTTGCTCACTGTGACATGGCCACCACTGACCTGCTGCCCACTGTGACATAGCCCCCACAGTGACATGGCAACCAGTGGCCTGTTGGTCACTGTGTCATGGCCATCACTGACCTGCTGCACACTGTGACATGACCTCACAGTGACATGGCCAGCACTGACCAGCTGCCCAATGTAACATAGGCCCATAGTGACATGGCCACCACTGACCTGCTGCCCACTGTGACATGGACCCATAGTGACATGGCCACAACTGACCTGCTGCCCACTGTGACATAGCCCCCACAGTGACATGGCAACCAGTGGCCTGTTACTCACTGTGACAAGGCCATCACTGACCTGCTGCACACTGTGACATGGCCCCACAGTGACGTGGCCACTACTGACCTGCTTCCCACTGTGACATGGCCCCCATAGTGACATGGCAACCAGTGGCCTGTTGCTCACTGTGACATGGCCACCACTGACCTGCTGCACACTGTGACATGACCTCACATTGACATGGCCACTACTGACCTGCTACCCAATGTGACATAGCCCCCATAGTGACATGGCCACCACTGACCTGCTGCCCACTGTGAAATGGACCCATAGTCACATGGCCACAGCTGACCTGCTGTCCACTGTGACATGGTCCCCACAGTGACATGGCCACCACTGATCCGCTGACCACTGTGATATAGCCCCACAGTGACATGGCCACCACTGACCTGCTACCCACTGTGACATAGCCCCCACAGTGACATGGCAAACAGAGGCCTTTGCTCACTGTGACATGGCCACCACTGACCTGCTGCCCAATGTGACATAGCCCCCACAGTGACATGGCAACCAGTGGCCTATTTCTCACTGTGACATGGCCACCACTGACCTTCTGCACACTGTGACATGACCTCATAGTGACATGGCCACCACTGACCTGCTGCCCACTGTGACATAGCCCCCACAGTGACATGGCAACCAGTGGCCTGTTGCTCACTGTGACATGGCCACCACTGACCTGCTCCCCACTGTGACATGACCTCACAGTGACATGGCCACCACTAACCTGCTGCCCAATGTGACATAGCCCCCATAGTGACATGGCCACCACTGACCTGCTGCCCACTGTGACATGGTCCCCACAGTGACATGGCCACCACTGATCCGCTGACCACTGTGACATAGCCCCACAGTGACCTGGACACCACTGACTTGCTACCCACTGTGACATGGCCCCCATAGTGACATGGGCACCATTGACCTGCTGCCCACTGTGACATGGCCCCTATAGTGACATGGCCACCACTGACCTGCTGCCCACTGTGACATAGGCCCACAGTGACATGGCAACCAGTGGCCTATTGCTCACTGTGTCATGGCCACCACTGACCTGCTGCACACTGTGACATGACCTCACAGTGACATGGCCACCACTGACCTGCTGCCCAATGTGACATAGCCCCCATAGTGACATGGCCACCACTGACCTGCTGCACACTGTGACATGGACCCATAGTGACATGGCCTCAACTGACCTTCTGCCCACTGTGACTTGGTCCCCACAGTGACATGGTCATCACTGATCTGCTGCACACTGTGACATGGCCCCCATAGTGACGTGGCCACTACTGAATTGCTGCCCATTGTGACATAGCCCCCATAGTGACATGGCCACCACTGACCTGCTGCCCACTGTGACATAGCCCCCACAGTGACATGGCAACCAGTGTCCTGTTACTCACTGTGACATGGCCATCACTGACCTGCTGCACACTCTGACATGGCCCCACAGTGACGTGGCCACTACTGACCTTCTGCCCATTGTGACATGGCCCCCATAGTGACATGGCAACCACCGACCATCTGCCCACTGTGACATGGCCCCCATAGTGACATGGCCAGCAGTGACCTGCTGCCCACTGTGACATAGCCCCCACAGTGACATGGCAACCAGTGGCCTGGTGCTCACTGTGACATGGCCACCACTGACCTGCTGCACACTGTGACATGGACCCCACAGTGACATGGCAACCAGTGGCCTGTTGCTCACTGTGACATGGCCACCACTGACCTGCTGCCCACTGTGACATGAACCCATAGTGACATGGCCACCACTGACCTGCTGCCCACTGTGACATAGCCCCCACAGTGACATGGCAACCAGTGGCCTGTTACTCACTGTGACATGGCCATCACTGACCTGCTGCACAATGTGACATGACCTCACAGTGACATGGCCATCACTGACCTGCTGCACACTGTGACATGAACTCACAGTGACATGGCCACCATTGATCTGCTGCCCACTGTGATATGGCCCCCATAGTGACATGGCCACCACTGACCTACTGCACACTGCGACATGACCTCACAGTGACATGGCCACCAGTGACCTGCTGCCCACTGTGACATAGCCCCCACAGTGACATGGCAACCAGTGGCCTATTGCTCACTGTGACATGGCCATCGCTGCCTGCTGCACACTGTGACATGGCCCCACAGTGACGTGGCCACTACTGACCTGCTGCCCACTGTGACATTGCCCCCATAGTGACATGGCCACCACTGACCTGCTTCCCACTGTGACATAGCCCCCACAGTGACATGGCAACCAGTGGCCTGTTACTCACTGTGACATGGCCATCACTGACCTGCTGCCCACTGTGACATGGCCCCCATAGTGACATGGCCACCACTGACTTGCCGCCCACTGTGACATAGCCCCCACAGTGACATGGCAACCAGTGGCCTGTTGCTCACTGTGACATGGCCACCACTGACCTGCTGCCCACTGTGACATAGCCCCCACAGTGACATGGCAACCAGTGGCCTGTTGGTCACTGTGTCATGGCCATCACTGACCTGCTGCACACTGTGACATGACCTCACAGTGACATGGCCAGCACTGACCAGCTGCCCAATGTAACATAGCCCCCATAGTGACATGGCCACCACTGACCTGCTGCCCACTGTGACATGGACCCATAGTGACATGGCCACAACTGACCTGCTGCCCACTGTGACATAGCCCCCACAGTGACATGGCAACCAGTGGCCTGTTACTCACTGTGACAAGGCCATCACTGACCTGCTGCACACTGTGACATGGCCCCACAGTGACGTGGCCACTACTGACCTGCTTCCCACTGTGACATGGCCCCCATAGTGACATGGCAACCAGTGGCCTGTTGCTCACTGTGACATGGCCACCACTGACCTGCTGCACACTGTGACATGACCTCACATTGACATGGCCACTACTGACCTGCTACCCAATGTGACATAGCCCCCATAGTGACATGGCCACCACTGACCTGCTGCCCACTGTGAAATGGACCCATAGTCACATGGCCACAGCTGACCTGCTGTCCACTGTGACATGGTCCCCACAGTGACATGGCCACCACTGATCTGCTGACCACTGTGATATAGCCCCACAGTGACATGGCCACCACTGACCTGCTACCCACTGTGACATAGCCCCCACAGTGACATGGCAAACAGAGGCCTTTGCTCACTGTGACATGGCCACCACTGACCTGCTGCCCAATGTGACATAGCCCCCACAGTGACATGGCAACCAGTGGCCTATTTCTCACTGTGACATGGCCACCACTGACCTTCTGCACACTGTGACATGACCTCATAGTGACATGGCCACCACTGACCTGCTGCCCACTGTGACATAGCCCCCACAGTGACATGGCAACCAGTGGCCTGTTGCTCACTGTGACATGGCCACCACTGACCTGCTCCCCACTGTGACATGACCTCACAGTGACATGGCCACCACTAACCTGCTGCCCAATGTGACATAGCCCCCATAGTGACATGGCCACCACTGACCTGCTGCCCACTGTGACATGGTCCCCACAGTGACATGGCCACCACTGATCCGCTGACCACTGTGACATAGCCCCACAGTGACCTGGACACCACTGACTTGCTACCCACTGTGACATGGCCCCCATAGTGACATGGGCACCATTGACCTGCTGCCCACTGTGACATGGCCCCTATAGTGACATGGCCACCACTGACCTGCTGCCCACTGTGACATAGGCCCACAGTGACATGGCAACCAGTGGCCTATTGCTCACTGTGTCATGGCCACCACTGACCTGCTGCACACTGTGACATGACCTCACAGTGACATGGCCACCACTGACCTGCTGCCCAATGTGACATAGCCCCCATAGTGACATGGCCACCACTGACCTGCTGCACACTGTGACATGGACCCATAGTGACATGGCCTCAACTGACCTTCTGCCCACTGTGACTTGGTCCCCACAGTGACATGGTCATCACTGATCTGCTGCACACTGTGACATGGCCCCCATAGTGACGTGGCCACTACTGACCTGCTGCCCATTGTGACATAGCCCCCATAGTGACATGGCCACCACTGACCTGCTGCCCACTGTGACATAGCCCCCACAGTGACATGGCAACCAGTGTCCTGTTACTCACTGTGACATGGCCATCACTGACCTGCTGCACACTCTGACATGGCCCCACAGTGACGTGGCCACTACTGACCTTCTGCCCATTGTGACATGGCCCCCATAGTGACATGGCAACCACCGACCATCTGCCCACTGTGACATGGCCCCCATAGTGACATGGCCACCACTGACCTACTGCACACTGCGACATGACCTCACAGTGACATGGCCACCAGTGACCTGCTGCCCACTGTGACATAGCCCCCACAGTGACATGGCAACCAGTGGCCTATTGCTCACTGTGACATGGCCATCGCTGCCTGCTGCACACTGTGACATGGCCCCACAGTGACGTGGCCACTACTGACCTGCTGCCCACTGTGACATTGCCCCCATAGTGACATGGCCACCACTGACCTGCTTCCCACTGTGACATAGCCCCCACAGTGACATGGCAACCAGTGGCCTGTTACTCACTGTGACATGGCCATCACTGACCTGCTGCCCACTGTGACATTGCCCCCATAGTGACATGGCCACCACTGACCTGCTTCCCACTGTGACATAGCCCCCACAGTGACATGGCAACCAGTGGCCTGTTACTCACTGTGACATGGCCACCACTGACCTGCTGCCCACTGTGACATAGCCCCCACAGTGACATGGCAACCAGTGGCCTGTTGGTCACTGTGTCATGGCCATCACTGACCTGCTGCACACTGTGACATGACCTCACAGTGACATGGCCAGCACTGACCAGCTGCCCAATGTAACATAGCCCCCATAGTGACATGGCCACCACTGACCTGCTGCCCACTGTGACATGGACCCATAGTGACATGGCCACAACTGACCTGCTGCCCACTGTGACATAGCCCCCACAGTGACATGGCAACCAGTGGCCTGTTACTCACTGTGACAAGGCCATCACTGACCTGCTGCACACTGTGACATGGCCCCACAGTGACGTGGCCACTACTGACCTGCTTCCCACTGTGACATGGCCCCCATAGTGACATGGCAACCAGTGGCCTGTTGCTCACTGTGACATGGCCACCACTGACCTGCTGCACACTGTGACATGACCTCACATTGACATGGCCACTACTGACCTGCTACCCAATGTGACATAGCCCCCATAGTGACATGGCCACCACTGACCTGCTGCCCACTGTGAAATGGACCCATAGTCACATGGCCACAGCTGACCTGCTGTCCACTGTGACATGGTCCCCACAGTGACATGGCCACCACTGATCCGCTGACCACTGTGATATAGCCCCACAGTGACATGGCCACCACTGACCTGCTACCCACTGTGACATAGCCCCCACAGTGACATGGCAAACAGAGGCCTTTGCTCACTGTGACATGGCCACCACTGACCTGCTGCCCAATGTGACATAGCCCCCACAGTGACATGGCAACCAGTGGCCTATTTCTCACTGTGACATGGCCACCACTGACCTTCTGCACACTGTGACATGACCTCATAGTGACATGGCCACCACTGACCTGCTGCCCACTGTGACATAGCCCCCACAGTGACATGGCAACCAGTGGCCTGTTGCTCACTGTGACATGGCCACCACTGACCTGCTCCCCACTGTGACATGACCTCACAGTGACATGGCCACCACTAACCTGCTGCCCAATGTGACATAGCCCCCATAGTGACATGGCCACCACTGACCTGCTGCCCACTGTGACATGGTCCCCACAGTGACATGGCCACCACTGATCCGCTGACCACTGTGACATAGCCCCACAGTGACCTGGACACCACTGACTTGCTACCCACTGTGACATGGCCCCCATAGTGACATGGGCACCATTGACCTGCTGCCCACTGTGACATGGCCCCTATAGTGACATGGCCACCACTGACCTGCTGCCCACTGTGACATAGGCCCACAGTGACATGGCAACCAGTGGCCTATTGCTCACTGTGTCATGGCCACCACTGACCTGCTGCACACTGTGACATGACCTCACAGTGACATGGCCACCACTGACCTGCTGCCCAATGTGACATAGCCCCCATAGTGACATGGCCACCACTGACCTGCTGCACACTGTGACATGGACCCATAGTGACATGGCCTCAACTGACCTTCTGCCCACTGTGACTTGGTCCCCACAGTGACATGGTCATCACTGATCTGCTGCACACTGTGACATGGCCCCCATAGTGACGTGGCCACTACTGACCTGCTGCCCATTGTGACATAGCCCCCATAGTGACATGGCCACCACTGACCTGCTGCCCACTGTGACATAGCCCCCACAGTGACATGGCAACCAGTGTCCTGTTACTCACTGTGACATGGCCATCACTGACCTGCTGCACACTCTGACATGGCCCCACAGTGACGTGGCCACTACTGACCTTCTGCCCATTGTGACATGGCCCCCATAGTGACATGGCAACCACCGACCATCTGCCCACTGTGACATGGCCCCCATAGTGACATGGCCAGCAGTGACCTGCTGCCCACTGTGACATAGCCCCCACAGTGACATGGCAACCAGTGGCCTGGTGCTCACTGTGACATGGCCACCACTGACCTGCTGCACACTGTGACATGGACCCCACAGTGACATGGCAACCAGTGGCCTGTTGCTCACTGTGACATGGCCACTACTGACCTGCTGCCCACTGTGACATGAACCCATAGTGACATGGCCACCACTGACCTGCTGCCCACTGTGACATAGCCCCCACAGTGACATGGCAACCAGTGGCCTGTTACTCACTGTGACATGGCCATCACTGACCTGCTGCACAATGTGACATGACCTCACAGTGACATGGCCACCACTGACCTGCTGCCCACTGTGACATGGCCCCCATTGTGACATGACCAGCACTGACCTGCTGCCCACTGTGATATAGCCCCCACAGTGACATGGCAACCAGTGGCCTGTTGCTCACTGTGACATGGCCATCACTGACCTGCTGCCCACTGTGACATGGCCCCCATAGTGACATGGCCACCACTGACCTGCTGCCCACTGTGATATGGCCCTCATAGTGACATGGCAACCACTGACCTGCTGCCCACTGTGACATAGCCCCCATAGTGACATGGCCACTACTGACCTGCTGCCCACTGTGACATAGCCCCCACAGTGACATGGCAACCAGTGGCCTGTTGCTCACTGTGACATGGCCACCACTGACCTGCTGCCCACTGTGACATGACCTCACAGTGACATGGCCACCACTGACCTGCTGCCCACTGTGACATGGCCCCCATTGTGACATGACCACCACTGACCTGCTGCCCAATGTGACATAGCCACCATAGTGACATGGCCACCACTGACCTGCTGCCCACTGTGACATGGACCCATAGTGACATGGTCACAGCTGACCTGCTGTCCACTGTGACATGGTCCTCACAGTGACATGGCAACCACTGACCTGCTGCCCACTGTGACATGGCCCCCATAGAGACTTGGCCACAACTAACCTGCTGCCCACTGTGACATAGCCCCCACAGTCACTTGGCAACCAGTGGCCTGTTGCTCACTGTGACATGGCCACCACTGACTTGCTGCACACTGTGACATGACCTCACAGTGACATGGCCACCACTGACCTGGTGCACACTGTGACATGGCCCCACAATGATGTGGCCACTACTGACCTGCTTCCCACTGTGACATGGCCCCCATAGTGACATGGCCACCACTGACCTGCTGCCCACTGTGATATGGCCCCCATAGTGACATGGCAACCACCGACCATCTGCCCACTGTGACATGGCCCCCATAGTGACATGGCCAGCAGTGACCTGCTGCCCACTGTGACATAGCCCCCACAGTGACATGGCAACCAGTGGCCTGGTGCTCACTGTGACATGGCCACCACTGACCTGCTGCACACTGTGACATGGACCCCACAGTGACATGGCAACCAGTGGCCTGTTGCTCACTGTGACATGGCCACTACTGACCTGCTGCCCACTGTGACATGAACCCATAGTGACATGGCCACCACTGACCTGCTGCCCACTGTGACATAGCCCCCACAGTGACATGGCAACCAGTGGCCTGTTACTCACTGTGACATGGCCATCACTGACCTGCTGCACAATGTGACATGACCTCACAGTGACATGGCCACCACTGACCTGCTGCCCACTGTGACATGGCCCCCATTGTGACATGACCAGCACTGACCTGCTGCCCACTGTGATATAGCCCCCACAGTGACATGGCAACCAGTGGCCTGTTGCTCACTGTGACATGGCCATCACTGACCTGCTGCCCACTGTGACATGGCCCCCATAGTGACATGGCCACCACTGACCTGCTGCCCACTGTGATATGGCCCTCATAGTGACATGGCAACCACTGACCTGCTGCCCACTGTGACATAGCCCCCATAGTGACATGGCCACTACTGACCTGCTGCCCACTGTGACATAGCCCCCACAGTGACATGGCAACCAGTGGCCTGTTGCTCACTGTGACATGGCCACCACTGACCTGCTGCCCACTGTGACATGACCTCACAGTGACATGGCCACCACTGACCTGCTGCCCACTGTGACATGGCCCCCATTGTGACATGACCACCACTGACCTGCTGCCCAATGTGACATAGCCACCATAGTGACATGGCCACCACTGACCTGCTGCCCACTGTGACATGGACCCATAGTGACATGGTCACAGCTGACCTGCTGTCCACTGTGACATGGTCCTCACAGTGACATGGCAACCACTGACCTGCTGCCCACTGTGACATGGCCCCCATAGAGACTTGGCCACAACTAACCTGCTGCCCACTGTGACATAGCCCCCACAGTCACTTGGCAACCAGTGGCCTGTTGCTCACTGTGACATGGCCACCACTGACTTGCTGCACACTGTGACATGACCTCACAGTGACATGGCCACCACTGACCTGGTGCACACTGTGACATGGCCCCACAATGATGTGGCCACTACTGACCTGCTTCCCACTGTGACATGGCCCCCATAGTGACATGGCCACCACTGACCTGCTGCCCACTGTGATATGGCCCCCATAGTGACATGGCAACCACTGACCTGCTGCCCACTGTGACATAGGCCCACAGTGACATGGCAACCAGTGGCCTGTTGCTCACTGTGACATGGCCACCACTGACCTGCTGCCCACTGTGGCATGATATCACAGTGACATGACCAGCACTGACCTGCTGCCGAATGTGACATAGCCCCCATAGTGACATGGCCACCACTGACCTGCTGCCCACTATGACATGGACCCATAGTGACATGGCCACAGCTGACCTGCTGTCCACTGTGACATGGTCCCCACAGTGACATGGCCACCACTGATCCGCTGACCATTGTGACATAGCCCCACAGTGACATGGCCACCACTGACCTGCTGCCCACTGTGACATAGCCCAAACAGTGACATGGCAACCAGAGGCCTTTGCTCACTGTGACATGGCCACCACTGACCTGCTGCCCACTATGACATAGCCCCCACAGTGACATGGCAACCAGTGGCCTGTTGCTCACTGTGACATGGCCACCACTGACCTGCTGCACACTGTGACATGACCTCACAGTGACATGGCCACTACTGACCTGCTGCCCACTGTGAGATGGCCCCGACAGTGACATGGCCAGCACTGACCTGCTGCCCACTGTGACATAGCCCCCACAGTGACATGGCAACCAGTGGCCTGTTGCTCACTGTGACATGGCCACCACTGACCTGCTGCACACTGTGACATGACCTCACAGTGACATGGCCACCACTGACCAGCTGCCCAATGTGACATAGCCCCCATAGTGACATGGCCACCACTGACCTGCTGCCCACTGTGAGATGGACTCATAGTGACATGGCCACAACTGACCTGCTGCCCACTGTGACATGGTCCCCACAGTGACATGGCCACCACTGATCCGCTGACCACTGTGACATAGCCCCACAGTGACATGGCCACCACTGACCTGCTGCCCACTGTGACATGGCCCCCATAGAGACTTGACCACAACTGACCTGCTGCCCACTGTGACATGGACTCATAGTGACATGGCCAGCACTGAACTGCTGCCCACTGTGATATGGCCCCCATAGTGACATGGCCACCACTGACCTGCTGCCCACTGTGACATGGCCCCCATAGTGACATGGCCACCACTGACCTGCTGCCCACTGTGACATGGCCCCCATAGTGACATGGCCACCACTGACCTGCTGCCCACTGTGACATAGCCCCCACAGTGACATGGCAACCAGTGGCCTGTTCTCACTGTGACATGGCCACCACTGACCTGCTGCACACTGTGACATGACCTCACAGTGACATGGCCACCACGGACCAGCTGCTCAATGTGACATAGCCCCCATAGTGACATGGCCACCACTGACCTGCTGCACACTGTGACATGGCCCCACAGTGACGTGGCCACTACTGACCTGCTGCCCACTGTGACATGACCCCCATAGTGAAATGGCCACCACCGACTAGCTGCCCACTGTGACATGGCCCCCATAGTGACATGGCCAGCACTGACCTGCTGCCCACTGTGACATAGCCCCCACAGTGACATGGCAACCAGTGGCCTGTTGCTCACTGTGACATGGCCACCACTGACCTGCTGCACACTGTGACATGGCCCCCACAGTGACATGGCAACCAGTGGCCTGTTGCTCACTGTGACATGGCCACTACTGACCTGCTGCCCACTGTGACATGGCCCCCACAGTGACATGGCCAGCACTGACCTGCTGCCCACTGTGACATAGCCCCCACAGTGATATGGCAACCAGTGGCCTGTTGCTCACTGTGACATGGCCATCACTGACCTGCTGCACACTGTGACATGACCTCACAGTGACATGGCCACCACTGACCAGCTGCCCAATGTCACATAGCACACATAGTGACATGGCCACCTCTGACCTGCTGCACACTGTGAAATGACCTCACAGTGACATGGCCACCACTGACCTGCTGCCCAATGTGACATAGTCCCCATAGTGACATGGCCACCACTGACCTGCTGCACACTGTGACATAGCCCCCACAGTGACATGGCAACCAGAGGCCTTTGCTCACTGTGACATGGCCACCACTGACCTGCTGCCCACTGTGACATAGCCCCCACAGTGACATGGCAACCAGTGGCCTGTTGCTCACTGTGACATGGCCACCACTGACCTGCTGCCCACTCTGACATGCACCCATAGTGACATGGCCAGAAATGACCTGCTGCCCACTGTGACATGGTCCCCATAGTGACCTGGCCACCACTGACATGCTGCCAACTGTGACATAGCCCCCACAGTGACATGGCAACCAGTGGCCTGTTCTAACTGTGACATGGCCACAACTGAACTGCTGCACACTGTGACATGACCTCACAGTGACTTGGCCACCACTGAACTGCTGCCCACTGTGACATGCACCCCATAGTGACATGGCAAACAGTGGCCTGTTGCTCACTGTGACATGGCCACCACTGACCTGCTGCACACTGTGAAATGGCCCCCACAGTGACATGGCCACCACTGACCTGCTGCCCACTGTGACATAGTCCCCACAGTGACATGGCAATCAGTGGCCTGTTGCTCACTGTGACATGGCCATCACTGACCTGCTGCACACTGTGACATGACCTCACAGTGACATGGCCACCACTGACCAGCTGCCCAATGTCACATAGCCCACATAGTGACATGGCCACCACTGACCTGCTGCCCACTGTGACATGAACCCATAGTGACATGGCCACCACTGACCTGCTGCCCACTGTGACATAGCCCCCACAGTGACATGGCAACCAGTGGCCTCTTACTCACTGTGACATGGCCATCACTGACCTGCTGCACACTGTGATATGGCCCCAATAGTGACATGGCCACCACTGACCTGCTGCCCACTGTGACATGGCCCCCATAGTAACATGGCCAGCACTGACCTGCTGCCCACTGTGACATAGCCCCCACAGTGACATGGCAACCAGTGGCCTGTTGCTCACTGTGACGTGGCCATCACTGACCTGCTGCCCACTGTGACATGGCCCCCACAGTGACATGGCCAGCACTGACCTGCTGCCCACTCTGACATAGACCCCACAGTGACATGGCCACCACTGACCTGCTTCCCACTGTGACATAGCCCCTACAGTGACATAGCAACCAGTGGCCTGTGGCTCACTGTGACATGGCCACCACTGACCTGCTGCCCAATGTGACATAGCCCCCATAGTGACATGGCCACCACTGACCTGCTGCCCACTGTGACATGGCCCCCATAGTGACATGGCCACCACTGATCTGCTGCCCACTATGACATGGCCCCCATAGTGACATGGCCACCTCTGACATGCTGCCCACTGTGACATAGCCCCCACAGTGACATGGCCACAACTGACCTGCTGCCCAATGTGACATAGCCCCCACAGTGATATGGCCACCACTGACCTGCTACCCACTGTGACATGGCCCCCATAGTGACCAGGCCACCACTGACTTGCTGCCCACTGTGACATGGCCCCCATAGTGACATGGGCACCACTGACATGCTGCCCACTGTGACATAGCCCCCACAGTGACATGGCAACCAGTGGCCTGTTGCTCACTGTGACATGGCCACCACTGACCTGCTGCCCACTGTGACATAGCCCCCACAGTGACACGGCAACCAGTGGCCTGTTGCTTACTGTGACATGGCCATCACTGACCTTCTGCACACTGTGACATGACCTCACAGTGACATGGCCACTACTGACCTGCTGCCCACTGTGACATGGCCCCCACAGTGACATGGCCAGCACTGACCTGCTAACCACTGTGAAATGGCCCCTATAGTGACCTGGCCACCACTGACATGCTGCCCACTGTGAAATAGTCCCCACAGTGACATGGCAACCAGTGGCCTGTTCTCTCTGTGACATGGCCACCACTGACCTGCTGCACATTGTGACATGACCTAACAGTGACATGGCCACCACTGACCTGCTACCCACTGTGACATGGCCCCCATATTGACATGGCCACCACTGACCTGCTGCCCACTGTGACATAGACACCACAGTGACATGGCAACAAGTGCCCTGCTGCCCACTGTGAGATGGACTCATAGTGACATGACCACATCTGACCTGCTGCCCACTATGACATGGTCCCCACATTGACATGGCCACCACTGATCCGCTGACCACTGTGACAAAGCCCCACAGTGACCTGTCTACTACTGACCTGCTTCCCACTGTGACATGGCCCCCATAGTGACATGGCCAGCAGTGACCTGCTGCCCACTGTGACATAGCCCCCACAGTGACATGGCAACCAGTGGCCTGTTGCTCACTGTGACATGGCCACAACTGACATGCTGCACAGTGTGACATGACTTCACTGTGACATGGCCACTACTGACCTGCTGCCCACTGTGACATAGCCCCCACAGTGACATGGCAACCAGTGGCCTGTTACTCACTGTGCCATGGCCATCACTGACCTGTTGCACACTGTGACATGGCCCCCACAGTGACATGGCCACCAGTGACTTGCTGCCCACTGTGACATGGCCCCCATAGTGACATGGCCACCACTGACCTGCTGCCCACTGTGACATAGTCCCCACAGTGACATGGCAACCAGTGGCCTGTTGCTCACTGTGACATGGCCACCACTGACCTGCTGCACACTGTGACATGACATCACAGTGACATGGCCACCACTGACCTGCTGCCCAATGAGACATAGCCCCCATTGTGACATGGCCACCACAGACCTGCTGCCCACTGTGACATGGACTCATAGAGACATGGCCATAACTGACCTGCAGACCACTGTGACATGGTCCCCACAGTGACATGGCCACCACTGATCCGCTGACCACTGTGACATGGCCCCCATAGTGACGTGGCCACTACTGACCTGCTGCCCACTGTGGCATGGCCCCCATAGTGATATGGCCACCACCGACCTGTTGCCCACTGTGACATAGCCCCCACAGTGACATGGCAACCAGTGGCCTGTTGCTCACTGTGATATGGCCACCACTGACCTGCTGCACAATGTGACATGGCCCCACAGTGACGTGGCAACTACTGACCTGCTGCCCACTGTGACATGGCCCCCACAGTGACATGGCCACCAGTGATCCGCTGACCACTGTGATATAGCCCCACAGTGACATGGCCACCACTGACCTGCTGCACACTGTGACATGAACTCATAGTGACATGGCCATCACTGACCTGCTGCCCACTGTGACATGTCCCATACAGTAACATGATCACCACTGACACGCTGCCCACTTCACATGGCCCCACAGTGACTTGGCCACCACTGACCTGATGCCCACTGTGACTGTCCACCACAGTGACAAGGCCACCACTGACCTGCTGCACACTGTGACATGTCCGAAAGAGTAACATGATCACCACTGACATGCTGCCCACTGTGACATGGCCCCCACAGTGACATGGCCACTACTGACCTGCTGCCCACTGTGACATAGTCCCACAGTGACATGGCAACCAGTGGCCTTTTTCTCACTGAGACATAGCCACCTCTGACCTGCTGCACACTGTGACATGACCTCACTGTGACATGGCCACCACTGACCTGCTGCCCAATGTGAAATAGCCCCCATAGTGACATGGCCACCACTGACCTGCTGCCCACTGTGACATGGCCCCCATAGTGACATGGCTACCACTGACCTGCTGCCCATTGTGACATAGCCCACACAGTGACATGGCAACCAGTGGCCTGTTGCTCACTGTGACATGGCCATCACTGACCTGCTGCACACTGTGACATGGCCCCCATAGTGACATGGCCACCACTGACCTGCTGCCCACTGTGACATGGCCCCCATAGTGACATGGCAACCAGAGGCCTGTTGCTCACTGTGACATGGCCATCACTGATCTGCTGCACAATGTGACATGGCCCAACAGTGACGTGGCCAGTACTGACCTGCTGCCCACTGTGACATGGTCCCCAGAGTGACATGGCCACCACTGATCCGCTGACCACTGTGACATAGCCCCACAGTGACCTGGCCACCACTGACCTGCTACCCACTGTGACATGGCCCCCATAGTGACATGGGCACCACTGACATGCTGCCCACTGTGACATAGCCCCCACAGTAACATGGCAACCAGTGGCCTGTTTCTCACTGTGACATGGCCACCACTGACCTGTGGCACACTGTGACATGACATCACAGTGACATGGCCACCACTGACCTGCTACCCAATGAGACATAGCCCCATAGTGACATGGCCACCACAGACCTGCTGCCCACTGTTACATGGACTCATAGAGACATGGCCATAACTGACCTGCTGCCCACTGTGACATGGTCCCCACAGTGACATGGCCACCACTGACCTGCTACCCACTGTGACATGGCCCCCATAGTGACATGGCCACCACTGTCCTGCAGCCCACTGTGACATGGCCCCCACAGTGACATGGCCACCACTGACCTGCTGCCCACTGTGACATAGACCCGACAGTGACATGGCAACCAATGGCCTGTTGCTCACTGTGACATGGCCACCACTGACCTGCTGCACACTGTGACATAGCCACCACAGTGACATGGCAACCAGTGGCCTGTTGCTCACTGTGACATGGCCATCACTGACCTGCTGCACACTGTGACATGACCTCACAGTGACATGCCACCACTGACCAGCTGCCAATGTCACATAGCCCCCATAGTGACATGGCCACCACTGACCTGCTGCCCACTGTGACATGGACCCATAGTGACGTGGCCACTACTAACCTGCTGCCCACTGTGGCATGGCCCCCATAGTGACATGGCCACCACCGACCTGTTGCCCACTGTGACATAGCCCCCACAGTGACATGGCAAACAGTGGCCTGTTACTCACTGTGACATGGCCACCACTGACCTGCTGCACACTGTGACATGACCTCACAGTGACATGGCCACTACTGACCTGCTGCCCACTCTCACATAGCACCCACAGTGAGATGGCAACCAGTGGCCTGTTGCTCACTGTGACATGGCCAGCACTGACCTGCTGCACAATGTGACATGGCCCCACAGTGACGTGGCCACTACTGACCTGCTGCCCACTGTGACATGGCCCCCACAGTGACATGGCCACCACTGATCCGCTGACCATTGTGATATAGCCCCACAGTGACATGGCCACCACTGACCTGCTGCACACTGTGACATGACCTCATAGTGACATGGCCATCACTGACCTGCTGCCCACTGTGACTGTCCACCACAGTGACAAGGCCACCACTGACCTGCTGCACACTGTGACATGTCCGAAAGAGTAACATGATCACCACTGACATGCTGCCCACTGTGACATGGCCCCCACAGTGACATGGCCACTACTGACCTGCTGCCCACTGTGACATAGTCCCACAGTGACATGGCAACCAGTGGCCTTTTTCTCACTGTGACATAGCCACCTCTGACCTGCTGCCCACTGTGACATGGACTCATAGTGACATGGCCAGCACTGACCTGCTGCCCACTGTGACATGGCCCCCATAGTGACATGGCCACCACTGACCTGCTGCCCACTGTGACATGGCCCCCATAGTGACATGGCCACCACTGACCTGCTGCCCACTGTGACATAGCCCCCATAGTCACATGGCAACCAGTGGCCTGTTGCTCACTGTGACATGGCCACCACTGAACTGCTGCACACTGTGACATGACCTCACAGTGACATGGCCACCACTGACCAGCTGTCCAATGTGACATAGCCCCCATAGTGACATGGCCACCACTGACCTGCTGCCCACTGTGACATGGACCCATAGTGACGTGGCCAGTACTGACCTGCTGCCCACTGTGGCATGGCCCCCACAGTGACATGGCAACCAGTGGCCTGTTACTCACTGTGACATGGCCACCACTGACCTGCTGCACACTGTGACATGTCCCATACAGTAACATGATCACTACTGACACGCTGCCCACTTCACATGGCCCCACAGTGACGTGGCCACCACTGACCTGCTGCCCACTGTGACTGTCCACCACAGTGACAAGGCCACCACTGACCTGCTGCACACTGTGTCATGTCCGAAAGAGTAACATGATCACCACTGACATGCTGCCCACTGTGACATGGCCCCCACAGTGACATGGCCACTACTGACCTGCTGCCCACTGTGACATAGTCCCACAGTGACATGGCAACCAGTGGCCTTTTTCTCACTGTGACATAGCCACCTCTGACCTGCTGCCCACTGTGACATGGCCCCCATAGTGACATGGCCACCACTGACCTGCTGCCCACTGTGACATGGCCCCCATAGTGACATGGCCACCACTGACCTGCTGCCCACTGTGACATAGCCCCCACAGTGACATGGCAACCAGTGGCCTGTTGCTCACTGTGACATGGCCACCACTGACCTGCTGCACACTGTGACATGACCTCACAGTGACATGGCCACCACTGACCAGCTGCCCAATGTGACATGGCCCCAATAGTGACATGGCCACCACTGACCTGCTGCCCACTGTGACATGGACCAATAGTGACATGGCCACAACTGACCTGCTGCCCACTGTGACATAGCCCCCACAGTGACATGGCAACCAGTGGCCTGTTACTCACTGTGACATGGCCATCACTGACCTGCTGCACACTGTGACATTGCCCCACAGTGACGTGGCCACTACTGACCTGCTGCCCACTGTGACATGGCCCCCATAGTGACATGGCCACCACTGACCTGCATCCCACTGTGACATAGCCCCCACAGTGACATGGCAACCAGTGGCCTGTTGCTCACTGTGACATGGCCACAAATGACCTGCTGCCCACTGTGACATGGCCCCCATAGTGACATGGCCAACACTGACCTGCTGCCCACTGTGACATCCCCCCCATAGTGACATGGCCAGCACCGACCAGCTGCCCACTGTGACATGGCCCCCATAGTGACATGGCCAGCAGTGACCTGCTGCCCACTGTGTCATAGCCCCCACAGTGACATGGCAACCAGTGGCCTGTTGCTCACTGTGACATGGCCACAACTGACATGCTGCACAGTGTGACATGACTTCACTGTGACATGGCCACTACTGACCTTCTGCCCACTGTGACATAGCCCCCACAGTGACATGGCAACCAGTGGCCTGTTACTCACTGTGCCATGGCCATCACTGACCTGTTGCACACTGTGACATGGCCCCCACAGTGACATGGCCACCAGTGACTTGCTGCCCACTGTGACATGGCCCCCATAGTGACATGGCCACCACTGACCTGCTGCCCACTGTGACATAGTCCCCACAGTGACATGGCAACCAGTGGCCTGTTGCTCACTGTGACATGGCCATTACTGACCTGCTGCCCACTGTGACATGGCCCCCATAGTGACATGGCCACCACTGACCTGCTGCCCACTGTGACATGGCCCCCATAGTGACATGGCAACCAGAGGCCTGTTGCTCACTGTGACATGGCCATCACTGATCTGCTGCACAATGTGACATGGCCCAACAGTGACGTGGCCAGTACTGACCTGCTGTCCACTGTGACATAGACCCCACAGTGACATGGCAACCAGTGGCCTGTTGCTCACTGTGACATGGCCACCACTGACCTGCTGCACACTGTGACATGACATCACAGTGACATGGCCACCACTGACCTGCTGCCCAATGAGACATAGCCCCCATTGTGACATGGCCACCACAGACCTGCTGCCCACTGTGACATGGACTCATAGAGACATGGCCATAACTGACCTGCAGACCACTGTGACATGGTCCCCACAGTGACATGGCCACCACTGATCCGCTGACCACTGTGACATGGCCCCCATAGTGACGTGGCCACTACTGACCTGCTGCCCACTGTGGCATGGCCCCCATAGTGACATGGCCACCACCGACCTGTTGCCCACTGTGACATAGCCCCCACAGTGACATGGCAACCAGTGGCCTGTTGCTCACTGTGATATGGCCACCAGTGACCTGCTGCACAATGTGACATGGCCCCACAGTTACGTGGCAACTACTGACCTGCTGCCCACTGTGACATGGCCCCCACAGTGACATGGCCACCAGTGATCCGCTGACCACTGTGATATAGCCCCACAGTGACATGGCCACCACTGACCTGCTGCACACTGTGACATGAACTCATAGTGACATGGCCATCACTGACCTGCTGCCCACTGTGACATGTCCCATACAGTAACATGATCACCACTGACACGCTGCCCACTTCACATGGCCCCACAGTGACGTGGCCACCACTGACCTGATGCCCACTGTGACTGTCCACCACAGTGACAAGGCCACCACTGACCTGCTGCACACTGTGACATGTCCGAAAGAGTAACATGATCACCACTGACATGCTGCCCACTGTGACATGGCCCCCACAGTGACATGGCCACTACTGACCTGCTGCCCACTGTGACATAGTCCCACAGTGACATGGCAACCAGTGGCCTTTTTCTCACTGTGACATAGCCACCTCTGACCTGCTGCACACTGTGACATGACCTCACTGTGACATGGCCACCACTGACCTGCTGCCCAATGTGACATAGCCCCCATAGTGACATGGCCACCACTGACCTGCTGCCCACTGTGACATGGCCCCCATAGTGACATGGCTACCACTGACCTGCTGCCCCCTGTGACATAGCCCCCACAGTGACATGGCAACCAGTGGCCTGTTGCTCACTGTGACATGGCCACAAATGACCTGCTGCCCACTGTGACATGGCCCCCATAGTGACATGGCCAACACTGACCTGCTGCCCACTGTGACATGGCCCCCATAGTGACATGGCCACCACTGACCTGCTGCACACTGTGACATAGCCCCCACAGTGACATGGCAACCAGTGGCCTGTTGCTCACTGTGACATTGCCACCACTGACCTGCTGCACACTGTGACATGAGCTCACTGTGACATGGCCACTACTGACCTGCTGCCCACTGTTACATGGCCCCCACAGTGACATGGCCAGCACTGACCTGCTGCCCACTGTGACCTAGACCCCACAGTGACATGGCCACCACTGACCTGCTTCCCACTGTGACACAGCCCCCACAGTGACTTAGCAACCAGTGGCCTGTTGCTGACTGTGACATGGCCACCACTGACCTGCTGCACACTGTGACATGACCTCACAATAACATGGCCACTACTGACCTGCTGCCTGTGAGAGACGAGAAACCAGGCCTGTGAAAAACTAAGAAAAACAGTCTGAGAAAGCAAAAGTTGAGGCTGATCAAAGAAATGCCTCAAACACTCGCAAGACAAAACTATGAGTCACAGGGTGCATTCTGTGGAGGTCGAAGCTGATAAGGCTGCCCGAATAACACAAGATGGGACTGGAGGAGGGAGCCCTGTGAAGACAGGACGGCTCTGCTCTGGTGCACCTGGCCAAAACTTCAAGGGCCATCTGTCCGGTGAATGACCTTTGCTTCATTATCCACGAAATGCATATTAAAGTTAACACCCCTCAATATGCTAACGAGGGCTAACATGATCATGCTAATTACATCATCCCATGAAACACCTCACCCCTCCCCGTACATGGGATACGTAGGTATGGGGGTTGACCTAGGGGATGGACCCAAGGAAAGTGGGTATAAATCAAGAAGGGAAGAGGGGGGGGGGCCCGGAGGAGAGAGAGTGCAGTGAAGCGAAGAAGACGGATGCCAGTGAAAAAGACGGATGTCTCCTGTGCCTCTCGGAACCCTCGTCGGCAGGATCAGCACAGAAACCCAGACCGGTGATCTGTATTTCCCCATTCCCTCTATCTCCCTCTTTTCCCTTTCCTATTAAGAAATGCAAGGCATATTATATTGCTTGCCACAACTTGCTATATACTTAGCCAACTATCGTGTGTTCAATTAGTACATTGTGAGTAGTTAATAAATGTTTAGACTTGGAGACTTGTTGTCCGCTCCATTGGGGATTTGCGAATCTGAGTCACTTGTCCCCCTCGTCTGAGCGGGACGTGACATTAAAATTGGCGTAGTCGGCAGGATCCCCTTCGGTGTCGGAAAGTCTTATGAGATACTGGTTCTCTATCCGACCAACTCGGACAGGGAGAACTGGGAATTGGCCCCTCAGCTATACGCTGGGAAAGGGTTGGAGGGATACCGATTCTCTATCCGATAAGGACAGGGAGAATCGGGAAGTGACCTCTCAGCTCTAAGCCAGGAGAGGTTCGAGCAGTGGCAAGCCATGACTGGCCAGGAAATGTCGGTGCTTGACTGCTCCCCTATTTTTGAGAAACTGAAGGAGTATAAGGCTTGTCCTCCTCCTTTAGTAGAGGTTTGGGCCCACGATAATTGGCATAATCCAGAAGCAGTGGCAAGCTATATCAGTGTACTTGCGGGGCTGCAAGGGTCGCGACCAGGCAAAGGAAAAGCTGTAGTGTGCGCTGTATTAGGGGCAGCACTGACTGCAGCCCAAAAAGATAAACATGTTAAGAAACAATTAGAAGGGGAAATGATCAAATCCTTACAAGATCTGGTAAAAGCTCTCCAGGATCAATTGGTTGAGGAACGTAAAGTTACTGAACAAAAAGCTAAACTCTGGCAAGAGCAAACTGAAGTTCTGAAAAGCCAATTAGCTGATGAGCGTAACACCTCTCAGCGATTTCACATGGCTCTGTTAGATGCCTTGGACCGAGAAAAAATCTCACGGTCCGAAAAAGAGAGGAATGAACAAGAAACCTGCAACCGGACAGATTTCGGCTCTGTTCCGGATAGTGAACAGGGAGTTACGAGTCTGGCAAAAGCAGCAGCCAGACCCTTGTATCCAACAAAGGATTTAGAGATAAGCCGAGAAATTTTTTACCCCGAAAATGAGGGGGCAAATTTAAGACCATTAATTAAAACGGAGACCACCGAGGGTCAGGGTGGAAGAGCTCCGCAGGTCACCATTCGAACTACACCATATCCAGCGACTGAGCTTGCAAAAATTCAGGAGAAATATACCAGACTAGCTCAGGAAACTGAGACTGAATACGTGTGGAGGGTATCTTTGACTGGTGGCGACCGAATTTTGTTATCAGAAGATGAGGCCCAGGGATACTGGGGGCCAGGGGTTTTCTTAGTTACTGATGACCAGAGAGAGCCGTGGTCGTTAACTCAACGAGCTGCTTATTGGGCTGGGGGTCTGGACCCCTTGGAAAGGGGGGATCCAGTATGTATTGAGACCCCAACCGTAAATCATTTGACTGAAAGTCTGCAGAAGGCTGCTTGTCTCCAATTAATGCATGACAGGCGTTTGGTTCCGCAGCAGCCTTCCCCAATGCTATTAATTGCTAACCCTGATCAAATGACTCCCCTGATTCGGGGTTTGCCGGACTCTTTGAAATCACATGCAGTACAATTACAAGATCGTTTGCGGAATGCATTAGCCCCGCGAGGGGGGAGACGGGCAGGGGGAGAAGCCATGACCTGGGGAGAGATAGCTCAGGACTTAATAAATTATGGCCGGAGAATGGGCCTTACCAGGGGAACGGGTAAACCTAAGCCCTCGGTACGCAGAGTGGAACAGCAGGAAAATCTGCCTCCTTCCCCTCCGCAAGTTGTAAGAACAAAGAGAAACCTCTTGTGGACTGAGGGAATTAGACAGGGGATTCCCCGAGAGTTAATGGATGGTATGCGTACTACAGTTTTAGAAAAGCTCATTCGAGCCTGGAAAGACAAAAGAAAGCTGCCCCCCCCAACCGAGCGGACCTTTCGAGAAAAGGGAGGGACAGAGCTGGAAACTAACGAGATGGTGGTAATTGCTTCTCAAACACCAACTGCCCCTGAAGAAGACTTGATTGATTTAGGGTCGGGAAACTGGATGCGCCATCCCCAGTAAGTGAGCCGGGGGATGGCGGGTGGGTCCACTTAAGGAGGCTCACAGAGAATACTAAAGGAGACTTGTTGATTACCTTTCCGCTCGGTCCCTTTAAAACTCCAGTTACGTTTCTAGTAGATACGGGTGCTCAGATTTCAGCACTCCAAACTGAGGTTGCCAAGCGGAATGGCATAATTGCTGACAAAAAGCAGATCTGGGTTACAGATGTTTTCGGGGACTCTAAGCCACAGCTGACTGCTCGGGTGAAATGCTGGTTACCTGGGAATGAAACTGCAACAGAGGCTATGATGATCCTGGGAAATTTCCCCACAAATATCCTGGGACTTGACCTATTGAAGGGACAAGCTTGGGTGGATTCAAAAGGAAGGGAATGGAAATTTGGGTCCCCAACTGCCTCTATAAGACTTCTACAGCAAGCGCCTGCGCTTCCTCCTTCTAAAACTGTTAATGTGAAACCTTACGCCTTACCGTTAGGTGCAAGGGAGGGGATCACTCCGGTAATAGCAGAGCTGCGGGAGCAAGGGATAATCGTTCCAACTCACTCACCCTATAATTCCCCAGTGTGGCCAGTCCGTAAACCTAACGGAAAGTGGCGTCTGACAATTGACTATCGGCGATTAAATGCCAATACAGGTCCTCTAACAGCTGCAGTACCTAACATAGCTGAACTGATTGCAACCATACAGGAACAAGCCCACCAGATCTTAGCAACTATTGATGTGAAAGATATGTTCTTTATGGTCCCCATACAGGAGGCAGACAGAGATCGCTTTGCCTTTACATGGGAAGGCGTGCAATTTACTTTTACACGTCTCCCCCAGGGATACTGCCATTCGCCGACCATCGCTCATTATGCACTAGCACAGGAGCTTGCTCAAATCCCTCCAAGGGAAGGGGTCAGGATATATCAATATATTGACGATGTTCTGATTGGTGGCTCTGATGCTGCTGCAGTGGGACAGACCCAGACAGAGATAATCACCCACCTAGAAAATTTAGGGCTCCAAATTCCAGCTGAAAAGGTACAACTCCCATCCTCTGAGGTAAAGTTTCTGGGTATTTGGTGGCGGGGAGGAACAGTGTGTATTCCCCCAGAAACTTTAACTACCTGGAAGAAGTAAAGAGCCCTGAAAATAAGAAGGAGCTACAACATGCCTTAGGCTTGCTGGTATTTTGGAGGAAACATATTCCCGATTTTTCCATCATAGCTCGTCCTTTATATGATTTGACACGCAAAAGGGCTACTTGGGACTGGACTCCTGTCCATGAAGAAGCCTTAAAGCTGTTAATCTTTGAGGCTGGAGTATATCAGGCTTTAGGGCCGATACATCCAACAGATCCATTCCAAATTGAGTGGGGTTTTGCAATTCATGGACTATCCATACATATGTGGCAACGTGGGCCGGAGGGTACCACTCGCCCTATAGGGTTTCATTCGCGCAGTTTCAAAGATGCAGAAAAGCGTTACTCGATCTGGGAGAAGGGTCTTTTTGTGGTTACCCTAGCTTTGCAGGAAGCTGAAAAAATCATAAGGCAGCAACTAATCATTCTACGAGGACCCTTTAAGGTCCTGAAACCAGTACTGGCCGGAACCCCCCCTCCTGTGGGGGTTGCGCAGCGAGACACAGTGAGGAAGTGGTATGCACAATTAGATCATTACTGCCACACATATCAGATAGAGGAGGGGGCACCCAAAGTGCTCAAAATACAAGATCCACCTTCTGACCACCCTGAACCTCCTCCCTCATACATAAAACCTGCTCCCCCATTTGAAACCCATCTAAAGAATGTATGGTTCACCGATGCATCTTCTAGAAGAGAGGGAAAGGTATGGAAATACCGAGCAGTAGCACTGCATGTTGACTCGGGGGACCGAATCATAACAGAGGGTGAGGGAAGTGCTCAGGTGGGAGAGTTAACAGCGGTATGGAGCGTGATTGTTAAAGAAGCTGAGACTACAGAACCAGTATTTATTTACACAGACTCCTATGCCGTATTCAAGGGATGTACCGAATGGCTTACATTTTGGGAACAAAACCACTGGGAAGTAAATCGGGTACCAGTGTGGCAGCGTGAAAAGTGGGAGGAAATCTTAAACATTGCAAAACGGAAGTCCTTTTTAGTAGGATGGGTTGCTGCACACCAGTCAGGAAATCACCCTGCCCACCTGCTAAACAACCAGGTGGATTCAATGACTCGTTTGATGAGAACTGCTACAGAAGGTGAGGAGGAGAAATGGGAACACTTACTGGAATGGCTGCATGTAAAGCGGGGTCATTCAGGAAGCAAAGATTTGTTTAAAGAAGCGATAAGCAGGGGATGGTCCGTAACCAGGGAATTGTGCAATACCATTATTTCAGCGTGTAGTCTATGTCGTACTCGGCTGGGAGAGCACAACCCTCTTAAGGACCAACCCCTACACCTAAGGGACAACAAGGGACTATGGGACACCTGGCAGGTGGATTATATTGGCCCTTTCCGGCTCTCTGAGGGAAAACGTTATGTATTGGTGGGGGTGGAAATAGTATCAGGCCTAACTCAAGCAGAAGCTGTATCTCGAGCAACTGCAGAAAATACGGTGAAGGGGTTAAAACGTTGGTTTAGCTACTTGCCTAAGCCCAAATCGATCCAATCAGACAACGGTAGTCACTTTACTGCCGGGGTGGTTCAGGAGTGGGCTCAAGATGAAGGAATTCAGTGGATTTTCCATACTCCATACTATCCCCAAGCAAATGGAATTGTGGAACGCACCAATGGACTGTTAAAGCAGGCCCTAAAACCCCTCGAACCAGGATGGCCACAACGGGTGTCAGACGCAGTAATGAAGATAAACAGCCGGTGGGGAATTAATGGGTGCCCACGACTTACCGCGTTCTGTCCTAAGCCTCTGTCCATACTCGCCAGGAAAAAAGAGACTAAAGACCCTGCAAACCCGCTCCATTATCCTGGACAACCTGTTCTAGTAGACTTGCCCACTGTGGGGCAAGTACCCCTAACCCTAAAAACTCCCATCAACATTTGTTCATGGGTGGCTACTGATGCCCATGGGAAAGAATACCGCATCAATACCAGGTGGATTGTCCCTTCTTTCTAACCATCATTGTTTTGTCATGTATATATGTGTTTTACAGAGCATTGATCCTGGACAACAGGAGACCTATGTTACTTTTAGCACTTTCAATGGTTGTAGGCATTATTGGCTAGTTATTATTTGTAATCTGCTTACATTATTATATAATTTGTGGAATCATACCTGCTGAGTGTGGAATAAATCATTGCCAATCAATTACAATCAACGATCCAGGAAATTTTACAGGTACATTTAATGAGTTCACTTATTAGAAGGTTAACCTGGAGTTGTGCCTTAAGTTACCTTATTGGGAATCACCTCCAAAATAAAGGAAGCCTGTGAGCCACCTGTGACTGCAAACTGGTGCTTGCAAATACCAAACAGATCACAGTGCTAGCTCATATAACTGTATGTGGTCCTTACAACACCACATCCATCAACAGCAAGATGCAGTCATCAAAGACTAGTTGAAGGGGTCTGATCCCACAAATTAAGCATTAATGAATTGTACCTGAATATTAAATTGTATTCCCATTTAAATCCTTATAGACCTGGTAATGTCATTGTGTAACCTCAAATAGTTTTAGAAAATTTAACTTAGCAATTATATGTACTAACAAGATATGCCTTTAAGGAATTAAAGGTGCAGACCCAACAAGCATCTAAGATGACGTTGCAGAATCTGGCTAGCATTGCTGAAGGAACATGGACTGTGCAGTGTGCTGAATCTGACTGAGGGAGAATGCTGCATCACCATCCACAATGCCACCACCTCTACAGAGGAGACCGTGCCATGATGAAGATGATCAACAACGGGAAGTGAGAACCTTTTTATTGACTGATGGACTAGTTTGATGGATGGAACCCTGGGTCATGGGTCACATCACTGGGATCCTCAGGACTCACGGGGTGGGGAAGATGGCTTGTAAATATTAGTATTGTGATATTATGCAAATTTTTGCTTTTAATGGTATGCCTTGCAGCAATTAGCTATATGCTCTCTCACCTTCTGTCTTCCTTTTCCCTATACCTTTTGGGATCACAATGGTCAAAGAAGAACTTGGAGTGTTTGAGTCACGGGGTGGGATGTGAGACACGAGAAACCAGGCCTGTGAGAAACTAAGAAAAACAGTCTGAGAAAGCAAAAGTTGAGGCTGATCAAAGAAATGCCTCAAACACTCGCAAGACAAAACTATGAGTCACAGGGTGCATTCTGTGGAGGTCGAAGCTGATAAGGCTGCCCGAATAACACAAGATGGGACTGGAGGAGGGAGCCCTGTGAAGACAGGACGGCTCTGCTCTGGTGCACCTGGCCAAAACTTCAAGGGCCATCTGTCCGGTGAATGACCTTTGCTTCATTATCCACGAAATGCATATTAAAGTTAACACCCCTCAATATGCTAACGAGGGCTAACATGATCATGCTAATTACATCATCCCATGAAACACCTCACCCCTCCCCGTACATGGGATACGTAGGTATGGGGGTCGACCTAGGGGATGGACCCAAGGAAAGTGGGTATAAATCAAGAAGGGAAGAGGGGGGGGGCCCCGGAGGAGAGAGAGTGCAGTGAAGCGAAGAAGACGGATGCCAGTGAAAAAGACGGATGTCTCCTGTGCCTCTCGGAACCCTCGTCGGCAGGATCAGCACAGAAACCCAGACCGGTGATCTGTATTTCCCCATTCCCTCTATCTCCCTCTTTTCCCTTTCCTATTAAGAAATGCAAGGCATATTATATTGCTTGCCACAACTTGCTATATACTTAGCCAACTATCGTGTGTTCAATTAGTACATTGTGAGTAGTTAATAAATGTTTAGACTTGGAGACTTGTTGTCCGCTCCATTGGGGATTTGCGAATCTGAGTCACTTGTCCCCCTCGTCTGAGCGGGACGTGACACTGCCCACTGTGACATGGCCCCCATAGTGACATGGCCACCACTGACCTGCTGCACACTATGACATGGCCCCCATAGTGACATGGCCACCTCTGACATGCTGCCCACTGTGACATAGCCCCCACAGTGACATGGCAACCAGCGGCCTTTGCTCACTGTGACATGGCCACCACTGACCTGCTGCCCAATGTGACATAGCCCCCATAGTGACATGGCCACCACTGACCTGCTGCCCACTGTGACATGGTCCCCACAGTGACATTGCCACCACTGATCCGCTGACAACTGTGACATAGCCCCACAGTGATATGGCCACCACTGACCTGCTACCCACTGTGACATGGCCCTCATAGTGACCAGGCCACCACTGACTTGCTGCCCACTGTGACATGGCCCCCATAGTGACATGGCCCCCACAGTGACATGGCCACCACTGACCCGCTGACCACTGTGACATGGCCCCCACAGTGACATGGCCACCACTGACCTGCTGCCCACTGTGACATGGACCCCACAGTGACATGGCCACCACTGACCTGCTGCCCACTGTGACATAGCCCCCAAAGTGACATGGCAACCAGTGGCCTGCTGCCCACTGTGATATGGCCCCCATAGTGACATGGCCACCACTGACCTGCTGCCCACTGTGATATGGCCCCCATAGTGACATGGCCAGCGCTGACCTGCTGCCCACTGTGACATAGCCCCCAAAGTGACATGGCAACCAGTGGCCTGTTACTCACTGTGACATGGCCACAACTGACCTGCAGCCCACTGTGACATAGCCCCCACAGTGACATGGCAACCAGTGGCCTGTTGCTCACTGTGACATGGCCAGCACTGACATGCTGCCCACTGTGACATAGCCCCCACAGTGACATGGCAACCAGTGGCCTGTTGCTCACTATGACATAGCCACCACTGACCTGCTGCACACTGTGACATGACCTCACAGTGACATGGCCACCACTGACCTGCTCCCGACTGTGACATGTCCCATACAGTAACATGATCACTACTGACATGCTGCCCACTGTGACATGTCCCAAACAGTAACATGAACACCAATGACATGCTGCCCACTGTGACATGGCCCCCACAGTGACATGGCCACAACTGACCTGCTGCCCACTGTGACATGGCCCCCACAGTGACATGGCCACAACTGACCTGCTGCCCAATGTGACATGGCCCCACAGTGACATGGCCACCACTGACCTGCTGCCCACTATGACATGGTCCAAATAGTGACATGGCCACCACTGACCTGCTGCCCAATGTGACATAGCCCCCACAGTGACATGGCCACCACTGACCCGCTGACCACTCTGACATGGCACCCACAGTGACATGGCCACCACTGAGCTGCTGCCCACTGTGACATGGCCCCAATAGTGACATGGCCCCCACAGTGACATGGCCACCACTGACCCGCTGACCACTGTGACATGGCCCCCACAGTGACATGGCCACCACTGACCTGCTGCCCACTGTGACATGGACCCCATAGTGACATGGCCACCACTGACCTGCTACCCAATGTGACATAGCCCCCATAGTGACATGGCCACCACTGACCTGCTGCCCACTGTGACATGGCCCCCATAGTGACATGGCCAGCGCTGAGCTGCTGCCCACTGTGACATAGCCCCCACAGTGACATGGCAACCAGTGGCCTGTTACTCACTGTGACATGGCCATCACTGACCTGCTGCCCACTGTGACATGGCCCCCATAGTGACATGGCCACAACTGACCTGCAGCCCACTGTGACATAGACCCCACAGTGACATGGCAACCAGTGGCCTGTTGCTCACTGTGACATGGCCAGCACTGACATGCTGCCCACTGTGACATAGCCCCCACAGTGACATGGCAACCAGCGGCCTTTGCTCACTGTGACATGGCCACCACTGACCTGCTGCCCAATGTGACATAGCCCCCATAGTGACATGGCCACCACTGACCTCCTGCCCACTGTGACATGGTCCCCACAGTGACATTGCCACCACTGATCCGCTGACAACTGTGACATAGCCCCACAGTGATATGGCCACCACTGACCTGCTACCCACTGTGACATGGCCCTCATAGTGACCAGGCCACCACTGACTTGCTGCCCACTGTGACATGGCCCCCATAGTGACATGGCCCCCACAGTGACATGGCCACCACTGACCCGCTGACCACTGTGACATGGCCCCCACAGTGACATGGCCACCACTGACCTGCTGCCCACTGTGACATGGACCCCACAGTGACATGGCCACCACTGACCTGCTGCCCACTGTGACATAGCCCCCATAGTGACATGGCCACCACTGACCTGCTGCCCACTGTGATATGGCCCCCATAGTGACATGGCCAGCGCTGACCTGCTGCCCACTGTGACATAGCCCCCACAGTGACATGGCAACCAGTGGCCTGTTACTCACTGTGACATGGCCACAACTGACCTGCAGCCCACTGTGACATAGCCCCCACAGTGACATGGCAACCAGTGGCCTGTTGCTCACTGTGACATGGCCAGCACTGACATGCTGCCCACTGTGACATAGCCCCCACAGTGACATGGCAACCAGTGGCCTGTTGCTCACTATGACATAGCCACCACTGACCTGCTGCACACTGTGACATGACCTCACAGTGACATGGCCACCACTGACCTGCTCCCGACTGTGACATGTCCCATACAGTAACATGATCACTACTGACATGCTGCCCACTGTGACATGTCCCAAACAGTAACATGATCACCAATGACATGCTGCCCACTGTGACATGGCCCCCACAGTGACATGGCCACAACTGACCTGCTGCCCACTGTGACATGGCCCCCACAGTGACATGGCCACAACTGACCTGCTGCCCAATGTGACATGGCCCCACAGTGACATGGCCACCACTGACCTGCTGCCCACTATGACATGGTCCAAATAGTGACATGGCCACCACTGACCTGCTGCCCAATGTGACATAGCCCCCACAGTGACATGGCCACCACTGACCCGCTGACCACTCTGAAATGGCACCCACAGTGACATGGCCACCACTGACCTGCTGCCCACTGTGACATGGCCCCCATAGTGACATGGCCCCCACAGTGACATGGCCACCACTGACCCGCTGACCACTATGACATGGCCCCCACAGTGACATGGCCACCACTGACCTGCTGCCCACTGTGACATGGACCCCATAGTGACATGGCCACCACTGACCTGCTACCCAATGTGACATAGCCCCCATAGTGACATGGCCACCACTGACCTGCTGCCCACTGTGACATGGCCCCCATAGTGACATGGCCAGCGCTGAGCTGCTGCCCACTGTGACATAGCCCCCACAGTGACATGGCAACCAGTGGCCTGTTACTCACTGTGACATGGCCATCACTGAACTGCTGCCCACTGTGACATGGCCCCCATAGTGACATGGCCACAACTGACCTGCAGCCCACTGTGACATAGACCCCACAGTGACATGGCAACCAGTGGCCTGTTGCTCACTGTGACATGGCCAGCACTGACATGCTGCCCACTGTGACATAGCCCCCACAGTGACATGGCAACCAGTGGCCTGTTACTCACTGTGACATGGCCATCACTGACATGCTGCCCACTGTCACATGGCCCCACAGTGACGTGGCCACCACTGACCTTCAGCCCACTGTGATTGGCCACCACAGTGACATGGCCACCAGTGGAATGTTGCTCATTGTGACATGGCCACCACTGACCTGCTGCCCACTGTGACATGACCTCACAGTGACATGGCCACCACTGACCCGCTGACAGCTGTGACATGGCCCCACAGTGACATGGCAACCACTGACCCGCTGACCACTGTGACATGACGCCCACAGTGACATGGCCACCACTGACCTGCTGCCCACTGTGACATGGCCCCCATAGTGACATGGCCATAACTGACCTGCTGCCCACTGTGACATGGACCTCATAGTGACATGGCAACCAGTGGCCTGTTGCTCACTATGACATGGCCACCACTGACCTGCTGCACACTGTGACATGACCTCACAGTGTCATGGCCACCACTGACCTGCTCCCCACTGTGACATGTCCCATACAGTAACATGATCACCACTGACATGCTGCCCACTGTGACATGGCCCCCACAGTGACATGGCCATAACTGACCTGCTGCCCAATGTGACATGGACCCACAGTGACATGGCCACCACTGACCTGCTGCCCACTATGACATGGTCCAAATAGTGACATGGCCACCACTGACCTGCTGCCCAATGTGACATAGCCCCCACAGTGACATGGCCACAACTGACACGCTGACCACTCTGACATGGCCCCCACAGTGACATGGACACAACTGATCTTCTGCCCAATGTGACAGGCCACCACAGTGACATGGCCACCAATCACATGCTGCCCACGGTGACATTGCCCCCACAGTGACAAGGCCACAAGTGACCTGATATCCACTGTGACATAGCCCCCACAGTGACATGGCAACCAGTGGCCTGATGATCACTGTGACATCGCCACCACTGACCTGCTGCCCACTCCGACATAGCCCCCATAGTGACATGGCCACCACTGACCTGCTGCCCACTGTGACATGGCCCCCATAGTGACATGGCCACCACTGACCTGCTGCCCAGTGTGACATAGCCCCCACAGTGACATGGCAACCAGTGGCCTGTTGCTCACTGTGACATGGCCACCACTGACCTGCTGCACACTGTGATGTAGCACCCACAGTGACATGGCCACCACTGACCTGTTGCCAACTGTGACATATCCGAAACTGTAACATGATCACCACTGCCCGCTGCCCACTGTGTCATGGCCCCACAGTGACGTCGCCACCACTGACCCGATGCCAACTGTGACTGACCACCACAGTGACATGGCTACCACTGACATGCTCCCCACTGTGACATATCGCATACAGTAACATGATCACCACCGCCCGCTGCCCACTGTGTCATGGCCCCACAGTGACGTGGCCACCACTGACCTGCTGCCCACTGTAACATGGCCCCACAGTGACATGGCCACCACTGACCTGCTGCCCACTGTGACTGGCCACCACACTGACATGGCCACCAGTGGACTGTTGCTCATTGTGACATGGCCACAACTGATCTGCTGCCCACTGTGACATGACCTCACAGTGACATGGCCACCACTGACCCGCTGACCACTGTGACATGGCCCCCCCAGTGACAAGGCCACCACTGACCTGCTGCCAACTGTGACATGGCTGCACAGTGACATGGCCACCACTGACCTGCTGCCCACTGTGACATGGCCCCCATAGTGACATGGCCACCACTGACCTGCTGCTCACTCTTACATGCGACCCACAGTGACATGGCCACCACTGACCCACTGCCCACTGTGACATAGCCCCACAGTGACATGACCACCACTGACCCGCTGCCCAAAGTGACATGACCACAACTGGCCTGCTGGCCACTGTGACATGACCTCACAGTGACATGGCCACAACTGACACGCTGACCACTCTGACATGGCCCCCACAGTGACATGGACACAACTGATCTTCTGCCCAATGTGACAGGCCACCACAGTGACATGGCCACCACTCACATGCTGCCCACGGTGACATGGCCCCCACAGTGACATGGCCACAAGTGACCTGATATCCACTGTGACATAGCCCCCACAGTGACATGGCAACCAGTGGCCTGATGCTCACTGTGACATCGCCACCACTGACCTGCTGCCCACTCCGACATAGCCCCCATAGTGACTTGGCCACCACTTACCTGCTGCCCACTGTGACGTGGCCCCCATAGTGACATGGCCACCACTGACCTGCTGCCCACTGTGACATAGCCCCCACAGTGACATGGCAACCAGTGGCCTGTTGCTCACAGTGACATGGCCACCACTGACCTGTTGCCAACTGTGACATATCCGAAACAGTAACATGATCACCACTGCCCGCTGCCCACTATGTCATGGCCCCACAGTGACGTGGCCACCACTGACCCGATGCCTACTGTGACTGGCCACCACAGTGACATGGCCACAACTGACCTGCTCCCCACTGTCACATGTCCCAAACAGTAACATGATCACCACTGAACTGCTGCCCACTGTGACATGGCCCCCATAGTGACATGGCCACCACTGACATGCTGCCCACTGTCACATGGCCCCACAGTGACGTGGCCACCACTGACCGTCTGGCCACTGTGACTGGCGACCACAGTGACATGGCCACCAGTGGACTGTTGCTCATTGTGACATGGCCACAACGGATCTGCTGCCCACTGTGACATGGCTTCACAGTGACATGGCCACTACTGACCCGCTGACCACTGTGACATGGCCCGCTCAGTGACATGGCCACCACTGACCCGCTGACCACTGTGACATGGCCCCCACAGTGACATGGCCACCACTGACCTGCTACCGACTGTGACATAGCCCCCATAGTGACATGGCCACCACTGACCTGCTGCCCACTCTGACATAGCCCCCATAGTGACATGGCCACCACTTACCTTCTGACAACTGTGACGTGGCCCCCATATTGACATGGCCACCACTGACCTGCTGCCCACTGTGACGTGGCCCCCATAGTGACATGGCTACCACTGACCTGCTGCACACTGTGACATGACCTCAAAGTGACATGGCCACCACTGACATGCTCTCCACTGTGACATGTCCCATACAGTAACATGATCACCACCGCCCGCTGCCCAATGTGTCATGGCCCCACAGTGACGTGACCACCACTGACCTGCTGCCCACTGTAACATGGCCCCACAGTGACATGGCCACCATTGACCTGCTGCCCACTGTGACTGGCCACCACACTGACATGGCCACCAGTGGACTGTTGCTCATTGTGACAGGGCCACAACTGATCTGCTGCCCACTGTGACATGACCTCACAGTGACATGGCCACCACTGACCCGCTGACCACTGTGACATGGCCCCCCCAGTGACAAGGCCACCACTGACCTGCTGCCCACTGTGACATGGCTGCACAGTGACATGGCCACCACTGACCTGCTGCCCACTGTGACATGGCCCCCATAGTGACATGGCCACCACTGACCTGCTGCTCACTGTTACATGCGACCCACAGTGACATGGCCACCACTGACCCACTGCCCACTGTGACATAGCCCCACAGTGACATGACCACCACTGACCCGCTGCCCAATGTGACATGACCACAACTGGCCTGCTGGCCACTGTGACATGACCTCACAGTGACATGGCCACAACTGACACGCTGACCACTCTGACATGGCCCCCACAGTGACATGGACACAACTGATCTTCTGCCCAATGTGACAGGCCACCACAGTGACATGGCCACCACTCACATGCTGCCCACGGTGACATGGCCCCCACAGTGACATGGCCACAAGTGACCTGATATCCACTGTGACATAGCCCCCACAGTGACATGGCAACCAGTGGCCTGATGCTCACTGTGACATCGCCACCACTGACCTGCTGCCCACTCCGACATAGACCCCACAGTGACATGGCCACCACTGACCTGCTGCCCACTGTGACATGGCCCTCATAGTGACATGGCCACCACTGACCTGTTGCCCACTGTGACATGGCCCCCTTAGTGACATGGCCACCACTGACCTGCTGCCCACTGTGACATGGCCCCCTTAGTGACATGTCAGCACTGAACTGCTGCCCACAGTGACATAGCCCCCACAGTGACATGGCAACCAGTGGCGTGTTGCTCACTGTGACATGGCCACCACTGACCTGCTCCCCACTGTGACATGTCCCATACAGTAACATGATCACTACTGACATGCTGCCCAGTGTCACATGGCCCCACAGTCACGTGGCCAACACTGACCTGGTGCCCACTGTGACTGGCCACCACAGTGACATGGCCACCAGTGGACTGTTGCTCATTGTGACATGGCCACAACTGATCTGCTGCCCAATGTGGCATGGCCTCACACTGTATGGCCACCATTGACCCGCTGACCACTGTGACATGGCCCCCACAGTGACATCGCAACCAGTGGCCTGTTGCTCACTGTCACATTGCCACCACTGACCTGCTGCACACTGTGACATGACCTCACAGTGACATGGCCACCACTGACCCGCTGACCACTGTGACATGGCCACCACAGTGACATGGCCACCAATGACCCGCTAACCACTGTGACATGGCCGCCAAAGTAACATGATCACTTCTGACATGCTGCCCACTGTCACATGGCCCCTCAGTGACGTGGCCACCACTGACCTGCTGCCCACTGTGACTGGCCACCACAGTGACATGGCCACCAGTGGACTGTTGCTCATTGTGACATGGCCACAACTGCTCTTCTGCCCACTGTGACATGACCTCACAGTGACATGGCCACCACTGACCCGCTGACCACTGTGACATGGCCACCACAGTGACATGGCCACCACTGACCCGCTGACCACTGTGACATGGCCGCCACAGTGACATGGCCACCACTGACCTGCTGCCCACTGTGACATGGCCCCCATCGTGACATGGCCACCACTGACCTGCTGCCCACTGTGACATGGCCCCCATCGTGACATGGCCACAACTGACCTGCTGCCCACTGTGACATACCCCACAGTGATATGGCAACCTGTGGCCTGTTGCTCACTGTGACATGGCCACCACTGACCTGCTGCCCACTCTGACATACCCCCCACAGTGACATGGCAACCAGTGGCCTGTTGCTCATTGTGACATGGCCACCACTGACCTGCTGCACACTGTGAAATGACCTCATAGTGACATGGCCACCACTGACCTGCTACCCAATGTGACATAGACCCATAGTGACATGGCCACCACTGACCTGCTGCCCACTGTGACATGGCCCCCATAGTGACATGGCCAGCGCTGAGCTGCTGCCCACTGTGACATAGCCCCCACAGTGACATGGCAACCAGTGGCCTGTTACTCACTGTGACATGGCCATCACTGACCTGCTGCCCACTGTGACATGGCCCCCATAGTGACATGGCCACAACTGACCTGCAGCCCACTGTGACATAGACCCCACAGTGACATGGCAACCAGTGGCCTGTTGCTCACTGTGACATGGCCAGCACTGACATGCTGCCCACTGTCACATGGCCCCACAGTGACGTGGCCACCACTGACCTTCAGCCCACTGTGACTGGCCACCACAGTGACATGGCCACCAGTGGAATGTTGCTCATTGTGACATGGCCACAACTGATCTGCTGCCCACTGTGACATGACCTCACAGTGACATGGCCACCACTGACCCGCTGACAGCTGTGACATGGCCCCACAGTGACATGGCAACCACTGACCCGCTGACCACTGTGACATGACGCCCACAGTGACATGGCCACCACTGACCTGCTGCCCACTGTGACATGGCCCCCATAGTGACATGGCCATAACTGACCTGCTGCCCACTGTGACATGGACCTCATAGTGACATGGCAACCAGTGGCCTGTTGCTCACTATGACATGGCCACCACTGACCTGCTGCACACTGTGACATGACCTCACAGTGACATGGCCACCACTGACCTGCTCCCCACTGTGACATGTCCCATACAGTAACATGATCACTTCTGACATGCTGCCCACTGTCACATGGCCCCTCAGTGACGTGGCCACCACTGACCTGCTGCCCACTGTGACTGGCCACCACAGTGACATGGCCACCAGTGGACTGTTGCTCATTGTGACATGGCCACAACTGCTCTTCTGCCCACTGTGACATGACCTCACACTGACATGGCCACCACTGACCCGCTGACCACTGTGACATGGCCACCACAGTGACATGGCCACCACTGACCCGCTGACCACTGTGACATGGCCGCCACAGTGACATGGCCACCACTGACCTGTTCCCCACTGTGACATGTCCCATACAGTAACATGATCACTACTGACATGCTGCCCACTGTCACATGGCCCCACAGTGACGTGGCCACCACTGACCGTCTGCCCACTGTGACATGGCCCCCATCGTGACATGGCCACAACTGATCTGCTGCCCACTGTGACATGACCACACAGTGACATGGACACCACTGACCCGCTGCCCACTGTGACCTGGCCCCCATAGTGACATGGCCACCACTGACCTGCTGCCCACTGTGACCTGGCCCCCATAGTGACATGGCCACCACTGACCTGCTGCACACTGTGACATGGCCCCCATTGTGACATGGCCACAACTGACCTACTGCCCACTGTGACATACCCCACACAGTGACATGGCAACCAGTGGCATTTTGCTCACTGTGACATGGCCACAACTGATCTGCTGCCCACTGTGACATGATCACACAGTGACATGGACACCACTGACTCGCTGACCACTGTGACATGGCCCCCATAGTGACATGGCCACCACTGTCCTGCTGCCCACTGTGACATGGCCCCCATAGTGACATGGCCACCACTGACCTGCTGCACACTGTGACATGGCCCCCATAGTGGCATGGCCACAACTGACCTACTGCCCACTGTGACATACCCACCACAGTGACATGGCAACCAGTGGCCTGTTGCTCACTGTGACATGGCCACCACTGACCTGCTGCACACTGTGAAATGACCTCACAGTGGCATGGCCACCACTGATCTGCTGCCCAGTGTGACATGGCCCCCATAGTGACATGGCCATAACTGACCTGCTGCCCACTGTGACATGGACCTCATAGTGACATGGCAACCAGTGGCCTGTTGCTCACTATGACATGGCCACCACTGACCTGCTGCACACTGTGACATGACCTCACAGTGACATGGCCACCACTGACCTGCTCCCCACTGTGACATGTCCCATACAGTAACATGATCACTTCTGACATGCTGCCCACTGTCACATGGCCCCTCAGTGACGTGGCCACCACTGACCTGCTGCCCACTGTGACTGGCCACCACAGTGACATGGCCACCAGTGGACTGTTGCTCATTGTGACATGGCCACAACTGCTCTTCTGCCCACTGTGACATGACCTCACACTGACATGGCCACCACTGACCCGCTGACCACTGTGACATGGCCACCACAGTGACATGGCCACCACTGACCCGCTGACCACTGTGACATGGCCGCCACAGTGACATGGCCACCACTGACCTGCTGCCCACTGTGACATGGCCCCCATCGTGACATGGCCACCACTGACCTGCTGCCCACTGTGACATGGCCCCCATCGTGACATGGCCACAACTGACCTGCTGCCCACTGTGACATACCCCATAGTGATATGGCAACCTGTGGCCTGTTGCTCACTGTGACATGGCCCCCATAGTGACATGGCCACCACTGACCTGCTGCCCACTCTGACATACCCCCCACAGTGACATGGCAACCAGTGGCCTGTTGCTCATTGTGACATGGCCACCACTCACCTGCTGCACACTGTGAAATGACCTCATAGTGACATGGCCACCACTGACCTGCTCCCCACTGTGACATGTCCCATACAGTAACATGATCACTACTGACATGCTGCCCACTGTCACATGGCCCCACAGTGACGTGGCCACCACTGACCGTCTGCCCACTGTGACATGGCCCCCATCGTGACATGGCCACAACTGATCTGCTGCCCACTGTGACATGACCACACAGTGACATGGACACCACTGACCCGCTGCCCACTGTGACCTGGCCCCCATAGTGACATGGCCACCACTGACCTGCTGCCCACTGTGACCTGGCCCCCACAGTGACATGGCCACCACTGACCTGCTGCACACTGTGACATGGCCCCCATTGTGACATGGCCACAACTGACCTACTGCCCACTGTGACATACCCCACACAGTGACATGGCAACCAGTGGCCTTTTGCTCACTGTGACATGGCCACAACTGATCTGCTGCCCACTGTGACATGATCACACAGTGACATGGACACCACTGACTCGCTGACCACTGTGACATGGCCCCCATAGTGACATGGCCACCACTGTCCTGCTGCCCACTGTGACATGGCCCCCATAGTGACATGGCCACCACTGACCTGCTGCACACTGTGACATGGCCCCCATAGTGGCATGGCCACAACTGACCTACTGCCCACTGTGACATACCCACCACAGTGACATGGCAACCAGTGGCCTGTTGCTCACTGTGACATGGCCACCACTGACCTGCTGCACACTGTGAAATGACCTCACAGTGACATGGCCACCACTGATCTGCTGCCCAGTGTGACATGGCCCCCATAGTGACATGGCCACGACTGACCTGCTGCCCACTCTGACATAGCCGCCACAGTGACATGGCCACCACTGACCTGCTGCCCACTGTGACATGGCCCCCATCGTGACATGGCCACCACTGACCTGCTGCCCACTGTGACATGGCCCCCATCGTGACATGGCCACAACTGACCTGCTGCCCACTGTGACATACCCCACAGTGATATGGCAACCTGTGGCCTGTTGCTCACTGTGACATGGCCCCCATAGTGACATGGCCACCACTGACCTGCTGCCCACTGTGACATACCCCCCACAGTGACATGGCAACCAGTGGCCTGTTGCTCATTGTGACATGGCCACCACTGACCTGCTGCACACTGTGAAATGACCTCATAGTGACATGGCCACCACTGACCTGCTACCCAATGTGACATAGCCCCCATAGTGACATGGCCACCACTGACCTGCTGCCCACTGTGACATGGCCCCCATAGTGACATGGCCAGCGCTGAGCTGCTGCCCACTGTGACATAGCCCCCACAGTGACATGGCAACTAGTGGCCTGTTACTCACTGTGACATGGCCATCACTGACCTGCTGCCCACTGTGACATGGCCCCCATAGTGACATGGCCACAACTGACCTGCAGCCCACTATGACATAGCCCCCACAGTGACATGGCAACCAGTGGCCTGTTACTCACTGTGACATGGCCATCACTGACATGCTGCCCACTGTCACATGGCCCCACAGTGACGTGGCCACCACTGACCTTCAGCCCACTGTGATTGGCCACCACAGTGACATGGCCACCAGTGGAATGTTGCTCATTGTGACATGGCCACAACTGATCTGCTGCCTGTCGCAGTTGAGACGGACACGACAAACATCAGATTGTGTGAAAGCGACCAAAATGGCTGCAAAAGCCCCTTTATTGTTCTAACAAGCTTTTTTATAACCTTCTTCAAAGTAGGTGTTCATACAGGATTGGTTTACTTTAGTAACTAACAGTTCACGATTGGGTGATAGTGTCTCGCCTGAATCGTCAGGACAGTTCTTCTTATCTTAGTTCTCTAATCTTGTTTCCATGGCACTTCTCAGGACTTTCTCGCCTCTCATGGATACACTGGAATTTCTTCAAGGTTAAATTCTTCTTCAGTTAGACTAGAGGCAGACCCGCTGCCTCCCCCGACAATTCCCCCTTTTTGTATTTGTGCTAGAAATATTGCAGAAGCAGTCTTCTGCAGGGCCCTTTGCAGAAGACTGACAAGACATGGCAACATCAAAGCACAGTCACAATTACCAAGATCATGACCCCCACAGTTTTGACCAGAGATATCAACCATCCAGAAAGTCCCCATCCTTTAAACATCCTTGTAAGCCAATCCAATCCGTCCTCTTCTGTTAGACGCCTCACACCATCCTTCAGCTGCTGTATACTTTTAAAAATAGATTCTGAGTGGTCAGACAAATTCATGCAACACATTCCTTCAAAATCTTCACATCCATGTCCTTGCGCTAAAAGCAAAAAGTCAATTGCAGTCCTGTTCTGTAAAGTAGCATGTCTAACACTATCAACATCAGTTAAAAGACCACTTAAAGCTAAAGAAGTAGCGTTAGTCTGTTTGCTAAGCCAACATCCCAACTTTGTTAGTTTTTTCAATGCAGAGTCACCCAGACATTCTGTTTGGGTTTTGGAACTACCCATCCTTCAGCCTGATGCAGGTTCCAGCACAGGCCGAACACACCGAGCAGGAACCCAGCGAGGGCCGGCATCTGTAGAGACACAAGCATAACCCCTGCCCCAGGTTAATAATTCACATGGTCCACTCCACTGGCCAGTAATTAGATCTCTAACATGCACTTTGATGTCTTTTTGCAAATCCTGTTTTGAAAAAAGAGAAGAGAAATGCTGAAAAAGAGGAGGTAAAGAAGAATTATCCCCGTAATGGAGAAAGTTAAGAACATAAACTGCTTTATCTAAACATGCCTGTGGTGGTTCCCCAATCATTCCCCCTTTTTGTTTTTGAAGCTGCCGCTTCAACGTACTATGTGCACGCTCAACAATTGCTTGTCCTGTTGGGGAATGGGGAATTCCTGTAACATGAGTAACACCCCACAAATTAAAAAATGTTTGAACCTTCTGTGAAATGTATGCTGGGCCATTGTCCGTTTTTATTTGGCGTGGTACCCCAAGCATAGAGAAAGCCTTTTGGAAGTGTCGAACTACATCTTTTCCTGTCTCCCCGTTATGTGCTGTTGCTACTAAGGCATGAGAATAAGTATCAATGGAAACATGAACATACTTCTGTCGGCCAAATTCATTTATGTGAGTAACATCACTTTGCCAAATCTGTAAAGCCTGCATACCTCTGGGGTTAGTACCAAAATACACTGGTGTGTGAGTTCCTTGGCAGTCAGGGCAGGCGGCTACAATAGACCGAGCTTCCGCATGAGACAAGCCGAACTGCCGTCGTAAAGCTCGATATCCTTGGTGAAAAAATTGATGTGATAATACAGCTTGTTGCTTTATGTTAGGAACAGTATTAAGAGCCATAGCGGAAACAAGAGCATCCACTCTGGCATTACCTTCTGTATAAAATCCTGGTAAAGTGGTATGACTACGGATGTGCATGATAAAATAAGGTTCTGTCCGTAGTTGAATACTTTTCCAGAGTTCTAAAAGTACATCAAATAATAATTGATTGTCTGACATGGTCAAAACCACTTTGTCTAGTCTAGAAACTAAGTTAGCTACATATGCTGAGTCAGTTACAATATTTACAGGAACAGAAAAAATAGAAAAAACAACAGCCATTGCACGTAGCTCTACTACTTGTGGAGAACCATTTTGATATACTACTTTGTTGTTCCAGTTGTTGTTTTCATACCATACTACTGCTGCTTTACCTGTTTTTCCTGAGCCATCTGTAAAAACAGTAGGGCCGTTCACTGGTTCTGGGCGGCTTAAATTTTTTTGACCAAATGGTATTTCTCGAGCAAATTTCAGTAGCGGGTGTGACGGCAGGTGATATGACACCTGTCCTTGAAAACCCGCCATGGCTGCCTGTAGTTCATAATTATTTGCCAAGCACCATTCAAAATACCAATTTTGAACAGGTAAAACAATCTTAGCTGGGTCACGCCCTGTTAGTTCTGTACATCGTTTTCTGGCTTTTATGATTACATCAGCAATAAGCTCAAACAGTCCAGGAGCAGTTTTTCGTGGTCGGAATGACAGAAACATCCATTCTAGAATGTGCAGTGGGTCATCCCACTCAGAATTCCACTGCACCAAAGCACCAAATGGTACAGTTTTGTCAATTAGTACAAAGAGTTGCACCAATTGAGACAGATCTATTCGAGAAACAAATTTCTCGTGTATAGATCGTTCCACCATGTGAATTACCTTTAATGCTTCCTCAGTTAATACTCTGGGTTCTGTTGGATCATTGGAATTTTTTAATAATTCCAATAAAGGTTGCAGTTGTGAATTGGTCAGTCCGAGATAGGGTCTAATCCAATTCAGAGATCCCATTAACTTCTGTACATCATTAAGGGTTTTAACTTCAAGGTTAAGTTTCACAGGTTGAGGCATTACCTGCCTACCTGTGACTGTTAGTCCTAAATACTTCCAGGGTTCTACTTTCTGCACCTTTTCAGGGGCGATAACTAATCCATAGTGTTGTAATGAATTTCTAGTCACATTCTCCATGTCATTCAACTGCTCCTTGTTGTTTGATGCTAACAGGATGTCATCCATGTAATGGTAACAATAACTGGTAGGGAATCTTTCCCTTACAGGTGACAAAGCTTGTGCCACAAACCATTGACAAATTGTTGGTGAATTTTTCATGCCCTGCGGCAGAACTTTCCATTGATATCTTTTTGCAGGTTCTGCATGATTGACAGAAGGCACAGAGAATGCAAATTTTTCCCTGTCTTGACAAGCTAATGGTATTGTAAAAAAACAATCCTTGAGATCCATGACAATGATTTCCCAATCTTGAGGGATCATGGCCGGTGAAGGCATGCCTGGTTGTAGAGCCCCCATCGTGGCCATGACAGCATTGATCTGCCGCAGGTCATGCAAAAATCGCCATTTTCCTGATTTCTTTTTTATCACAAACACTGGAGTATTCCAGGGGCTCTGAGAGGGTTCAATGTGTCCAGCGGCTAGCTGTTCTGCCACCAATTCTTGCAGGGCCTTTAATTTCTCCATTGGTAGGGGCCACTGATCCACCCACACAGGGTTATTCGTTAACCAAGTTAAAACAAGCGTGGGTTGCCTAACACCCTGCAGCACAGTGGCCCCCGTTAAAAATCCGTAGTAATCTTCACCCCCCACTGTGACAAGCAATCTCTCCCCCATAGATTGAGGGGAGCTGCTGTCACATATGGTTTAACGACTGCTTGTTGGCCCTCAGGATTGGTGATCAGAATTGCCGTAGCTGCTGTTCTTGCTCGTGCGGAGCCTCCCAGCCCCACTACCCCTGTGTCCACATCCTCTGTTGGCCAGGTGGATGGCCACAGATGGTTAGAAATAATAGTCACATCGGCGCCCGTATCTAGGAGCCCCGCAAGCCTTACTGTAGTTGGTGAATGTCCATGATTTGACAGCGTGCACGTCATATGTGGTCGAGATGATGAGACAGTCTGAGACCAGCACACTTGAGGGGGTCCTGTAGAACCGAAGCCTCCATCGCCTCGCAGTCGCTGTTCTGCTTTTGGGACACAACTCAAAAAAGGAACAAGTTGAGCAAGACGAGTACCTTTTGGAATCGTAACAGGTGGATAAAGGGTCGAAACTAATGCACAAATTTGACCCGTAAAGTCAGCATCAATGACTCCCACATGCACGATTAATCCGTTTAAGGTGCTACTTGATCTTCCTATAAGTAACGCACTCAGTCCTCGTCCTATGGGACCCCTCGCCTCAAGAGGGACCTTAACAATGTCTTTTGTAACTATAGTTATTGTGTCGGCGGTGGATACATCCAACCCTGCTGAGCCAGTAGTTGCGGCTGATAGCTGCTCACAGAGGGGATTTGACCTGTTGTCTGGAGGGGATTTGATGTCCTCGCGCGCCCTCTCGCGCTCTTCTTGTGGTTTCCCTGTATCGGTTGCCCGTTAGCATGAAACTTGGAACGACATTGTTTCGCGAAATGTCCCGATTTCCCACATTTATTGCAATTAGTTCCTGGTGGGACAGTCATGGGCTGCTTGCCTGCCGACCTTCTGTTCGGGCAATTTACTTTCATATGACCGTCTTTACCACATCCAAAGCATTTTCCTGTATTTCGCATGTTCATGGCAGTAGCTAAAGCCGCCATTTTATGTTCCACTGTACCAACCTTTGAACATGCGGCCACCATGTCAGGAATAGAAGGATCTCCTGGTAAAGACTGTATTATCTTTTGGCAGTCCTCATTAGCATTATCCTTTGCTAGCTGTTTGCATAACATTTGTCTTAACGTTTCATCTTCTACCTGTTTCTCCAATGCAGCAGATATTTTTTCTACAAATTGCAAAAAGGGTTCTTTAGGACCTTGCCGGATAGCAATATACTTCTGTTTTGGAGCTGCCATTTCCATGGTTCGCTTTAATGCTGTAATCCCTATGTGTTGTGCCTGTTCAAGGACAATCGGAGGCCACGTAGCTTGCAGCTGAGGGTTACTAAATGGTCCCTCGCCAAGCAAGGCGTCTTCTCCGAGTCCTAACCTCGGATCGTCTTGTGGCAGTCGAGCATTATTTTGTGCAGCTGCTCGTGCCATCTGCCTCCAAGTAGATTGAAACACTTGTAATTGTACTGGCTGAAACAGCACTTGTGCGAGATGTGTAACATCATATGGACACAACAAATCTGTGCTGATTATTCGAATAAGTTGCATCACCTCAGGAGAATTGATTCCAAGTTTCTGTGCTTTATTCTGCAAATCCTGCACCACCTTCCAACTGATCGGATTGTGCTCATCATGCTCATTTGTGCCTGCAACAGCTTTATAAACAGGGAATGCACCATAAGCCTCTGCTGCTATATCTACAGGCTTTGGACATGCCGGGGTTGGAGAGTATGGGCTGAGGCGTTCAACCAGATCCCAGTTGCCAGCCTCAGCAGCATACTTTCTAACTCCCTCCCAAAATCGATCAGGGGACCTTGGAATTACAGTTACTGTGGATGGAGGGAGAGTCCATGGCTGGGCTTTCTTCACCATGGGTTTATCTGTGATATGTAGAGTTTGTAAAGCCGTGGTTAAAGCTTCTTCTCCCTCACTTTCATTTTCGCTCTCGCTCTCTGGCTCTGTGTTACCCGCCCTATTTTCCTCCTCGGGGGGGGCTGATGGAATCACCCCTTCTGCTGCTGCGCCGCTAGGGGCCGCCGCTGCACCGCTAGATGGGGGGGGCTCCTCATCGCCCCGCAAAATATTTAATGGTGGAGGAGGAGGAGGTGGGCGAGGGCGCGATCTGCTTTTGCCCGTGAGGGGTTTCCTGCCTGCTATTCCTGAGGCTGAGGTATCCACTGCCTTTGTCCCTTTGCCACAGTCCTCCCCGTCATTGTCTTCAGGTCGAATGTCTGTTAGTTTCCCATCAGAGGCCTCACGCTCTATCTTCCATTCCTTTAAGGTTTCACTCAATAAGCGCCATGTGGTTGCCAACTCACATGCCTCTTTTTGTCCTTTAGAGACCTCATCCAATATTTTCAATCCTACTGCTTGCCATGCACTCACACTGAATGCAGTAACTGTTGTGGCTTCAAAGCCTTGCATCTTACTCCATAGCAAAATATTTTTCAGGCTTTGTTCTGAGGTTTTAACCCCCTTTCTTTTTAATAGGGCTTTCCAGGTAGACAAAATTGTCTCCTCTTCCTTTGTTAATGACTGCCCCATAATTACAGTCCCGTTCCCGGTGGCTCACCTTTTTAGGTGTCGAAATTCAGGTCCGGACCAGGCAGATTCCCTCTGCTCTCAGCTACACCGGGCTCCGTCTGCGCGGCTCTTCCCGCCGCCGTTATACTTCTCCTTTAAATGACCACTTCGCTCTAATCACGTTGCTCTAATTTATCACGTTGCTCTAATTTATCACGTCGCTCTAATTTATCACGTCGCTCTAATTTATCACGTCGGGGTCACCATTTGTCGCAGTTGAGACGGACACGACAAACATCAGATTGTGTGAAAGCGACCAAAATGGCTGCAAAAGCCCCTTTATTGTTTTAACAAGCTTTTTTATAACCTTCTTCAAAGTAGGTGTTCATACAGGATTGGTTTACTTTAGTAACTAACAGTTCACGATTGGGTGATAGTGTCTCGCCTGAATCGTCAGGACAGTTCTTCTTATCTTAGTTCTCTAATCTTGTTTCCATGGCACTTCTCGGGACTTTCTGGCCTCTCATGGATACACTGGAATGTCTTCAAGGTTAAATTCTTCTTCAGTTAGACTAGAGGCAGACCCGCTGCCTCCCCCGACAGGCCCCCATAGTGACATGGCCACCACTGACCTGCTGCCCACTGTGACATGGCCCCCATAGTGTCATGGCCACCACTGACCTGCTGCCCACTGTGACATGGCCCCCATAGTGACATGGCCACCACTGGACTGCTGCCCACTGTGACATAGCCCCCACAGTGTTATGGCAACCAGTGGCCTGTTGCTCACTGTGACATGGCCACCACTGACCTGCTGCACACTGTGACATGACCTCACAGTGACATGGCCACCACTGACCTGCTGACCAATGTGACATAGCCCCCATAGTGGCATGGCCACCACTGACCTGCTGCACACTGTGACATGGCCCCCATAGTGACATGGCCAGCACTGACCTGCTGCCCACTGTGACATAGCCCCCACAGTGACATGGCAACCAGTGGCCTGTTGCTCACTGTGACATGGCCATCACTCACCTGCTGCACACTGTGACATGGCCCCTCAGTGACGTGGCCACTACTGACATGCTGCCCACTGTGACATGGCCCCCATAGTGACATGGCCACCACTGACCTGCTGCCCACTGTGACATAGCCCCCACAGTGACATGGCAACCAGTGGCCTGTTGCTCACTGTGACATGGCCACCACTGACCTGCTGCAAACTGTGACATGACCTCACAGTGACATGGCCACCACTGACCTGCTGACCAATGTGACATAGCCCCCATAGTGGCATGGCCACCACTGACCTGCTGCACACTGTGACATGGCCCCCATAGTGACATGGCCAGCACTGACCTGCTGCCCACTGTGACATAGCCCCCACAGTGACATGGCAACCAGTGGCCTGTTACTCACTGTGACATGGCCATCACTTACCTGCTGCACACTGTGACATGGCCCCTCAGTGACGTGGCCACTACTGACCTGCTGCCCACTGTGACATGGCCCCCATAGTGACATGGCCACCACTGACATGCTGCACACTGTGACATGGCCCCCATAGTGACATGGCCACCACTGACCTGCTGCCCACTGTGACATAGCCCCCACAGTGACATGGCAACCAGTGGCCTGTTGCTCACTGTGACATGGCCATCACTGACCTGCTGCACACAGTGACATGGCTCAACAGTGACATGGACACTACTGACCTGCTGCCCACTGTGACATGGCCCCCATAGTGACATGGCCACAACTGACCTGCTGCCCACTGTGACATGGCCCCCATAGTGTCATGGCCATCACTGACCTGCTGCCCACTGTGACATGGCCCCCATAGTGACATGGCCCCCATAGTGACATGGCCACCACTGACCTGCTGCCCACTGTGACATGGCCCCCATAGTGACATGGCCACCACTGACCTGCTGCCCACTGTGACATAGCCCCCACAGTGACATGGCAACCAGTGGCCTGTTGCTCACTGTGACATGGCCACCACTGACCTGCTGCACACTGTGACATGGCCCCACAGTGACGTGGCCACTACTGACCTGCTGCCCACTGTGACATGGCCCCCATAGTGACATGGCCACCACTGACCTGCTGCCCACTGTGACATGGCCCCCATAGTGACATGGCCACCACTGACCTGCTGCCCACTGTGACATGGCCCCCATAGTGTCATGGCCACCACTGACCTGCTGCCCACTGTGACATGGCCCCCATAGTGACATGGCCACCACTGACCTGCTGCCCACTGTGACATGGCCCCCATAGTGACATGGCCACCACTGACCTGCTGCCCACTGTGACATAGCCCCCACAGTGACATGGCAACCATTGGCCTGTTGCTCACTGTGACATGGCCACCACTGACGTGCTGCACACTGTGACATGGCCCCACAGTGACGTGGCCACTACTGACCTGCTGCCCACTGTGACATGGCCCCCATAGTGACATGGCCACCACTGACCTGCTGCCCACTGTGACATGGCCCCAACAGTGACATGGCCACTACTGACCCGCTGACCACTGTGACATTGCCCCACAGTGACTTGGGCACCACTGACCTGCTGCCCACTGTGACATAGCCCCCATAGTGACATGGCCACCACTGACCTGCTGCCCACTGTGACATGGCCCCCATAGTGACATGGCCACCACTGACCTGCTGCCCACTGTGACATGGCCCCCATAGTGACATGGCCACCACTGACCTGCTGCCCACTGTGACATAGCCCCAACAGTGACATGGCAACCAGTGGCCTGTTGCTCACTGTGACATGGCCACCACTGACGTGCTGCACACTGTGACATGGCCCCACAGTGACGTGGCCACTACTGACCTGCTGCCCACTGTGACATGGCCCCCATAGTGACATGGCCACCACTGACCTGCTGCCCACTGTGACATGGCCCCAACTGTGACATGGCCACTACTGACCCGCTGACCACTGTGACATTGCCCCACAGTGACTTGGGCACCACTGACCTGCTGCCCACTGTGACATGGCCCCCATAGTGACATGGCCACCACTGACCTGCTGCCCACTGTGACATAGCACCCACAGTGACATGGCAACCAGTGGCCTGTTGCTCATTGTGACATGGCCATCACTGACCTGCTGCACACTGTGACATGGCCCCACAGTGCCGTGGCCACTACTGACCTGCTGCCCACTGTGACATGGCCCCCATAGTGACATGGCCAAAACTGACCTGCTGCCCACTGTGACATGGCCCCAACAGTGACATGGCCACCACTGACCCGCTGACCACTGTGACATAGCCCCACAGTGACTTGTTCACCACTGACCTGCTGCCCACTGTGACATGGCCCCCATAGTGACATGGCCACCACTGGACTGCTGCGCACTGTGACATAGCCCCCACAGTGTTATGGCAACCAGTGGCCTGTTGCTCACTGTGACATGGCCACCACTGACCTGCTGCACACTGTGACATGACCTCACAGTGACATGGCCACCACTGACCTGCTGCCCACTGTGACATAGCCCCCATAGTGGCATGGCCACCACTGACCTGCTGCCCACTGTGACATGGCCCCCATAGTGACATGGCCAAAACTGACCTGCTGCCCAATGTGATATAGCCCCCACAGTGCCATGGCAACCAGTGGCCTGTTACTCACTGTGACATGGCCATCACTGACGTGCTGCACACTGTGACATGGCTCCTCAGTGACGTGGCCACTACTGACCTGCTGCCCACTGTGACATGGCCCCCATAGTGACATGGCCACCACTGACCTGCTGCCCACTCTGACATGGCCCCCATAGTGACATGGCCACCACTGACCTGCTGCCCACTGTGACATAGCCCCCACAGTGACATGGCAACCAGTGGCCTGTTGCTCACTGTGACATGGCCATCACTCACCTGCTGCACACTGTGACATGGCCCCACAGTGACGTGGCCACAACTGACCTGCTGCCCACTGTGACATGGCCCCCATATTGACATGGCCACTACTGACCTGCTGCCCAATGTGACATAGCCCCCACAGTGACATGGCAACCAGTGGCCTGTTGCTCACTGTGACATGGCCATCACTGACCTGCTGCACACTGTGACATGGCCCAACAGTGACATGGACACTACTGACCTGCTGCCCACTGTGACATGGCCCCCATAGTGACATGGCCACCACTGACCTGCTGCCCACTGTGACATGGCCCCCATAGTGTCATGGCCACCACTGACCTGCTGCCCACTGTGACATAGCCCCCACAGTGACATGGCAACCAGTGGCCTGTTGCTCACTGTGACATGGCCACCACTGACCTGCTGCACACTGTGACATGACTTCACAGTGACATGGCCACCACTGACCTGCTGCCCAATGTGACATAGCCCCCATAGTGACATGGCCACCACTGACCTGCTGCCCACTGTGACATGGCCCCCATAGTGACATGGCCAGCACTGACCTGCTGCCCACTGTGACATAGCCCCCACAGTGACATGGTAACCAGTGGCCTGTTACTCACGGTGACATGGCCACCACTGACGTGCTGCACACTGTGACATGGCCCCACAGTGACGTGGCCACTACTGACCTGCTGCCCACTGTGACATGGCCCCATAGTGACATGGCCACCACTGACCTGCTGCGCACTGTGACAGCCCCCACAGTGACATGGCAACCAGTGGCCTGTTGCTCACTGTGACATGGCCACCACTGACCTGCTGCACACTGTGACATGACCTCACAGTGACATGGCCACCACTGACCTGCTGCCCAATGTGACATAGCCCCCGTAGTGACATGGCCACCACTGACCGGCTGCCCACTGTGACATGGCCCCCGTAGTGACATGGCCACCACTGACCTGCTGCCCACTGTGACATGGCCCCCATAGTGACATGGCCACCACAGACCTGCTGCCCACTGTGACATGGCCCCCATAGTGACATGGCCACCACTGACCTGCTACCCACTGTGACATAGCCCGCACAGTGCATGGCAACCAGTGGACTGTTGCTCACTGTGACATGGCCACCACTGACCTGCTGCCCACTGTGACATGGCCCCAACAGTGAGATGGCCACTACTGACCCGCTGACCACTGTGACATAGCCCCACAGTGACTTGGGCACCACTGACATGCTGCCCACTGTGACATGGCCCCCATAGTGACATGGCCACCACTGGACTGCTGCGCACTGTGACATAGCCCCCACAGTGTTATGGCAACCAGTGGCCTGTTGCTCACTGTGACATGGCCACCACTGACCTGCTGCACACTGTGACATGACCTCACAGTGACATGGCCACCACTGACCTGCTGACCAATGTGACATAGCCCCCATAGTGGCATGGCCACCACTGACCTGCTGCACACTGTGACATGGCCCCCATCATGACATGGCCAGCACTGACCTGCTGCCCACTGTGACATAGCCCCCACAGTGACATGGCAACCAGTGGCCTGTTGCTCACTGTGACATGGCCATCACTCACCTGCTGCACACTGTGACATGGCCCCTCAGTGACGTGGCCACTACTGACATGCTGCCCACTGTGACATGGCCCCCATAGTGACATGGCCACCACTGACCTGCTGCCCACTGTGACATAGCCCCCACAGTGACATGGCAACCAGTGGCCTGTTGCTCACTGTGACATGGCCACCACTGACCTGCTGCACACTGTGACATGACCTCACAGTGACATGGCCACCACTGACCTGCTGCCCAATGTGACATAGCCCCCATAGTGGCATGGCCACCACTGACCTGCTGCACACTGTGACATGGCCCCCATAGTGACATGGCCAAAACTGACCTGCTGCCCACTGTGACATAGCCCCCACAGTGACATGGCAACCAGTGGCCTGTTACTCACTGTGACATGGCCATCACTTACCTGCTGCACACTGTGACATGGCCCCTCAGTGACGTGGCCACTACTGACCTGCTGCCCACTGTGACATGGCCCCCATAGTGACATGGCCACCACTGACCTGCTGCCCACTGTGACATGGCCCCCATAGTGACATGGCCACCACTGACCTGCTGCCCACTGTGACATAGCCCCCACAGTGACATGGCAACCAGTGGCCTGTTGCTCACTGTGACATGGCCATCACTGACCTGCTGCACACAGTGACATGGCTCAACAGTGACATGGACACTACTGACCTGCTGCCCACTGTGACATGGCCCCCATAGTGACATGGCCACAACTGACCTGCTGCCCACTGTGACATGGCCCCCATAGTGTCATGGCCATCACTGACCTGCTGCCCACTGTGACATGGCCCCCATAGTGACATGGCCCCCATAGTGACATGGCCACCACTGACCTGCTGCCCACTGTGACATGGCCCCCATAGTGACATGGCCACCACTGACCTGCTGCCCACTGTGACATAGCCCCCACAGTGACATGGCAACCAGTGGCCTGTTGCTCACTGTGACATGGCCACCACTGACCTGCTGCACACTGTGACATGGCCCCACAGTGACGTGGCCACTACTGACCTGCTGCCCACTGTGACATGGCCCCCATAGTGACATGGCCACCACTGACCTGCTGCCCACTGTGACATGGCCCCCATAGTGACATGGCCACCACTGACCTGCTGCCCACTGTGACATAGCCCCCACAGTGACATGGCAACGAGTGGCCTGTTTCTCACTGTGACATGGCCACCACTGACCTGCTGCCCACTGTGACATGCCCCACAGTGACGTGGCCACTACTGACCTGCTGCCCACTGTGACATGGCCCCCATATTGACATGGCCACTACTGACCTGCTGCCCACTGTGACATAGCCCCCACAGTGACATGGCAACCAGTGGCCTGTTGCTCACTGTGACATGGCCATCACTGACCTGCTGCACACTGTGACATGGCCCAACAGTGACATGGGCACTACTGACCTGCTGCCCACTGTGACATGGCCCCCATAGTGACATGGCCACCACTGACCTGCTGCCCACTGTGACATGGCCCCCATAGTGTCATGGCCACCACTGACCTGCTGCCCACTGTGACATAGCCCCCACAGTGACATGGCAACCAGTGGCCTGTTGCTCACTGTGACATGGCCACCACTGACCTGCTGCACACTGTGACATGACTTCACAGTGACATGGCCACCAGTGACCTGCTGCCCAATGTGACATAGCCCCCATAGTGACATGGCCACCACTGACCTGCTGCCCACTGTGACATGGCCCCCATAGTGACATGGCCACCACTGACCTGCTGCGCACTGTGATATAGCCCCCACAGTGACATGGCAACCAGTGGCCTGTTGCTCACTGTGACATGGCCACAACTGACCTGCTGCACACTGTGACATGACCTCACAGTGACATGGCCACCACTGACCTGCTGCCCAATGTGACATATCCCCCAGAGTGACATGGCCACCACTGACCTGCTGCCCACTGTGACATGGCCCCCGTAGTGACATGGCCACCACTGACCGGCTGCCCACTGTGACATAGCCCCCACAGTGACATGGCAACCAGTGGCCTGGTTCTCACTGTGACATGGCCATCACTGACCTGCTGCACACTGTGACATGGCCCCACAGTGACGTGGCCACTACTGACCTGCTGCCCACTGTGACATGGCCCCCATAGTGACATGGCCACCACTGACCTGCTGCCCACTGTGACATGGCCCCCATAGTGAAATGGCCACCACTGACCTGCTACCCACTGTGACATAGCCCGCACAGTGCATGGCAACCAGTGGACTGTTGCTCACTGTGACATGGCCACCACTGACCTGCTGCCCACTGTGACATGGCCCCAACAGTGACATGGCCACTACTGACCCGCTGACCACTGTGACATAGCCCCACAGTGACTTGTTCACCACTGACCTGCTGCCCACTGTGACATGGCCCCCATAGTGACATGGCCACCACTGGACTGCTGCGCACTGTGACATAGCCCCCACAGTGACATGGCAACCAGTGGCCTGTTGCTCACTGTGACATGGCCACCACTGACCTGCTGCACACTGTGAGATGACCTCACAGTGACATGGCCACCACTGACCTGCTGACCAATGTGACATTGCCCCCATAGTGACATGGCCACCACTGACCTGCTGCCCACTGTGACATGGCCCCAACAGTGACATGGCCACCACTGCCCCGCTGACCACTGTGACATAGCCCCACAGTGACTTGGGCACCACTGACCTGCTGCCCACTGTGACATGGCCCCCATAGTGACATGGCCACCACTGACCTGCTGCCCACTGTGACATAGCCCCCACAGTGACATGGCAAACAGTGGCCTGTTGCTCACTGTGACATGGCCATCACTTACCTGCTGCACACTGTGACATGGCCCCACAGTGACGTGGCTACTACTGACCTGCTGCCCAATGTGACATGGCCCCCATAGTGACATGGCCACCACTGACCTGCTGCCCACTGTGACATGGCCCCCATAGTGACATGGCCAACTCTGACCTGCTGCGCACTGTGACATAGCCCCCACAGTGACATGGCAACCAGTGGCCTGTTGCTCACTGTGACATGGCCACCACTGACCTGCTGCACACTGTGACATGACCTCACAGTGACATGGCCACCACTGACCTGCTGCCCACTGTGACATGGCCCCCATAGTGACATGGCCACCACTGACCTGCTGCCCACTGTGACATAGCCCCCACAGTGACATGGCAACCAGTGGCCTGTTGCTCACAGTGATGTGGCCACTACTGACCTGTTGCCCACTGTGACATGGCCCCCATAGTGACATATCCACCACTGACCTGCTTCCCACTGTGACATGGCCCCCATAGTGACATGGCCACCACTGACCTGCTGCCCACAGTGACATGGCCCCCACAGTGACATGGCCACCACTGACCTGCTGCCCAATGTGACATAGCCCCCATAGTGACATGGCCACTACTGACCTGCTGTACACTGTGACATGGCCCCCATAGTGACATGGCCAGCACTGACCTGCTGCCCACTGTGACATGGCCCCCATAGTGACATGGCCACCACTGACCTGCTGCCCACTGTGACATAGCCCCCACAGTGACATGGCAACCAGTGGCCCGTTGCTCACTGTGACATGGCCACCACTGACCTGCTGCACACTGTGACATGACCTCACAGTGACATGGCCACCACTGACCTGCTGCCCAATGTGACATAGCCCCCATAGTGACATGGCCACCACTGACCTGCTGCCCATTGTGACATAGCCCCCAGAGTGACATGGCAACCAGTGGCCTGTTACTCACTGTGACATGGCCATCACTGACCTGCTGCACACTGTGACATGGCCCCACATTGACATGGCCACTACTGACCTGCTGCCCACTATGACATGGCCCCCATAGTGACATGGCCACCACTGACCTGCTGCCCACTGTGACATAGCCCCCACAGTGACATGGCCACCACTGACCTGCTGCACACTGTGACATGACCTCACAGTGACATGGCCACCACTGACCTGCTGCCCAATGTGACATAGCCCCCATAGTGACATGGCCACCATTGACCTGCTGCCCACTGTGACATGGCCCCCATAGTGACATGGCCAGCACTGACCTGCTGCCCACTGCGACATAGCCCCCACAGTGACATGGCAACCAGTGGCCTGTTGCTAACTGTGACATGGCCATCACTGACCTGCCGCACACTGTGACATGGCCCCGCAGTGACGTGGCCACTACTGACCTGCTGCCCACTGTGACATGGCCCCCATAGTGACATGGCCACCACTGACCTGCTGCCCACTGTTACATGGACCCCATAGTGACATGGCCACCACTGACCTGCTGCGCACTGTTACATAGCCCCCATAGTGACATGGCCACCACTGACGTGCTGCCCACTGTGACATGGCCCCACAGTGACGTGGCCACTACTGACCTGCTGCCCACTGTGACATGGCCCCCATAGTGACATGGCCACCACTGACCTGCTGCCCACTGTGACATGGCCCCCATAGTGACATGGCCACCACTGACCTGCTGCCCACTGTGACATAGCCCCCACAGTGACATGGCAACCAGTGGCCTGTTGCTTACTGTGACATGGCCACCACTGTCCTGCTGCACACTGTGAAATGACCTCACAGTGACATGGCTACTACTGACCTGCTGCCCAATGTGACATAGCCCCCATAGTGACATGGCCAACATTGACCTGCTGCCCACTGTCACATGGCCCCCATAGTGACATGGCCAAAACTGACCTGTTGCCCACTGTGAAATAGCCCCCACAGTGACATGGCAACCAGTGGCCGGTTGCTCACTGTGACATGGCCATCACTGACCTGCTGCACACTGTGACATGGCCGCACAGTGACGTGGTCTCTACTGAGCTGCTGCCCACTGTGACATGGCCCCCATAGTGACATGGCCACCACTGACCTGCTGCGCACTGTGACATAGCCCCCACAGTGACATGGCAACCAGTGGCCGGTTGCCCACTGTGACATGGCCATCACTGACCTGCTGCACACTGTGACATGGCCGCACAGTGACGTGGTCTCTACTGACCTGCTGCCCACTGTGACATGGCCCCCATAGTGACATGGCCACCACTGACCTGCTGCCCACTCTGAAATAGCCCCCACAGTGACGTGGCAACCAGTGGCCTGTTGCTCACTGTGACATGGCCGCACATTGACGTGGTCACTACTGACCTGCTGCCCACTGTGACATGACCTCACAGTGACATGGCCACCACTGAACTGCTGCCCAATGTGACATGGCCCCAACTGGGACATGGCCACCACTGACACGCTGACCACTGTGACATAGCCCCACAGTGACTTGGGCACCACTGACCTGCTGCCCACTGTGACATGGTCCCCATAGTGACATGGCCACCACTGACCTGCTGCCCACTGTGAAATAGCCCCCACAGTGACATGGCAAACAGTGTCCTGTTGCTCATTGTGACATGGCCATCACTGACCTGCTGCCCACTGTGACATGGCCCCCACAGTGACTTGGGCACCACTGACCTGCTGCCCACTGTGACATGGCACCACAGTGACTTGGGCACCACTGACCTGTTGCACACTGTGACATGGCCCCACAGTGATGTGGCCACTACTGACATGCTGCCCACTGTGACATAGCCACATTAGTGACATGGCCACCACTGACCTGCTGCCCACGGTGACGTAGCCCCCATAGTGACATGGCAACCAGTGGCCTGTTGCTCACTGTGACATGGCCACCACTGACCTGCTGCACACTGTGACATGACCTCACAGTGACATGGCCACCACTGACCTGCTGACCAATGTGACATAGCCCCCATAGTGACATGGCCAGCACTGACCTGCTGCCCACTGTGAAATAGCCCCCACAGTGACGTGGCAACCAGTGGCCTGTTGCTCACTGTGACATGGCCCCCATAGTGACATGGCCACCACTGACCTGCTGCCCACTGTGACATGGCCCCCATAGTGACATGGCCAAAACTGACCTGCTGCCCACTCTGAAATAGCCCCCACAGTGACATGGCAACCAGTGGCCTGTTACTCACTGTGACATGGCCATCAGTGACCTGCTGCACACTGTGACATGGCCCCACAGTGACGTGGCCACTACTGACCTGCTGCTCACTGTGACATGGCCCCCATAGTGACATGGCCACCACTGACCTGCTGCCCACTGTGACATGGCCCCCATAGTGACATGGCAACCACTTACCTGCTGACCACTGTGACATAGCCCCCACAGTGACATGGCAACCAGTGGCCTGTTGCTCACTGCTACATGGCCATCACTGACCTGCTGCACACTGTGACAACGCCCCACAGTGACGTGGCCACTACTGACCTGCTGCCACTGTGACATGGCCCCCATAGTGACATGGCCACCACTGACCTGCTGCCCACTGTGACATAGCCCCACAGTGACTTGGGCACCACTGAATGCTGCCCACTATGACATGGCCCCCATAGTGAAATGGCCACCACTGACCTGCTGCCCACTGTGACATAGACCCCACAGTGACATGGCAACCAGTGGCCTGTTGCTCACTGTGACATGGCCACCACTGACCTGCTGCACACTGTGACATGACCTCACAGTGACATGGCCACCACTGACCTGCTGTCCAATGTGACATAGCCCCCATAGTGACATGGCCACCACTGACCTGCTGCCCACTGTGACATGGCCCCAACAGTGACATGGCCACTACTGACCCGCTGACCACTGTGACATAGCCCCACAGTGACATGGCCAACACTGACCTGCTGCCCACTGTGACATTGCCCCCACAGTGACATGGCAACCAGTGGCCTGTTGCTCACTGTGACATGGCCACCACTGACCTGCTGCACACTGTGACATGACCTCACAGTGACATGGCCACCACTGACCTGCTGTCCAATGTGACATAGCCCCCATAGTGACATGGCCACCACTGACCTGCTGCCCACTGTGACATGTCCCCATAGTGACATGGCCACCACTGACCTGCTGCCCACTGTGACATAGCCCCCACAGTGACATGGCAACCAGTGGCCTGTTGCTCACTGTGAAATGGCCACCACTGACCTGCTGCACACTGTGATATGACCTCACAGTGACATGGCCACCACTGACCTCCTGCCCACTGTGACATAGCCCCCACAGTGACATGGCAAAGAGTGGCCTGTTACTCACTCTGACATGGCCATCACTGACCTGCTGCACACTGTGACATGGCCCCACAGTGACGTGGCCACTACTGACCTGCTGCCCACTGTGACATGACCCCCATAGTGACATGGCCACCACTGACGTGCTGCCCACTGTGACATGGCCCCAACAGTGACATGGCCACTACTGACCCGCTGACCACTGTGACATAGCCCCACAGTGACATGGCCACCACTGACCTGCTGCCCACTGTGACATAGCCCCCACAGTGACATGGCAACCAGTGGCCTGTTACTCAATGTGACATGGCCATCACTGACCTGCTGCACACTGTGACATGGCCCCACAGTGACGTGGCCACTACTGACCTGCTGCCCACTGTGGCATGGTCCCCATAGTGACATGGCCACCACTGACCTGCTGCCCACTGGGACATGGCCCACATAGTGACATGGCCACCACTGACATGCTGCCCACTGTGACATAGCCCCCACAGTGACATGGCAACCAGTGGCCTGTTACTCACTGTGACATGGCCACCACTGACCTGCTGCACACTGTGACATGACCTCACAGTGACATGGCCACCACTGAACTGCTGCCCAATGTGACATAGCCCCCATAGTGACATGGCCACCACTGACCTGCTGCCCACTGTGACATGGCCACCATAGTGACACGGCCAGCACTGACCTGCTGCCCACTGTGACATAGCCCCCACAGTGACATGGCAACCAGTGGCCTGTTGCTCACTGTGACATGGCCATCACTGACCTGCTGCACACTGTGACATGGCTCCACAGTGACGTGGCCACTACTGACCTCCTGCTCACTGTGACATGGCCTCCATAGTGACATGGCCATCACTGACCTGCTGCCCACTGTGACATGGCCCCCATAGTCCTATGGCCACCACTGACCTGCTGCCCACTGTGACATAGCCCCACAGTGACATGGGCACCACTGACCTGCTGCCCACTGTGACATGGCCCCCATAGTCCTATGGCCACCACTGACCTGCTGACCACTGTGACATAGCCCCCACAGTGACATGGCAACCAGTGACCTGTTACTCACTGTGACATGGCCACCACTGACCTGCTGCACACTATGACATGACCTCACAGTGACATGGCCACCACTGACCTGCTGCCCAATGTGACATAGCCCCCATAGTCACATGGCCACCACTGACCTGCTGCCCACTGTGACATGGCCCCCGTAGTGACATGGCCAGCACTGACCTGCTGCCCACTCTGACATAGCCCCCACAGTGACATGGCAACCAGTGACCTGTTGCTCACTGTGACATGGCCACCACTGACCTGCTGCACACTGTGAAATGACCTCACAGTGACATGGCCACCACTGACCTGCTGCCCAATGTGACATAGCCCCAACAGTGACATGGCCACCACTGACCCGCTGACCACTGTGACATAGCCCCACAGTGACTTGGGCACCACTGACCTGCTGCCCACTGTGACATAGCCCCCACAGTGACATGGCAACCAGTAGCCTGTTACTCACTGTGACATGGCCATCACTGACCTGCTGCACACTGTGAAATGGCCCCACAGTGACGTGGCCACTACTGACCTGCTGCCCACTGTGACATGGCCCCCATAGTGACATGGCCAAAACTGACCTGCTGCCCAATGTGATATCGCCCCCACAGTGACATGGCAACCAGTGGCCTGTTACTCACTGTGACATGGCCATCAGTGACCTGCTGCACACTGTGACATGGCCCCACAGTGACGTGGCCACTACTGACCTGCTGCTCACTGTGACATGGCCCCCATAGTGACATGGCCACCACTGACCTGCTGCCCACTGTGACATGGCCCCCATAGTGACATGGCAACCACTTACCTGCTGATCACTGTGACATAGCCCCCACAGTGACATGGCAACCAGTGGCCTGTTGCTCACTGCTACATGGCCATCACTGACCTGCTGCACACTGTGACAACGCCCCACAGTGACGTGGCCACTACTGACCTGCTGCCACTGTGACATGCCCCCATAGTGACATGGCCACCACTGACCTGCTGCCCACTGTGACATAGCCACCATAGTGACATGGCAACCAGTGGCCTGTTGCTCACTGTGACATGGCCACCACTGACCTGCTGCACACTGTGACATGACCTCACAGTGACATGGCCACCACTGACCTGCTGTCCAATGTGACATAGCCCCCATAGTGACATGGCCACCACTGACCTGCTGCCCACTGTGACATGGCCCCCATAGTGACATGGCCACCACTGACCTGCTGCCCACTGTGACATGGCCCCAACAGTAACATGGCCACTACTGACCCGCTGACCACTGTGACATAGCCCCACAGTGACATGGCCACCACTGACCTGCTGCCCACTGTGACATTGCCCCCACAGTGACATGGCAACCAGTGGCCTGTTGCTCATTGTGACATGGCCATCACTGACCTGATGCACACTGTGACATGGCCCCACAGTGACGTGGCCACCACTGACCTGCTGCCCACTGTGACATGGCCCCCATAGTGACATGGCCACCACTGACCTGCTGCCCACTGTGACATGTCCCCATAGTGACATGGCCACCACTGACTTGCTGCCCACTGTGACATAGCCCCCACAGTGACATGGCAACCAGTGGCCTGTTGCTCACTGTGAAATGGCCACCACTGACCTGCTGCACACTGTGATATGACCTCACAGTGACATGGCCACCACTGACCTGCTGCCCAATGTGACATAGCCCAGATAGTGACATGGCCACCACTGACCTCCTGCCCACTGTGACATAGCCCCCACAGTGACATGGCAAACAGTGGCCTGTTACTCACTGTGACATGGCCATCACTGACCTGCTGCACACTGTGACATGGCCCCACAGTGACGTGGCCACTACTGACCTGCTGCCCACTGTAACATGACCCCCATAGTGACATGGCCACCACTGACCTGCTGCCCACTGTGACATGGCCCCAACAGTGACATGGCCACTACTGACCCGCTGACCACTGTGACATAGCCCCACAGTGACATGGCCACCACTGACCTGCTGCCCACTGTGACATAGCCCCCACAGTGACATGGCAACCAGTGGCCTGTTACTCACTGTGACATGGCCATCACTGACCTGCTGCACACTGTGACATGGCCCCACAGTGACGTGGCCACTACTGACCTGCTGCCCACTGTGACATGGTCCCCATAGTGACATGGCCACCACTGACCTGCTGCCCACTGGGACATGGCCCACATAGTGACATGGCCACCACTGACCTGCTGCCCACTGTGACATAGCCCCCACAGTGACATGGCAACCAGTGGCCTGTTACTCACTGTGACATGGCCACCACTGACCTGCTGCACACTGTGACATGACCTCACAGTGACATGGCCACCACTGAACTGCTGCCCAATGTGACATAGCCCCCATAGTGATATGGCCACCACTGACCTGCTGCCCACTGTGACATGGCCACCATAGTGACACGGCCAGCACTGACCTGCTGCCCACTGTGACATAGCCCCCACAGTGACATGGCAACCAGTGGCCTGTTGCTCACTGTGACATGGCCATCACTGACCTGCTGCACACTGTGACAAGGCTCCACAGTGACGTGGCCACTACTGACCTCCTGCTCACTGTGACATGGCCCCCATAGTGACATGGCCATCACTGACCTGCTGCCCACTGTGACATGGCCCCCATAGTCCTATGGCCACCACTGACCTGCTGCCCACTGTGACATAGCCCCACAGTGACATGGGCACCACTGACCTGCTGCCCACTGTGACATGGCCCCCATAGTCCTATGGCCACCACTGACCTGCTGACCACTGTGACATAGCCCCCACAGTGACATGGCAACCAGTGACCTGTTGCTCACTGTGACATGGCCACCACTGACCTGTGCACACTGTGACATGACCTCACAGTGACATGGCCACCACTGACCTGCTGACCACTGTGACATGGCCCCCATAGTGACATGGCCACCACTGACCTGCTGCCCACTGTGACATAGCCCCCACAGTGACATGGCAACAAGTGGCCTGTTGCTCACTGTGACATGGCCACCACTGACCTGCTGCACACTGTGACATGACCTCACAGTGACATGGCCACCACTGACCTGCTGCCCAATGTGACATAGCCCCCATAGTCACATGGCCACCACTGACCTGCTGCCCACTGTGACATGACCCCCGTAGTGACATGGCCAGCACTGACCTGCTGCCCACTCTGACATAGCCCCCACAGTGACATGGCAACCAGTGACCTGTTGCTCACTGTGACATGGCCACCACTGACCTGCTGCACACTGTGAAATGACCTCACAGTGACATGGCCACCACTGACCTGCTGCCCAATGTGACATAGCCCCAACAGTGACATGGCCACCACTGACCCGCTGACCACTGTGACATAGCCCCACAGTGACTTGGGCACCACTGACCTGCTGCCCACTGTGACATAGCCCCCACAGTGACATGGCAACCAGTAGCCTGTTACTCACTGTGACATGGCCATCACTGACATGCTGCACACTGTGACATGGCCCCACAGTGACGTGGCCACTACTGACCTGCTGCCCACTGTGACATGGCCCCCATAGTGACATGGCCACCACTGACCTGCTGCCCACTGTGACATGGCCCCCATAGTGACATGGCCAAAACTGACCTGCTGCCCAATGTGATATAGCCCCCACAGTGACATGGCAACCAGTGGCCTGTTACTCACTGTGACATGGTCATCACTGACCTGCTGCACACTGTGACATGGCCCCACAGTGACGTGGCCCCTACTGACCTGCTGCTCACTGTGACATGGCCCCCATAGTGACATGGCCACCACTGACCTGCTGCCCACTGTGACATGGCCCCCATAGTGACATGGCAACCACTTACCTGCTGCCCACTGTGACATAGCCCCCACAGTGACATGGCAACCAGTGGCCTGTTGCTCACTGCTACATGGCCATCACTGACCTGCTGCACACTGTGACAACTCCCCACAGTGACGTGGCCACTACTGACCTGCTGCCACTGTGACATGGCCCCCATAGTGACATGGCCACCACTGACCTGCTGCCCACTGTGACATGGCCCCAACAGTGACATGGCCACTACTGACCCGCTGACCACTGTGACATGGCCCCACAGTGACGTGGCCACTACTGACCTGCTGCCCACTGTGACATGGTCCCCATAGTGACATGGCCACCACTGACCTGCTGCCCACTGGGACATGGCCCACATAGTGACATGGCCACCACTGACCTGCTGTCCAATGTGACATAGCCCCCATAGTGACATGGCCACCACTGACCTGCTGCCCACTGTGACATGTCCCCATAGTGACATGGCCACCACTGACCTGCTGCCCACTGTGACATAGCCCCCACAGTGACATGGCAACCAGTGGCCTGTTACTCACTGTGACATGGCCACCACTGACCTGCTGCACACTGTGACATGACCTCACAGTGACATGGCCACCACTGAACTGCTGCCCAATGTGACATAGCCCCCATAGTGACATGGCCACCACTGACCTGCTGCCCACTGTGACATAGCCCCCACAGTGACATGGCAACCAGTGGCCTGTTGCTCACTGTGACATGGCCATCACTGACCTGCTGCACACTGTGACAAGGCTCCACAGTGACGTGGCCACTACTGACCTCCTGCTCACTGTGACATGGCCCCCATAGTGACATGGCCACCACTGACCTGCTGCCCACTGTGACATGGCCCCCATAGTCCTATGGCCACCACTGACCTGCTGCCCAATGTGACATAGCCCCACAGTGACATGGGCACCACTGACCTGCTGCCCACTGTGACATGGCCCCCATAGTCCTATGGCCACCACTGACCTACTGCCCACTCTGACATAGCCCCCACAGTGACATGGCAACCAGTGACCTGTTGCTCACTGTGACATGGCCACCACTGACCTGCTGCACACTGTGAAATGACCTCACAGTGACATGGCCACCACTGACCTGCTGCCCAATGTGACATAGCCCCAACAGTGACATGGCCACCACTGACCCGCTGACCACTGTGACATAGCCCCACAGTGACTTGGGCACCACTGACCTCCTGCCCACTGTGACATAGCCCCCACAGTGACATGGCAACCAGTAGCCTGTTACTCACTGTGACATGGCCATCACTGACCTGCTGCACACTGTGACATGGCCCCACAGTGACGTGGCCACTACTGACCTGCTGCCCACTGTGACATGGCCCCCATAGTGACATGGCCACCACTGACCTGCTGCCCACTGTGACATGGCCCCCATAGTGACATGGCCAAAACTGACCTGCTGCCCAATGTGATATAGCCCCCACAGTGACATGGCAACCAGTGGCCTGTTACTCACTGTGACATGGTCATCACTGACCTGCTGCACACTGTGACATGGCCCCACAGTGACGTGGCCACTACTGACCTGCTGCTCACTGTGACATGGCCCCCATAGTGACATGGCCACCACTGACCTGCTGCCCACTGTGACATGGCCCCCATAGTGACATGGCAACCACTTACCTGCTGCCCACTGTGACATAGCCCCCACAGTGACATGGCAACCAGTGGCCTGTTGCTCACTGCTACATGGCCATCACTGACCTGCTGCACACTGTGACAACGCCCCACAGTGACGTGGCCACTACTGACCTGCTGCCACTGTGACATGGCCCCCATAGTGACATGGCCACCACTGACCTGCTGCCCACTGTGACATGGCCCCAACAGTGACATGGCCACTACTGACCCGCTGACCACTGTGACATAGCCCCACAGTGACATGGCCACCACTGACCTGCTGCCCACTGTGACATTGCCCCCACAGTGACATGGCAACCAGTGGCCTGTTGCTCATTGTGACATGGCCATCACTGACCTGATGCACACTGTGACATGGCCCCACAGTGACGTGGCCACCACTGACCTGCTGCCCACTGTGACGTGGCCCCCATAGTGACATGGCCAGCACTGACCTGGTGCCCACTGTGACATGGCCCCCATAGTGACATGGCCACCACTGACCTGCTGCCCACTGTGACATAGCCCCCACAGTGACATGGCAACCAGTGGCCTGTTGCTCACTGTGAAATGGCCACCACTGACCTGCTGCACACTGTGATATGACCTCACAGTGACATGGCCACCACTGACCTGCTGCCCAATGTGACATAGCCCAGATAGTGACATGGCCACCACTGACCTCCTGCCCACTGTGACATAGCCCCCACAGTGACATGGCAAACAGTGGCCTGTTACTCACTGTGACATGGCCATCACTGACCTGCTGCACACTGTGACATGGCCCCACAGTGACGTGGCCACTACTGACCTGCTGCCCACTGTAACATGACCCCCATAGTGACATGGCCACCACTGACCTGCTGCCCACTGTGACATGGCCCCAACAGTGACATGGCCACTACTGACCCGCTGACCACTGTGACATAGCCCCACAGTGACATGGCCACCACTGACCTGCTGCCCACTGTGACATAGCCCCCACAGTGACATGGCAACCAGTGGCCTGTTACTCACTGTGACATGGCCATCACTGACCTGCTGCACACTGTGACATGGCCCCACAGTGACGTGGCCACTACTGACCTGCTGCCCACTGTGACATGGTCCCCATAGTGACATGGCCACCACTGACCTGCTGCCCACTGGGACATGGCCCACATAGTGACATGGCCACCACTGACCTGCTGCCCACTGTGACATAGCCCCCACAGTGACATGGCAACCAGTGGCCTGTTATTCACTGTGACATGGCCACCACTGACCTGCTGCACACTGTGACATGACCTCACAGTGACATGGCCACCACTGAACTGCTGCCCAATGTGACATAGCCCCCATAGTGACATGGCCACCACTGACCTGCTGCCCACTGTGACATGGCCACCATAGTGACACGGCCAGCACTGACCTGCTGCCCACTGTGACATGGCCCCCATAGTCCTATGGCCACCACTGACCTGCTGCCCACTGTGACATAGCCCCACAGTGACATGGGCACCACTGAACTGCTGCCCACTGTGACATGGCCCCCATAGTCCTATGGCCACCACTGACCTGCTGACCACTGTGACATGGCCCCCATAGTGACATGGCCACCACTGACCTGCTGCCCACTGTGACATAGCCCCCACAGTGACATGGCAACCAGTGGCCTGTTGCTCACTGTGACATGGCCACCACTGACCTGCTGCACACTGTGACATGACCTCACAGTGACATGGCCACCACTGACCTGCTGCCCAATGTGACATAGCCCCCATAGTCACATGGCCACCACTGACCTGCTTCCCACTGTGACATGGCCCCCGTAGTGACATGGCCAGCACTGACCTGCTGCCCACTCTGACATAGCCCCCACAGTGACATGGCAACCAGTGACCTGTTGCTCACTGTGACATGGCCACCACTGACCTGCTGCACACTGTGAAATGACCTCACAGTGACATGGCCACCACTGACCTGCTGCCCAATGTGACATAGCCCCAACAGTGACATGGCCACCACTGACCTGCTGACCACTGTGACATAGCCCCACAGTGACTTGGGCACCACTGACCTGCTGCCCACTGTGACATAGCCCCCACAGTGACATGGCAACCAGTAGCCTGTTACTCACTGTGACATGGCCATCACTGACCTGCTGCACACTGTGACATGGCCCCACAGTGACGTGGCCACTACTGACCTGCTGCCCACTGTGACATGACCCCCATAGTGACATGGCCACCACTGACCTGCTGCCCACTGTGACATGGCCCCAACAGTGACATGGCCACTACTGACCCGCTGACCACTGTGACATAGCCCCACAGTGACATGGCCACCACTGACCTGCTGCCCACTGTGACATAGCCCCCACAGTGACATGGCAACCAGTGGCCTGTTACTCACTGTGACATGGCCATCACTGACCTGCTGCACACTGTGACATGGCCCCACAGTGACGTGGCCACTACTGACCTGCTGCCCACTGTGACATGGTCCCCATAGTGACATGGCCACCACTGACCTGCTGCCCACTGGGACATGGCCCACATAGTGACATGGCCACCACTGACCTGCTGCCCACTGTGACATAGCCCCCACAGTGACATGGCAACCAGTGGCCTGTTACTCACTGTGACATGGCCACCACTGACCTGCTGCACACTGTGACATGACCTCACAGTGACATGGCCACCACTGAACTGCTGCCCAATGTGACATAGCCCCCATAGTGACATGGCCACCACTGACCTGCTGCCCACTGTGACATGGCCACCATAGTGACACGGCCAGCACTGACCTGCTGCCCACTGTGACATAGCCCCCACAGTGACATGGCAACCAGTGGCCTGTTGCTCACTGTGACATGGCCATCACTGACCTGCTGCCCACTGTGACATGGCCCCCATAGTCCTATGGCCACCACTGACTTGCTGCCCACTGTGACATAGCCCCACATTGACATGGGCACCACTGACCTGCTGCCCACTGTGACATGGTCCCCATAGTCCTATGGCCACCACTGACCTGCTGACCACTGTGACATAGCCCCCACAGTGACATGGCAACCAGTGACCTGTTGCTCACTGTGACATGGCCACCACTGACCTGATGCCCAATGTGACATAGCCCCAACAGTGACATGGCCACCACTGACCCGCTGACCACTGTGAAATAGCCCCACAGTGACTTGGGCGCCACTGACCTGCTGCCCACTGTGACATAGCCCCCACAGTGACATGGCAACCAGTAGCCTGTTACTCACTGTGACATGGCCATCACTGACCTGCTGCACACTGTGACATGGCCCCACAGTGACGTGGCCACTACTGACCTGCTGCCCACTGTGACATGGCCCCCATAGTGACATGGCCACCACTGACATGCTGCCCACTGTGACATGGCCCCCATAGTGACATGGCCACCACTGACCTGCTACCCACTGTGACATGGCCCCCATAGTGACATGGCCACTACTGACCCGCTGACCACTGTGACATAGCCCCACAGTGACTTGGGCACCACTGACCTGCTGCTCACTGTGACATGGCCCCCATAGTGACATGGCCACCACTGACCTGCTGCCCACTGTGACATAGCACCCACAGTGACATGGCAAACAGTGGCCTGTTGCTCATTGTGACATGGCCATCACTGACCTGCTGCCCACTGTGACATGGCCCCCACAGTGACGTGGGCACCACTGACCTGCTGCCCACTGTGACATGGCCCCACAGTGACTTGGGCACCACTGACCTGTTGCAGACTGTGACATGGCCCCACAGTGACGTGGCCACTACTGACATGCTGCCCACTGTGACATAGCCACATTAGTGACATGGCCACCACTGACCTGCTGCCCACTGTGACATGGCCCCCATAGTGACATGGCCACCACTGACCTGCTGCCCACTGTGACATGGCCACCATAGTGACACGGCCAGCACTGACCTGCTGCCCACTGTGACATAGCCCCCACAGTGACATGGCAACCAGTGGCCTGTTGCTCACTGTGACATGGCCATCACTGACCTGCTGCACACTGTGACATGGCTCCACAGTGACGTGGCCACTACTGACCTCCTGCTCACTGTGACATGGCCCCCATAGTGACATGGCCATCACTGACCTGCTGCCCACTGTGACATGGCCCCCATAGTCCTATGGCCACCACTGACCTGCTGACCACTGTGACATAGCCCCACAGTGACATGGGCACCACTGACCTGCTGCCCACTGTGACATGGCCCCCATAGTCCTATGGCCACCACTGACCTGCTGACCACTGTGACATGGCCCCCATAGTGAAATGGCCACCACTGACCTGCTGCCCACTATGACATAGCCCCCACAGTGACATGGCAACCAGTGGCCTGTTGCTCACTGTGACATGGCCATCACTGACCTGCTGCACACTGTGACATGGCCCCATAGTGACATGGCCACCACTGACCTGCTGCCCACTGTGACATGGCCCCAACAGTGACATGGCCACTACTGACCCGCTGACCACTGTGACATAGCCCCACAGTGACATGGCCACCACTGACCTGCTGCCCACTGTGACATTGCCCCCACAGTGACATGGCAACCAGTGGCCTGTTGCTCATTGTGACATGGCCATCACTGACCTGATGCACACTGTGACATGGCCCCACAGTGACGTGGCCACCACTGACCTGCTGCCCACTGTGACATGGCCCCCATAGTGACATGGCCACCACTGACCTGCTGCCCACTGTGACATAGCCCCCACAGTGACATGGCAACCAGTGGCCTGTTGCTCACTGTGAAATGGCCACCACTGACCTGCTGCACACTGTGATATGACCTCACAGTGACATGGCCACCACTGACCTGCTGCCCAATGTGACATAGCCCAGATAGTGACATGGCCACCACTGACCTCCTGCCCACTGTGACATAGCCCCCACAGTGACATGGCAAACAGTGGCTTGTTATTCACTGTGACATGGCCATCACTGACCTGCTGCACACTGTGACATGGCCCCACAGTGACGTGGCCACTACTGACCTGCTGCCCACTGTGACATGACCCCCATAGTGACATGGCCACCACTGACCTGCTGCCCACTGTGACATGGCCCCAACAGTGACATGGCCACTACTGACCCGCTGACCACTGTGACATAGCCCCACAGTGACATGGCCACCACTGACCTGCTGCCCACTGTGACATAGCCCCCACAGTGACATGGCAACCAGTGGCCTGTTACTCACTGTGACATGGCCATCACTGACCTGCTGCACACTGTGACATGGCCCCACAGTGACGTGGCCACTACTGACCTGCTGCCCACTGTGACATGGTCCCCATAGTGACATGGCCACCACTGACCTGCTGCCCACTGGGACATGGCCCACATAGTGACATGGCCACCACTGACCTGCTGCCCACTGTGACATAGCCCCCACAGTGACATGGCAACCAGTGGCCTGTTACTCACTGTGACATGGCCATCACTGACCTGCTGCACACTGTGACATGACCTCACAGTGACATGGCCACCTGTGAACTGCTGCCCAATGTGACATAGCCCCCATAGTGACATGGCCACCACTGACCTGCTGCCCACTGTGACATGGCCACCATAGTGACACGGCCAGCACTGACCTGCTGCCCACTGTGACATAGCCCCCACAGTGACATGGCAACCTGTGGCCTGTTGCTCACTGTGACATGGCCATCACTGACCTGCTGCACACTGTGACATGGCTCCACAGTGACGTGGCCACTACTGACCTCCTGCTCACTGTGACATAGCCCCCATAGTGACATGGCCATCACTGACCTGCTGCCCACTGTGACATGGCCCCCATAGTCCTATGGCCACCACTGACCTGCTGCCCACTGTGACATAGCCCCACAGTGACATGGGCACCACTGACCTGCTGCCCACTGTGACATGGCCCCCATAGTCCTATGGCCACCACTGACCTGCTGACCACTGTGACATAGCCCCCACAGTGACATGGCAACCAGTGACCTGTTGCTCACTGTGACATGGCCACCACTGACCTGCTGCACACTGTGACATGACCTCACAGTGACATGGCCAGCACTGACCTGCTGCCCACTGTGACATGGCCCCCATAGTGACATGGCCAGCACTGACCTGCTGCCCACTGTGACATAGCCCCCACAGTGACATGGCAACCAGTGGCCTGTTGCTCACTGTGACATGGCCACCACTGACCTGCTGCACACTGTGACATAGCCCCCATAGTCACATGGCCACCACTGACCTGCTGCCCACTGTGACATGGCCCCCGTAGTGACATGGCCAGCACTGACCTGCTGCCCACTCTGACATAGCCCCCACAGTGACATGGCAACCAGTGACCTGTTGCTCACTGTGACATGGCCACCACTGACCTGCTGCACACTGTGAAATGACCTCACAGTGACATGGCCACCACTGACCTGCTGCCAAATGTGACATAGCCCCAACAGTGACATGGCCACCACTGACCCGCTGACCACTGTGACATAGCCCCACAGTGACTTGGGCACCACTGACCTGCTGCCCACTGTGACATAGCCCCCACAGTGACATGGCAACCAGTAGCCTGTTACTCACTGTGACATGGCCATCACTGACCTGCTGCACACTGTGACATGGCCCCACAGTGACGTGGCCACTACTGACCTGCTGCCCACTGTGACATGGCCCCCATAGTGACATGGCCACCACTGACCTGCTGCCCACTGTGACATGGCCCCCATAGTGACATGGCCAAAACTGACCTGCTGCCCAATGTGATATAGCCCCCACAGTGCCATGGCAACCAGTGGCCTGTTACTCACTGTGACATGGCCATCACTGACCTGCTGCACACTGTGACATGGCCCCACAGTGACGTGGCCACTACTGACCTGCTGCTCACTGTGACATGGCCCCCATAGTGACATGGCCACCACTGACCTGCTGCCCACTGTGACATGGCCCCCATAGTGACATGGCAACCACTTACCTGCTGCCCACTGTGACATAGCCCCCACAGTGACATGGCAACCAGTGGCCTGTTGCTCACTGCTACATGGCCATCACTGACCTGCTGCACACTGTGACAACGCCCCACAGTGACGTGGCCACTACTGACCTGCTGCCCACTATGACATAGCCCCCACAGTGACATGGCAACCAGTGGCCTGTTGCTCACTGTGACATGGCCATCACTGACCTGCTGCACACTGTGACATGGCCCCATAGTGACATGGCCACCACTGACCTGCTGCCCACTGTGACATGGCCCCAACAGTGACATGGCCACTACTGACCCGCTGACCACTGTGACATAGCCCCACAGTGACATGGCCACCACTGACCTGCTGCCCACTGTGACATTGCCCCCACAGTGACATGGCAACCAGTGGCCTGTTGCTCATTGTGACATGGCCATCACTGACCTGATGCACACTGTGACATGGCCCCACAGTGACGTGGCCACCACTGACCTGCTGCCCACTGTGACATGGCCCCCATAGTGACATGGCCACCACTGACCTGCTGCCCACTGTGACATAGCCCCCACAGTGACATGGCAACCAGTGGCCTGTTGCTCACTGTGAAATGGCCACCACTGACCTGCTGCACACTGTGATATGACCTCACAGTGACATGGCCACCACTGACCTGCTGCCCAATGTGACATAGCCCAGATAGTGACATGGCCACCACTGACCTCCTGCCCACTGTGACATAGCCCCCACAGTGACATGGCAAACAGTGGCTTGTTATTCACTGTGACATGGCCATCACTGACCTGCTGCACACTGTGACATGGCCCCACAGTGACGTGGCCACTACTGACCTGCTGCCCACTGTGACATGACCCCCATAGTGACATGGCCACCACTGACCTGCTGCCCACTGTGACATGGCCCCAACAGTGACATGGCCACTACTGACCCGCTGACCACTGTGACATAGCCCCACAGTGACATGGCCACCACTGACCTGCTGCCCACTGTGACATTGCCCCCACAGTGACATGGCAACCAGTGGCCTGTTGCTCATTGTGACATGGCCATCACTGACCTGATGCACACTGTGACATGGCCCCACAGTGACGTGGCCACCACTGACCTGCTGCCCACTGTGACATGGCCCCCATAGTGACATGGCCACCACTGACCTGCTGCCCACTGTGACATAGCCCCCACAGTGACATGGCAACCAGTGGCCTGTTGCTCACTGTGAAATGGCCACCACTGACCTGCTGCACACTGTGATATGACCTCACAGTGACATGGCCACCACTGACCTGCTGCCCAATGTGACATAGCCCAGATAGTGACATGGCCACCACTGACCTCCTGCCCACTGTGACATAGCCCCCACAGTGCCATGGCAAACAGTGGCTTGTTATTCACTGTGACATGGCCATCACTGACCTGCTGCACACTGTGACATGGCCCCACAGTGACGTGGCCACTACTGACCTGCTGCCCACTGTGACATGACCCCCATAGTGACATGGCCACCACTGACCTGCTGCCCACTGTGACATGGCCCCAACAGTGACATGGCCACTACTGACCCGCTGACCACTGTGACATAGCCCCACAGTGACATGGCCACCACTGACCTGCTGCCCACTGTGACATAGCCCCCACAGTGACATGGCAACCAGTGGCCTGTTACTCACTGTGACATGGCCATCACTGACCTGCTGCACACTGTGACATGGCCCCACAGTGACGTGGCCACTACTGACCTGCTGCCCACTGTGACATGGTCCCCATAGTGACATGGCCACCACTGACCTGCTGCCCACTGGGACATGGCCCACATAGTGACATGGCCACCACTGACCTGCTGCCCACTGTGACATAGCCCCCACAGTGACATGGCAACCAGTGGCCTGTTACTCACTGTGACATGGCCATCACTGACCTGCTGCACACTGTGACATGACCTCACAGTGACATGGCCACCTGTGAACTGCTGCCCAATGTGACATAGCCCCCATAGTGACATGGCCACCACTGACCTGCTGCCCACTGTGACATGGCCACCATAGTGACACGGCCAGCACTGACCTGCTGCCCACTGTGACATAGCCCCCACAGTGACATGGCAACCTGTGGCCTGTTGCTCACTGTGACATGGCCATCACTGACCTGCTGCACACTGTGACATGGCTCCACAGTGACGTGGCCACTACTGACCTCCTGCTCACTGTGACATAGCCCCCATAGTGACATGGCCATCACTGACCTGCTGCCCACTGTGACATGGCCCCCATAGTCCTATGGCCACCACTGACCTGCTGCCCACTGTGACATAGCCCCACAGTGACATGGGCACCACTGACCTGCTGCCCACTGTGACATGGCCCCCATAGTCCTATGGCCACCACTGACCTGCTGACCACTGTGACATAGCCCCCACAGTGACATGGCAACCAGTGACCTGTTGCTCACTGTGACATGGCCACCACTGACCTGCTGCACACTGTGACATGACCTCACAGTGACGTGGCCACTACTGACCTGCTGCTCACTGTGACATGGCCCCCATATTGACATGGCCACCACTGACCTGCTGCCCACTGTGACATGGCCCCCATAGTGACATGGCAACCACTTACCTGCTGCCCACTGTGACATAGCCCCCACAGTGACATGGCAACCAGTGGCCTGTTGCTCACTGCTACATGGCCATCACTGACCTGCTGCACACTGTGACAACGCCCCACAGTGACGTGGCCACTACTGACCTGCTGCCCACTGTGAAATGGCCCCCATAGTGACATGGCCACTACTGACCTGCTGCCCACTGTGACATAGCCCCACAGTGACTTGGGCACCACTGAATGCTGCCCACTGTGACATGGCCCCCATAGTGAAATGGCCACCACTGACCTGCTGCCCACTGTGACAAAGCCCCCACAGTAACATGGCAACCAGTGGCCTGTTGCTCACTGTGACATGGCCATCACTGACCTGCTGCACACTGTGACATGGCCCCACAGTGACGTGGCCACTACTGACCTGCTGCCCACTGTGACATGGCCCCCATAGTGACGTGGCCACCACTGACCTGCTGCCCACTGTGACATAGCCACCACAGTGACATGGCAACCAGTGGCCTGTTGCTCACTGTGACATGGCCACCACTGACCTGCTGCACACTGTGATATGACCTCACAGTGACATGGCCACCACTGACCTGCTGTCCAATGTGACATAGCCCCCATAGTGACATGGCCACCACTGACCTGCTGCCCACTGTGACATGGCCCCCATAGTGACAAGGCCACCACTGACCTGCTGCCCATTGTGACATGGCCCCAACAGTGACATGGCCACTACTGACCCGCTGACCACTGTGACATAGCCCCACAGTGACATGGCCACCACTGACCTGCTGCCCACTTTGACATTTCCCCCACAGTGACATGGCAACCAGTGGCCTGTTGCTCATTGTGACATGGCCATCACTGACCTGCTGCACACTGTGACATGGCCCCACAGTGACGTGGCCACCACTGACCTGCTGCCCACTGTGACTTGGCCCCCATAGTGACATGGCCACCACTGACCTGCTGCTCACTGTGACATGGCCCCCATAGTGACATGGCCACCACTGACCTGCTGCCCACTGTGACATAGCCCCCACAGTGACATGGCAACCAGTGGCCTGTTGCTCACTGTGAAATGGCCACCACTGACCTGCTGCACACTGTGATATGACCTCACAGTGACATGGCCACCACTGACCTGCTGCCCAATGTGACATAGCCCAGATAGTGACATGGCCACCACTGACCTCCTGCCCACTGTGACATAGTCCCCACAGTGACATGGCAAACAGTGGCCTGTTACTCACTGTGACATGGCCATCACTGACCTGCTGCACACTGTGACATGGCCCCACAGTGACGTGGCCACTACTGACCTGCTGCCCACTGTGACATGGTCCCCATAGTGACATGGCCACCACTGAACTGCTGCCCACTGGGACATGGCCCACATAGTGACATGGCCACCACTGACCTGCTGCCTACTGTGACATAGCCCCCACAGTGACATGGCAACCAGTGGCCTGTTACTCACTGTGACATGGCCACCACTGACCTGCTGCACACTGTGACATGACCTCACAGTGACATGGCCACCACTGAACTGCTGCCCAATGTGACATAGCCCCCATAGTGACATGGCCACCACTGACCTGCTGCCCACTGTGACATGGCCACCATAGTGACACGGCCAGCACTGACCTGCTGCCCACTGTGACATAGCCCCCACAGTGACATGGCAACCAGTGGCCTGTTGCTCACTGTGACATGGCCACCACTGACCTGCTGCACAGTGTGACATGACCTCACAGTGACATGGCCACCACTGACCTGCTGCCCAATGTGACATAGCCCCAACAGTGACATGGCCACCACTGACCCGCTGACCACTGTGACATAGCCCCACAGTGACTTGGGCACCACTGACCTGCTGCCCACTGTGTCATAGCCCCCACAGTGACATGGCAACCAGTAGCCTGTTACTCACTGTGACATGGCCATCACTGACCTGCTGCACACTGTGACATGGCCCCACAGTGACGTGGCCACTACTGACCTGCTGCCCACTGTGACATGGCCCCCATAGTGACATGGCCACCACTGACCTGCTGCCCACTGTGACATGGCCCCCATAGTGACATGGCCAAAACTGACCTGCTGCCCAATGTGATATAGCCCCCACAGTGCCATGGCAACCAGTGGCCTGTTACTCACTGTGACATGGCCATCACTGACCTGCTGCACACTGTGACATGGCCCCACAGTGACGTGGCCACTACTGACCTGCTGCTCACTGTGACATGGCCCCCATATTGACATGGCCACCACTGACCTGCTGCCCACTGTGACATGGCCCCCATAGTGACATGGCAACCACTTACCTGCTGCCCACTGTGACATAGCCCCCACAGTGACATGGCAACCAGTGGCCTGTTGCTCACTGCTACATGGCCATCACTGACCTGCTGCACACTGTGACAACGCCCCACAGTGACGTGGCCACTACTGACCTGCTGCCCACTGTGAAATGGCCCCCATAGTGACATGGCCACTACTGACCTGCTGCCCACTGTGACATGGCCCCCATAGTGAAATGGCCACCACTGACCTGCTGCCCACTGTGACAAAGCCCCCACAGTAACATGGCAACCAGTGGCCTGTTGCTCACTGTGACATGGCCATCACTGACCTGCTGCACACTGTGACATGGCCCCACAGTGACGTGGCCACTACTGACCTGCTGCCCACTGTGACATGGCCCCCATAGTGACGTGGCCACCACTGACCTGCTGCCCACTGTGACATAGCCACCACAGTGACATGGCAACCAGTGGCCTGTTGCTCACTGTGACATGGCCACCACTGACCTGCTGCACACTGTGACATGACCTCACAGTGACATGGCCACCACTGACCTGCTGTCCAATGTGACATAGCCCCCATAGTGACATGGCCACCACTGACCTGCTGCCCACTGTGACATGGCCCCCATAGTGACAAGGCCACCACTGACCTGCTGCCCATTGTGACATGGCCCCAACAGTGACATGGCCACTACTGACCCGCTGACCACTGTGACATAGCCCCACAGTGACATGGCCACCACTGACCTGCTGCCCACTGTGACATTTCCCCCACAGTGACATGGCAACCAGTGGCCTGTTGCTCATTGTGACATGGCCATCACTGACCTGCTGCACACTGTGACATGGCCCCACAGTGACGTGGCCACCACTGACCTGCTGCCCACTGTGACTTGGCCCCCATAGTGACATGGCCACCACTGACCTGCTGCTCACTGTGACATGGCCCCCATAGTGACATGGCCACCACTGACCTGCTGCCCACTGTGACATAGCCCCCACAGTGACATGGCAACCAGTGGCCTGTTGCTCACTGTGAAATGGCCACCACTGACCTGCTGCACACTGTGATATGACCTCACAGTGACATGGCCACCACTGACCTGCTGCCCAATGTGACATAGCCCAGATAGTGACATGGCCACCACTGACCTCCTGCCCACTGTGACATAGTCCCCACAGTGACATGGCAAACAGTGGCCTGTTACTCACTGTGACATGGCCATCACTGACCTGCTGCACACTGTGACATGGCCCCACAGTGACGTGGCCACTACTGACCTGCTGCCCACTGTGACATGGTCCCCATAGTGACATGGCCACCACTGAACTGCTGCCCACTGGGACATGGCCCACATAGTGACATGGCCACCACTGACCTGCTGCCTACTGTGACATAGCCCCCACAGTGACATGGCAACCAGTGGCCTGTTACTCACTGTGACATGGCCACCACTGACCTGCTGCACACTGTGACATGACCTCACAGTGACATGGCCACCACTGAACTGCTGCCCAATGTGACATAGCCCCCATAGTGACATGGCCACCACTGACCTGCTGCCCACTGTGACATGGCCACCATAGTGACACGGCCAGCACTGACCTGCTGCCCACTGTGACATAGCCCCCACAGTGACATGGCAACCAGTGGCCTGTTGCTCACTGTGACATGGCCACCACTGACCTGCTGCACAGTGTGACATGACCTCACAGTGACATGGCCACCACTGACCTGCTGCCCAATGTGACATAGCCCCCATAGTGACATGGCCACCATTGACCTGCTGCCCACTGTGACATGGCCCCCATAGTGACATGGCCAAAACTGAGCTGCTGCCCACTGTGAAATAGCCCCCACAGTGACGTGGCAATCAGTGGCCTGTTGCTCACTGTGACATGGCCATCACTGACCTGCTGCACACTGTGACATGGCCGCACATTGACGTGGTCACTACTGACCTGCTGCCCACTGTGACATGGCCCCCACAGTGACATGGCCACCACTGACCTGCTGCCCACTGTGACATAGCCCCCACAGTGACATGGCATCCAGTGGCCTGTTGCTCACTGTGACATGGCCACCACTGACATGCTGCACACTGTGACATGACCTCACAGTGACATGACCACCACTGACATTTTGCCCAGTGTGACATGGCCCCCATAGTGACAGGGCCACCACTGACCTGCTGCCCACTGTGACAATGCCCCCATAGTGACAGGGCCAGCACTGACCTGCTGCCCACTGTGACATAGCCCCGACAGTGACATGGCAACCAGTGGCCTGTTGCTGACTGTGACATGGCCACCACTGACCTGTTGCCCACTGTGACATGACCTCACAGTGACATGGCCACCACTGACCTGCTGCCCACTGTGACATGGCCCCCACAGTGACATGGCAACCAGTGGCCTGTTGCTCACTGTGACATGGCCATCACTGACCTGCTGCACACTGTGACATGGCCCCAGAGTGACGTGGCCAATACTGACCTGCTGCTCACTGTGACATGGTCCCCATAGTGACATGGCCACCACTGACCTGCTGCCCACTGTGACATAGCCCCCACAGTGACATGGCAACCAGTGGCCTGTTGCTCACTGTGACATGGCCACCACTGACCTGCTGCCCACTGTGACATGGACTCATAGTGACATGGCCACCACTGACCTGCTGCCCGCTGTGACATGGTCCCCACAGTGACATGGCCACCAATGATCTGCTGACCACTGTGACATAGCCCCCACAGTGACATGGCAACCAGTGGCCTGTTGCTCACTGTGACATGGCCACCACTGACCTGTTGCACACTGTGACATGACCTCACAGTGAGATGGCCACCACTGAGCTGCTGCCCAATGTGACATGGCCCCCATAGTGACATGGCCACCACTGACCTGCTGCCCACTGTGACATGGCCCCAACAGTGACTTGGGCACCACTGACCTGCTGCCCACTGTGACATGGCCCCCATAGTGACAGGGCCAGCACTGACCTGCTGCCCACTGTGACATAGCCCCGACAGTGACATGGCAACCAGTGGCCTGTTGCTCACTGTGACATGACCTCACAGTGACATGGCCACCACTGACCTGCTGCCCACTGTGACATGGCCCCCACAGTGACATGGCAACCAGTGGGCTGTTGCTCACTGTGACATGGCCATCACTGACCTGCTGCACACTGTGACATGGCCCCAGAGTGACGTGGCCACTACTGACCTGCTGCTCACTGTGACATGGCCCCCATAGTGACATGGCCACCACTGACCTGCTGCCCACTGTGACATAGCCCCCACAGTGACATGGCAACCAGTGGCCTGTTGCTCACTGTGACATGGCCACCACTGACCTGCTGCACACTGTGACATGACCTCACAGTGACATGGCCACCACTGACCTGCTGCCCAATGTGACATAGCCCCCATAGTGACATGGCCAGCACTGACCTGCTGCCCAATGTGACATAGCCCCCATACTGACATGGCCAGCACTGACCTGCTGCCCACTGTGACATGGCCCCCATAGTGACATGGCCACCACTGACCTGCTGCACACTGTGACATGACCTCACAGTGACATGGCCACCACTGACCTGCTGCCCACTGTGACATGGCCCCCACAGTGACATGGCAACCAGTGGCCTGTTGCTCACTGTGACATGGCCATCACTGACCTGCTGCACACTGTGACATGTCCTCACAGTGACATGGCCACAACTGACCTGTTGCCCACTGTGACATAGCCCCCATAGTGACATGGCCACCACTGACCTGCTGCCCACTGTGACATAGCCCCCACAGTGACATGGCAACCAGTGGCCTGTTGCTCACTGTGACATAGGCCCACAGTGACTTGGGCACCACTGACTGGTGCCCACTGTGACATGGCCCCCATAGTGACATGGCCACCACTGACCTGCTGCCCACTGTGACATGGCCCCCATAGTGACATGGCCACAACTGACCTGCTGCCCACTGTGACATAGCCACCACAGTGACATGGCAACCAGTGGCCTGTTACTCACTGTGACATGGACACCACTGACCTGCTGCACACTGTGATATGACCTCAGAGTGACATGGCCACCACTGACCTCCTGCCCAATGTGACATAGCCCCCATAGTGACATGGCCACCATTGACCTGCTGCCCACTGTGACATGGCCCGCATAGTGACATGGCCAAAACTGACCTGCTGCCCACTGTGACATAGCCCCCACAGTGACATGGCAACCAGTGGCCTGTTGCTCACTGTGACATGGCCATCACTGACCTGCTGCACACTGTGACATGGCCCCACAGTGACGTGCCACTACTGACCTGCTGCCCACTGTGACATAGCCCCACAGTGACTTGGGCACCACTGACTGCTGCCCACTGTGACATGGCCCCCATAGTGACATGGCCAACACTGACCTGCTGCCCACTGTGATATAGCCCCACAGTGACTTGGGCACCACTGACTGCTGCCCAATGTGACATGGCCCCCATTGTAACATGGCCACCACTGACCTGCTGCACACTGTGACATGGCCCCCACAGTGACATGGCCACCACTGACCTGCTGCCCACTGTGACATAGACCCCACAGTGACATGGCATCCAGTGGCCTGTTGCTCACTGTGACATGGCCACCACTGACATGCTGCACACTGTGACATGACCTCACAGTGACATGACCACCACTGACATGTTGCCCAGTGTGACATGGCCCCCATAGTGACAGGGCCACCACTGACCTGCTGCCCACTGTGACATTGCCCCCATAGTGACAGGGCCAGCACTGACCTGCTGCCCACTGTGACATAGCCCCGACAGTGACATGGCAACCAGTGGCCTGTTGCTCACTGTGACATGGCCACCACTGACCTGTTGCACACTGTGACATGACCTCACAGTGACATGGCCACCACTGACCTGCTGCCCACTGTGACATGGCCCCCACAGTGACATGGCAACCAGTGGCCTGTTGCTCACTGTGACGTGGCCATCACTGACCTGCTGCACACTGTGACATGGCCCCAGAGTGACGTGGCCACTACTGACGTGCTGCTCACTGTGACATGGCCCCCATAGTGACATGGCCACCACTGACCTGCTGCCCACTGTGACATAGCCCCCACAGTGACATGGCCAGCACTGACCTGCTGCCCACTGTGACATAGACCCGACAGTGACATGGCAACCAGTGGCCTGTTACTCACTGTGCCATGGCCATCACTGACCTGCTGCACACTGTGAAATGGCCCCACAGTGACGTGGCCACTACTGTCCTGCTGCTCACTGTGACATGGCCCCCATAGTGACGTGGCCACCACTGACCTGCTGCCCACTGTGACATGGCCCCCATAGTGACATGGCCACCACTGACCTGCTGCCCACTGTGACATAGCCCCCACAGTGACATGGCAACCAGTGGCCTGTTGCTCACTGTGAAATGGCCACCACTGACCTGCTGCACACTGTGATATGACCTCACAGTGACATGGCCACCACTGACCTGCTGCCCAATGTGACATAGCCCAGATAGTGACATGGCCACCACTGACCTCCTGCCCACTGTGACATAGTCCCCACAGTGACATGGCAAACAGTGGCCTGTTACTCACTGTGACATGGCCATCACTGACCTGCTGCACACTGTGACATGGCCCCACAGTGACGTGGCCACTACTGACCTGCTGCCCACTGTGACATGGTCCCCATAGTGACATGGCCACCACTGAACTGCTGCCCACTGGGACATGGCCCACATAGTGACATGGCCACCACTGACCTGCTGCCTACTGTGACATAGCCCCCACAGTGACATGGCAACCAGTGGCCTGTTACTCACTGTGACATGGCCACCACTGACCTGCTGCACACTGTGACATGACCTCACAGTGACATGGCCACCACTGAACTGCTGCCCAATGTGACATAGCCCCCATAGTGACATGGCCACCACTGACCTGCTGCCCACTGTGACATGGCCACCATAGTGACACGGCCAGCACTGACCTGCTGCCCACTGTGACATAGCCCCCACAGTGACATGGCAACCAGTGGCCTGTTGCTCACTGTGACATGGCCACCACTGACCTGCTGCACAGTGTGACATGACCTCACAGTGACATGGCCACCACTGACCTGCTGCCCAATGTGACATAGCCCCCATAGTGACATGGCCACCATTGACCTGCTGCCCACTGTGACATGGCCCCCATAGTGACATGGCCAAAACTGAGCTGCTGCCCACTGTGAAATAGCCCCCACAGTGACGTGGCAATCAGTGGCCTGTTGCTCACTGTGACATGGCCATCACTGACCTGCTGCACACTGTGACATGGCCGCACATTGACGTGGTCACTACTGACCTGCTGCCCACTGTGACATGGCCCCCACAGTGACATGGCCACCACTGACCTGCTGCCCACTGTGACATAGCCCCCACAGTGACATGGCATCCAGTGGCCTGTTGCTCACTGTGACATGGCCACCACTGACATGCTGCACACTGTGACATGACCTCACAGTGACATGACCACCACTGACATTTTGCCCAGTGTGACATGGCCCCCATAGTGACAGGGCCACCACTGACCTGCTGCCCACTGTGACAATGCCCCCATAGTGACAGGGCCAGCACTGACCTGCTGCCCACTGTGACATAGCCCCGACAGTGACATGGCAACCAGTGGCCTGTTGCTGACTGTGACATGGCCACCACTGACCTGTTGCCCACTGTGACATGACCTCACAGTGACATGGCCACCACTGACCTGCTGCCCACTGTGACATGGCCCCCACAGTGACATGGCAACCAGTGGCCTGTTGCTCACTGTGACATGGCCATCACTGACCTGCTGCACACTGTGACATGGCCCCAGAGTGACGTGGCCAATACTGACCTGCTGCTCACTGTGACATGGTCCCCATAGTGACATGGCCACCACTGACCTGCTGCCCACTGTGACATAGCCCCCACAGTGACATGGCAACCAGTGGCCTGTTGCTCACTGTGACATGGCCACCACTGACCTGCTGCCCACTGTGACATGGACTCATAGTGACATGGCCACCACTGACCTGCTGCCCGCTGTGACATGGTCCCCACAGTGACATGGCCACCAATGATCTGCTGACCACTGTGACATAGCCCCCACAGTGACATGGCAACCAGTGGCCTGTTGCTCACTGTGACATGGCCACCACTGACCTGTTGCACACTGTGACATGACCTCACAGTGAGATGGCCACCACTGAGCTGCTGCCCAATGTGACATGGCCCCCATAGTGACATGGCCACCACTGACCTGCTGCCCACTGTGACATGGCCCCAACAGTGACTTGGGCACCACTGACCTGCTGCCCACTGTGACATGGCCCCCATAGTGACAGGGCCAGCACTGACCTGCTGCCCACTGTGACATAGCCCCGACAGTGACATGGCAACCAGTGGCCTGTTGCTCACTGTGACATGACCTCACAGTGACATGGCCACCACTGACCTGCTGCCCACTGTGACATGGCCCCCACAGTGACATGGCAACCAGTGGGCTGTTGCTCACTGTGACATGGCCATCACTGACCTGCTGCACACTGTGACATGGCCCCAGAGTGACGTGGCCACTACTGACCTGCTGCTCACTGTGACATGGCCCCCATAGTGACATGGCCACCACTGACCTGCTGCCCACTGTGACATAGCCCCCACAGTGACATGGCAACCAGTGGCCTGTTGCTCACTGTGACATGGCCACCACTGACCTGCTGCACACTGTGACATGACCTCACAGTGACATGGCCACCACTGACCTGCTGCCCAATGTGACATAGCCCCCATAGTGACATGGCCAGCACTGACCTGCTGCCCAATGTGACATAGCCCCCATACTGACATGGCCAGCACTGACCTGCTGCCCACTGTGACATGGCCCCCATAGTGACATGGCCACCACTGACCTGCTGCACACTGTGACATGACCTCACAGTGACATGGCCACCACTGACCTGCTGCCCACTGTGACATGGCCCCCACAGTGACATGGCAACCAGTGGCCTGTTGCTCACTGTGACATGGCCATCACTGACCTGCTGCACACTGTGACATGTCCTCACAGTGACATGGCCACAACTGACCTGTTGCCCACTGTGACATAGCCCCCATAGTGACATGGCCACCACTGACCTGCTGCCCACTGTGACATAGCCCCCACAGTGACATGGCAACCAGTGGCCTGTTGCTCACTGTGACATAGGCCCACAGTGACTTGGGCACCACTGACTGGTGCCCACTGTGACATGGCCCCCATAGTGACATGGCCACCACTGACCTGCTGCCCACTGTGACATGGCCCCCATAGTGACATGGCCACAACTGACCTGCTGCCCACTGTGACATAGCCACCACAGTGACATGGCAACCAGTGGCCTGTTACTCACTGTGACATGGACACCACTGACCTGCTGCACACTGTGATATGACCTCAGAGTGACATGGCCACCACTGACCTCCTGCCCAATGTGACATAGCCCCCATAGTGACATGGCCACCATTGACCTGCTGCCCACTGTGACATGGCCCGCATAGTGACATGGCCAAAACTGACCTGCTGCCCACTGTGACATAGCCCCCACAGTGACATGGCAACCAGTGGCCTGTTGCTCACTGTGACATGGCCATCACTGACCTGCTGCACACTGTGACATGGCCCCACAGTGACGTGCCACTACTGACCTGCTGCCCACTGTGACATAGCCCCACAGTGACTTGGGCACCACTGACTGCTGCCCACTGTGACATGGCCCCCATAGTGACATGGCCAACACTGACCTGCTGCCCACTGTGATATAGCCCCACAGTGACTTGGGCACCACTGACTGCTGCCCAATGTGACATGGCCCCCATTGTAACATGGCCACCACTGACCTGCTGCACACTGTGACATGGCCCCCACAGTGACATGGCCACCACTGACCTGCTGCCCACTGTGACATAGACCCCACAGTGACATGGCATCCAGTGGCCTGTTGCTCACTGTGACATGGCCACCACTGACATGCTGCACACTGTGACATGACCTCACAGTGACATGACCACCACTGACATGTTGCCCAGTGTGACATGGCCCCCATAGTGACAGGGCCACCACTGACCTGCTGCCCACTGTGACATTGCCCCCATAGTGACAGGGCCAGCACTGACCTGCTGCCCACTGTGACATAGCCCCGACAGTGACATGGCAACCAGTGGCCTGTTGCTCACTGTGACATGGCCACCACTGACCTGTTGCACACTGTGACATGACCTCACAGTGACATGGCCACCACTGACCTGCTGCCCACTGTGACATGGCCCCCACAGTGACATGGCAACCAGTGGCCTGTTGCTCACTGTGACGTGGCCATCACTGACCTGCTGCACACTGTGACATGGCCCCAGAGTGACGTGGCCACTACTGACGTGCTGCTCACTGTGACATGGCCCCCATAGTGACATGGCCACCACTGACCTGCTGCCCACTGTGACATAGCCCCCACAGTGACATGGCCAGCACTGACCTGCTGCCCACTGTGACATAGACCCGACAGTGACATGGCAACCAGTGGCCTGTTACTCACTGTGCCATGGCCATCACTGACCTGCTGCACACTGTGAAATGGCCCCACAGTGACGTGGCCACTACTGTCCTGCTGCTCACTGTGACATGGCCCCCATAGTGACGTGGCCACCACTGACCTGCTGCCCACTGTGACATGGCCCCCATAGTGACATGGCCACCACTGACCTGCTGCCCAATATGACATAGCCCCCACAGTTACATGGCAACCAGTGGCCTGTTGCTACTGTGACATGGCCACCACTGACCTGCTGCACACTGTGACATGACCTCACAATGACATGGCCACCACTGACCTGCTGCCCACTGTGACATGGCCCCCACAGTGACATGGCAACCAGTGGCCTGTTGCTCACTGTGAGATGGCCATCACTGACCTGCGGCACACTGTTACATGGCCCCACAGTAACGTGGCCACTACTGACCTGCTGCTCACTGTGACATGGCCCCAATAGTGACATGGCCACCACTGACCTGCTGCCCACTGTGACATAGCCCCACACTGACATGGGCACCACTGACCTGCTGCCCACTGTGACATGGCCCCCATAGTGCATTGGCCACCACTGACCTGCTGCCCGCTGTGACATAGCCCCCACAGTGACATGGCAACCAGTGGCCTGTTGCTCACTGTGACATGGCCATCACTGACCTGCTGCACACTGTGACATGGCTCCACAGTGACGTGGCCACTACTGACCTGCTGCCCACTGTGACATGGCCCCCATAGTGACATGGCCACCACTGACCTGCTGCCCACTGTGACATGGCCCCCATAGTGACATGGCCACCACTGACATGCTGCGCACTGTGACATAGCCCCCATAGTGACATGGCCACCATTGACCTGCTGCCCACTGTGACATGGCCCCCATAGTGACATGGCCACCACTGACATGCTGCCCACTGTGACATGGCCCCAACAGTGACATGGTCACCACTGACCCGCTGACCACTGTGACATACCCCCACTGTGACATGGCAACCAGTGGCCTGTTGCTCACTGTGACACGGCCATCACTGACCTGCTGCACACTGTGACATGGCCCCACAGTGACGTGGCCACTACTGACCTGCTGCCCACTGTGACATGGCCCCCATAGTGACATGGCCACCACTGACCTGCTGCCCACTGTGACATAGCCCCCACAGTGACATGGCAACCAGTGGCCTGTTGCTAATTGTGACATGGCCATCACTGACCTGCTGCACACTGTGACATGGCCCCACAGTGACGTGGCCACTACTGACTTGCTGCCCAATGTGACATAGCCCCCATAGTGACATGGCCACCACTGACCTGCTGCCCACTGTGACATGGCCCCCATAGTGACATGGCCAGCACTGACCTGCTGCCCACTGTGACATAGCCCCCACAGTGACATGGCAACCAGTGGCCTGTTACTCACTGTGACATGGCCATCACTGACCTGCTGCACACTGTGACATGGCCCCACAGTGACGTGGCCACTACTGACCTGCTGCCCACTGTGACATGGTCCCCATAGTGACATGGCCACCACTGACCTGCTGCCCACTGTGACATGGCCCCCATAGTGACATGGCCACCACTGACCTGCTGCCCACTGTGACATAGCCCCCACAGTGACATGGCAACCAGTGGCCTGTTACTCACTGTGACATGGCCACCACTGACCTGCTGCACACTGTGACATGACCTCACAGTGACATGGCCACCACTGAACTGCTGCCCAATGTGACATAGCCCCCATAGTGACATGGCCACCATTGACCTGCTGCCCACTGTAACATGGCCCCCATAGTGACATGGCCAAAACTGACCTGCTGCCCACTGTGACATAGCCCCCACAGTGAGATGGCAACCAGTGGCCTGTTGCTCACTGTGACATGGCCATCACTGACCTGCTGCACACTGTGACATGGCCCCAGAGTGACGTGGCCACTAATGACCTGCTGCTCACTGTGACATGGCCCCCATAGTGACATGGCCACCACTGACCTGCTGCCCACTGTGACATAGCCCCCACAGTGACATGGCAACCAGTGGCCTGTTGCTCACTGTGACATGGCCACCACTGACCTGCTGCATACTGTGACATGACCTCACAGTGACATGGCCACCACTGACCTGCTGCCCAATGTGACATAGCCCCCATAGTGACATGGCCAGCACTGACCTGCTGCCCAATGTGACATAGCCCCCATACTGACATGGCCAGCACTGACCTGCTGCCCACTGTGACATGGCCCCCATAGTGACATGGCCACCACTGACCTGCTGCCCAATGTGACATAGGCCCCATACTGACATGGCCAGTACTGACCTGCTGCCCACTGTGACATGGCCCCCATAGTGACATGGCCAGCACTGACCTGCTGCCCACTGTGACATAGACCCGACAGTGACATGGCAACCAGTGGCCTGTTACTCACTGTGCCATGGCCATCACTGACCTGCTGCACACTGTGAAATGGCCCCACAGTGACGTGGCCACTACTGTCCTGCTGCTCACTGTGACATGGCCCCCATAGTGACGTGGCCACCACTGACCTGCTGCCCACTGTGACATGGCCCCCATAGTGACATGGCCACCACTGACCTGCTGCCCAATATGACATAGCCCCCACAGTTACATGGCAACCAGTGGCCTGTTGCTACTGTGACATGGCCACCACTGACCTGCTGCACACTGTGACATGACCTCACAATGACATGGCCACCACTGACCTGCTGCCCACTGTGACATGGCCCCCACAGTGACATGGCAACCAGTGGCCTGTTGCTCACTGTGACATGGCCATCACTGACCTGCGGCACACTGTTACATGGCCCCACAGTAACGTGGCCACTACTGACCTGCTGCTCACTGTGACATGGCCCCAATAGTGACATGGCCACCACTGACCTGCTGCCCACTGTGACATGGCCCCAACAGTGACATGGCCACCACTGAACCTTTGACCACTGTGACATGGCCCCTCAGTGACGTGGCCACTACTGACCTGCTGCCCACTGTGACATGGCCCCCATAGTGACATGGCCACCACTGACCTGCTGCCCACTGTGACATGGCCCCCATAGTGACATGGCCACCACTGACCTGCTGCCCACTCTGACATAGCCCCCACAGTGACATGGCAACCAGTGGCCTGTTGCTCACTGTGACATGGTCATCACTGACCTGCTGCACACTGTGACATGGCCCCACAGTGACGTGGCCACTACTGACCTGCTGCTCACTGTGACATGGCCACCATAGTGACATGGCCACCACTGACCTGCTGCCCACTGTGACATGGCCCCAACAGTGACATGGCCACCACTGACCCGCTGACCACTGTGACATAGCCCCACACTGACATGGGCACCACTGACCTGCTGCCCACTGTGACATGGCCCCCATAGTGCCATGGCCACCACTGACCTGCTGCCCCCTGTGACATAGCCCCCACAGTGACATGGCAACCAGTGGCCTGTTGCTCACTGTGACATGGCCATCACTGACCTGCTGCACACTGTGACATGGCTCCACAGTGACGTGGCCACTACTGACCTGCTGCCCACTGTGACATGGCCCCCATAGTGACATGGCCACCACTGACCTGCTGCCCACTGTGACATGGCCCCCATAGTGACATGGCCACCACTGACCTGCTGCGCACTGTGACATAGCCCCCATAGTGACATGGCCACCATTGACCTGCTGCCCACTGTGACATGGCCCCCATAGTGACATGGCCACCACTGACATGCTGCCCACTGTGACATAGCCCCCACAGTGACATGGCAACCAGTGGCCTGTTGCTAATTGTGACATGGCCATCACTGACCTGCTGCACACTGTGACATGGCCCCACAGTGACGTGGCCACTACTGACTTGCTGCCCAATGTGACATAGCCCCCATAGTGACATGGCCAGCACTGACCTGCTGCCCACTGTGACATAGCCCCCACAGTGACATGGCAACCAGTGGCCTGTTACTCACTGTGACATGGCCATCACTGACCTGCTGCACACTGTGACATGGCCCCACAGTGACGTGGCCACTACTGACCTGCTGCCCACTGTGACATGGTCCCCATAGTGACATGGCCACCACTGACCTGCTGCCCACTGTGACATGGCCCCCATAGTGACATGGCCACCACTGACCTGCTGCCCACTGTGACATAGCCCCCACAGTGACATGGCAACCAGTGGCCTGTTACTCACTGTGACATGGCCACCACTGACCTGCTGCACACTGTGACATGACCTCACAGTGACATGGCCACCACTGAACTGCTGCCCAATGTGACATAGCCCCCATAGTGACATGGCCACCATTGACCTGCTGCCCACTGTAACATGGCCCCCATAGTGACATGGCCAAAACTGACCTGCTGCCCACTGTGACATAGCCCCCACAGTGAGATGGCAACCAGTGGCCTGTTGCTCACTGTGACATGGCCATCACTGACCTGCTGCACACTGTGACATGGCCCCAGAGTGACGTGGCCACTACTGACCTGCTGCTCACTGTGACATGGCCCCCATAGTGACATGGCCACCACTGACCTGCTGCCCACTGTGACATGGCCCCCACAGTGACATGGCAACCAGTGGCCTGTTGCTCACTGTGACATGGCCACCACTGACCTGCTGCATACTGTGACATGACCTCACAGTGACATGGCCACCACTGACCTGCTGCCCAATGTGACATAGCCCCCATAGTGACATGGCCAGCACTGACCTGCTGCCCAATGTGACATAGCCCCCATACTGACATGGCCAGCACTGACCTGCTGCCCACTGTGACATGGCCCCCATAGTGACATGGCCACCACTGACCTGCTGCCCAATGTGACATAGGCCCCATACTGACATGGCCAGTACTGACCTGCTGCCCACTGTGACATGGCCCCCATAGTGACATGGCCAGCACTGACCTGCTGCCCACTGTGACATAGACCCGACAGTGACATGGCAACCAGTGGCCTGTTACTCACTGTGCCATGGCCATCACTGACCTGCTGCACACTGTGAAATGGCCCCACAGTGACGTGGCCACTACTGTCCTGCTGCTCACTGTGACATGGCCCCCATAGTGACGTGGCCACCACTGACCTGCTGCCCACTGTGACATGGCCCCCATAGTGACATGGCCACGACTGACCTGCTGCCCAATATGACATAGCCCCCACAGTTACATGGCAACCAGTGGCCTGTTGCTACTGTGACATGGCCACCACTGACCTGCTGCACACTGTGACATGACCTCACAATGACATGGCCACCACTGACCTGCTGCCCACTGTGACATGGCCCCCACAGTGACATGGCAACCAGTGGCCTGTTGCTCACTGTGACATGGCCATCACTGACCTGCGGCACACTGTTACATGGCCCCACAGTAACGTGGCCACTACTGACCTGCTGCTCACTGTGACATGGCCCCAATAGTGACATGGCCACCACTGACCTGCTGCCCACTGTGACATGGCCCCAACAGTGACATGGCCACCACTGACCCTTTGACCACTGTGACATGGCCCCTCAGTGACGTGGCCACTACTGACCTGCTGCCCACTGTGACATGGCCCCCATAGTGACATGGCCACCACTGACCTGCTGCCCACTGTGACATGGCCCCCATAGTGACATGGCCACCACTGACCTGCTGCCCACTGTGACATAGCCCCCACAGTGACATGGCAACCAGTGGCCTGTTGCTCACTGTGACATGGTCATCACTGACCTGCTGCACACTGTGACATGGCCCCACAGTGACGTGGCCACTACTGACCTGCTGCTCACTGTGACATGGCCACCATAGTGACATGGCCACCACTGACCTGCTGCCCACTGTGACATGGCCCCCATAGTGCCATGGCTACCACTGACCTGCTGCCCCCTGTGACATAGCCCACACAGTGACATGGCAACCAGTGGCCTGTTGCTCACTGTGACATGGCCATCACTGACCTGCTGCACACTGTGACATGGCTCCACAGTGACGTGGCCACTACTGACCTGCTGCCCACTGTGACATGGCCCCCATAGTGACATGGCCACCACTGACCTGCTGCGCACTGTGACATAGCCCCCAGAGTGACATGGCCACCATTGACCTGCTGCCCACTGTGACATGGCCCCCATAGTGACATGGCCACCACTGACATGCTGCCCACTGTGACATGGCCCCAACAGTGACATGGTCACCACTGACCCGCTGACCACTGTGACATACCCCCACTGTGACATGGCAACCAGTGGCCTGTTGCTCACTGTGACACGGCCATCACTGACCTGCTGCACACTGTGACATGGCCCCACAGTGACGTGGCCACTACTGACCTGCTGCCCACTGTGACATGGCCCCCATAGTGACATGGCCACCACTGACCTGCTGCCCACTGTGACATAGCCCCCACAGTGACATGGCAACCAGTGGCCTGTTGCTAATTGTGACATGGCCATCACTGACCTGCTGCACACTGTGACATGGCCCCACAGTGACGTGGCCACTACTGACTTGCTGCCCAATGTGACATAGCCCCCATAGTGACATGGCCACCACTGACCTGCTGCCCACTGTGACATGGCCACCATAGTGACATGGCCAGCACTGACCTGCTGCCCACTGTGACATAGCCCCCACAGTGACATGGCAACCAGTGGCCTGTTACTCACTGTGACATGGCCATCACTGACCTGCTGCACACTGTGACATGGCCCCACAGTGACGTGGCCACTACTGACCTGCTGCCCACTGTGACATGGTCCCCATAGTGACATGGCCACCACTGACCTGCTGCCCACTGTGACATGGCCCCCATAGTGACATGGCCATCACTGACCTGCTGCCCACTGTGACATAGCCCCCACAGTGACATGGCAACCAGTGGCCTGTTACTCACTGTGACATGGCCACCACTGACCTGCTGCACACTGTGACATGACCTCACAGTGACATGGCCACCACTGACCCGCTGACCACTGTGACATAGCCCCACAGTGACTTGGGCACCACTGACCTGCTGCCCACTGTGACATGGCCCCCATAGTGACATGGCCACAACTGACCTGCTGCCCACTGTGACATAGCCCCCACAGTGACATGGCAACCAGTGGCCTGTTGCTCACTGTGACATGGCCATCACTTACCAGCTGCACACTGTGACATGGCCCCACAGTGACCTGGCCATCACTGACCTGCTGCCCACTGTGACATGGCCCCCATAGTGACATGGCCACCACTGACCTGCTGCCCGCTGTGACATATCCCCCACAGTGACATGGCAACCAGTGGCCTGTTGCTCACTGTGACATGACCTCACAGTGACATGGCCACCACTGAACTGCTGCCCAATGTGACATAGCCCCCATAGTGACATGGCCACCACTGACCTGCTCCACACTGTGACATGGCCCCCATAGTGACATGGCCACCACTGACCTGCTGCGCACTGTGACATAGCCCCCACAGTGACATGGCAACCAGTGGCCTGTTGCTCACTGTGACATGGCCACCACTGACCTGCTGCACACTGTGACATAGCCCCCATAGTGACATGGCCACCATTGACCTGCTGCCCACTGTGACATGGCCCCCATAGTGTCATGGCCAAAACTGACCTGCTGCCCACTGTGACATAGCCCCCACAGTGACATGGCAACCAGTGGCCTGTTGCTCACTGTGACATGGCCATAACTGACCTGCTGCACACTGTGACATGGCCCCACAGTGACGTGGCCACCACTGACCTGCTGCCCACTGTGACATAGCCCCCACAGTGACATGGCAACCAGTGGCCTGTTGCTCACTGTGACATGGCCATCACTGACCTGCTGCACACTGTGACATGGCCCCACAGTGACGTGTCCACTACTGACCTGCTGCCCACTGTGACATAGCCCCCATAGTGACATGGCCACCACTGACCTGCTGCCCACTGTGACATGGCCCCCATAGTGACATGGCCACCACTGACCTGCTGCACACTGTGACATAGCCCCCACAGTGACATGGCAACCAGTGGCCTGTTGCTCACTGTGACATGGCCACCACTGACCTGCTGCCCAATGTGACATAGCCCCCATAGTCACATGGCCACCACTGACCTGCTGCCCACTGTGACATGGCCACCATAGTGACACGGCCACCACTGACCTGCTGCCCACTGTGACATAGCCCCCACAGTGACATGGCAACCAGTGGCCTGTTGCTCACTGTGACATGGCCACCAGTGACCTACTGCACACTGTGACATGACCTCACAGTGACATGGCCACCACTGACCTGCTCCCCAATGTGACATAGCCCCCATAGTGACATGGCCAGCACTGACCTGCTGCCCAATGTGACATAGCCCCCATAGTGACATGGCCACCACTGACCTGCTGCCCACTGTGACATGGCCCGCATAGTGACATGGCCAGCACTGACCTGCTGCCCACTGTGACATAGCCCGCACAGTGAAATGGCAACCAGTGGCCTCTTGCTCACTTTACATGGCCACCACTGTCCTTCTGCACACTGTGACATGACCTCACAGTGACATGGCCACCACTGACCTGCTGCCCACTGTGACATAGCCCCCACAGTGACATGGCAACCAGTGGCCTGTTGCTCACTGTGACATGGCCACCACTGATCCGCTGACCACTGTGACATTGCCCCACAGTGACATGGCCACCACTGAACTGCTACCCACTGTGACATAGCCCCAATAGTGACATGGCCACCACTGACCTGCTGCCCACTATGACATGGCCCCCATAGTGACATGGCCACAACTGACCTTCTGCCCACTGTGACATAGCCCCCACAGTGACATGGCAACCAGTGGCCTGTTGCTCACTGTGACATGGCCCCCATAGTGACATGGCCACCACTGACATGCTGCGCATTGTCACATGGCCCCACAGTGACGTGGCCACCACTGACCTGCTGCCCACTGTGACATGGCCCCAGAGTGACGTGGCCACTACTGACCTGCTGCTCACTGTGACATGGCCCCCATAGTGACATGGCCACCACTGACCTGCTGCCCACTGTGACATGGCCCCCACAGTGACATGGCAACCAGTGGCCTGTTGCTCACTGTGACATGGCCACCACTGACCTGCTGCATACTGTGACATGACCTCACAGTGACATGGCCACCACTGACCTGCTGCCCAATGTGACATAGCCCCCATAGTGACATGGCCAGCACTGACCTGCTGCCCAATGTGACATAGCCCCCATACTGACATGGCCAGCACTGACCTGCTGCCCACTGTGACATGGCCCCCATAGTGACATGGCCACCACTGACCTGCTGCCCAATGTGACATAGGCCCCATACTGACATGGCCAGTACTGACCTGCTGCCCACTGTGACATGGCCCCCATAGTGACATGGCCAGCACTGACCTGCTGCCCACTGTGACATAGACCCGACAGTGACATGGCAACCAGTGGCCTGTTACTCACTGTGCCATGGCCATCACTGACCTGCTGCACACTGTGAAATGGCCCCACAGTGACGTGGCCACTACTGTCCTGCTGCTCACTGTGACATGGCCCCCATAGTGACGTGGCCACCACTGACCTGCTGCCCACTGTGACATGGCCCCCATAGTGACATGGCCACGACTGACCTGCTGCCCAATATGACATAGCCCCCACAGTTACATGGCAACCAGTGGCCTGTTGCTACTGTGACATGGCCACCACTGACCTGCTGCACACTGTGACATGACCTCACAATGACATGGCCACCACTGACCTGCTGCCCACTGTGACATGGCCCCCACAGTGACATGGCAACCAGTGGCCTGTTGCTCACTGTGACATGGCCATCACTGACCTGCGGCACACTGTTACATGGCCCCACAGTAACGTGGCCACTACTGACCTGCTGCTCACTGTGACATGGCCCCAATAGTGACATGGCCACCACTGACCTGCTGCCCACTGTGACAGGGCCCCCATAGTGACATGGCCACCACTGACCTGCTGCCCACTGTGACATGGCCCCCATAGTGACATGGCCACCACTGACCTGCTGCCCACTGTGACATAGCCCCCACAGTGACATGGCAACCAGTGGCCTGTTGCTCACTGTGACATGGTCATCACTGACCTGCTGCACACTGTGACATGGCCCCACAGTGACGTGGCCACTACTGACCTGCTGCTCACTGTGACATGGCCACCATAGTGACATGGCCACCACTGACCTGCTGCCCACTGTGACATGGCCCCAACAGTGACATGGCCACCACTGACCCGCTGACCACTGTGACATAGCCCCACACTGACATGGGCACCACTGACCTGCTGCCCACTGTGACATGGCCCCCATAGTGCCATGGCTACCACTGACCTGCTGCCCCCTGTGACATAGCCCACACAGTGACATGGCAACCAGTGGCCTGTTGCTCACTGTGACATGGCCATCACTGACCTGCTGCACACTGTGACATGGCTCCACAGTGACGTGGCCACTACTGACCTACTGCCCACTGTGACATGGCCCCCATAGTGACATGGCCACCACTGACCTGCTGCGCACTGTGACATAGCCCCCAGAGTGACATGGCCACCATTGACCTGCTGCCCACTGTGACATGGCCCCCATAGTGACATGGCCACCACTGACATGCTGCCCACTGTGACATGGCCCCAACAGTGACATGGTCACCACTGACCCGCTGACCACTGTGACATACCCCCACTGTGACATGGCAACCAGTGGCCTGTTGCTCACTGTGACACGGCCATCACTGACCTGCTGCACACTGTGACATGGCCCCACAGTGACGTGGCCACTACTGACCTGCTGCCCACTGTGACATGGACCCCATAGTGACATGGCCACCACTGACTTGCTGCCCACAGTGACATGGCCCCCATAGTGACATGGCCACCACTGACCTGCTGCCCACTGTGACATGGCCCCCATAGTGACATGGCCACCACTGACCTGCTGCCCACTGTGACAGGGCCCCCATAGTGACATGGCCACCACTGACTTGCTGCCCACTGTGACATAGCCCCCACAGTGACATGGCAACCAGTGGCCTGTTGCTCGCTGTGACATGGCTACCACTGACCTGCTGCACACTGTGACATGACCTCACAGTGACATGGCCAACACTGACCTGCTGCCCAATGTGACATAGCCCCCATAGTGACTTGGGCACCATTGACCTGCTGCCCACTGTGACATGGCCCCCATAGTGACATGGCCAAAACTGACATGCTGCCCACTGTGACATAGCCCCCACAGTGACATGGCAACCGGTGGCCTGTTGCTCACTGTGACATGGCCATCACTGACCTGCTGCACACTGTGACATGGCCCCACAGTGACGTGGCCACTACTGACGTGCTGCCCACTGTGACATGGCCCCCATAGTGACATGGCCACCACTGACCTGCTGCCCACTGTGACATGGCCCCCATAGTGACATGGCCACCACTGACCTGCTGCCCATTGTGACATAGACCCAACAGTGACATGGCAACCAGTGGCCTGTTGCTCACTGTGACATGGCCACCACTGACCTGCTGCCCATTGTGACATAGACCCAACAGTGACATGGCAACCAGTGGCCTGTTGCTCACTGTGACATGGCCATCACTGACCTGATGCACACCGTGACATGGCCCCACAGTGACGTGGCCACTACTGAACTGCTGCCCACTGTGACATGGCCCCCATAGTGACATGGCCACCACTGACCTTCTGCCCACTGTGACATGGCCCCCATAGTGACATGTCCACCACTGACCTGCTGCCCACTCTGACATGGCCCCCATAGTGACATGGCCACCACTGACCTGCTGCCCACTTTGACATAGCCCCCACAGTGACATGGCAACCAGTGGCCTGTTGCTCACTGTGACATGGCCATCACTGACCTGATGCACACTGTGACATGGCCCAACAGTGACATGGCCACTACTGACCTGCTGCCCACTGTGACATGGCCCCCATAGTGACATGGCCACCACTGACCTGCTGCCCACTGTGACATGGCCCCCATAGTGTCATGGCCACCACTGACCTGCTGCCCACTGTGACATAGCCCCCACAGTGACATGGCAACCAGTGGCCTGTTGCTCACTGTGACATGGCCACCACTGACCTGCTGCACACTGTGACATAGACCCCACAGTGACATGGCAACCAGTGGCCTGTTGCACACTGTGACATGGCCACTACTGACCTGATGCCCACTGTGACATGGCCCCCATAGTGACATGGCCACCACTGACCTGCTGCCCACTGTGACATGGCCCCCATAGTGACATGGCCACCACTGACTTGCTGCCCACTGTGACATGGCCCCCATAGTGACATGGCCACCACTGACCTGCTGCCCACTGTGACATGGCCCCCATAGTGACATGGCCACCACTGACCTGCTGCCCACTGTGACATGGCCCCCATAGTGACATGGCCACCACTGACCTGCTGCCCACTGTGACATGGCCCCCATAGTGACATGTCCACCACTGACTTGCTGCCCACTGTGACATAGCCCCCACAGTGACATGGCAACCAGTGGCCTGTTGCTCGCTGTGACATGGCCACCACTGACCTGCTGCACACTGTGACATGACCTTACAGTGACATGGCCAACACTGACCTGCTCCCCAATGTGACATAGCCCCCATAGTGACTTGGGCACCATTGACCTGCTGCCCACTGTGACATGGCCCCCATAGTGACTTGGCCAAAACTGACATGCTGCCCACTGTGACATAGCCCCCACAGTGACATGGCAACCGGTGGCCTGTTGCTCACTGTGACAGGGCCATCACTGACCTGCTGCACACTGTGACATGGCCCCACAGTGACGTGGCCACTACTGACCTGCTGCTCACTGCGACATGGCCCCCATATTGACATGGCCACCAATGACCTGCTGGCCACTGTGACATGGCCCCCATAGTGACACGGCCACCACTGACCTGCTGCCCACTGTGACATAGCCCCCACAGTGACATGGCAACCAGTGGCCTGTTACTCACTGTGACATGGCCATCACTGACCTGCTGCACACTGTGACATGGCCCCACAGTGACGTGGCCACTACTGACGTGCTGCCCACTGTGACTTGGCCCCCATAGTGACATGGCCACCACTGACCTGCTGCCCACTGTGACATGGCCCCCATAGTGACATGGCCACCACTGACCTGCTGCCCACTGTGACATAGCCCCCACAGTGACATGGCAACCAGTGGCCTGTTGTTCACTGTGACATGGCCACCACTGACCTGCTGCACACTGTGACATGACCTCACAGTGACATGGCCACCACTGTTCTGCTGCCCAATGTGACATAGCCCCCATAGTGACATGGCCACCATTGCCCTGCTGCCCACTGTGACATGGCCCCCATAGTGACATGGCCACCACTGACCTGCTGCCCATTGTGACATAGACCCAACAGTGACATGGCAACCAGTGGCCTGTTGCTCACTGTGACATGGCCATCACTGACCTGCTGCTCACCGTGACATGGCCCCACAGTGACGTGGCCACTACTGAACTGCTGCCCACTGTGACATGTCCCCCATAGTGACATGGCCACCACTGACCTGCTGCCCACTGTGACATGGCCCCCATAGTGACATGTCCACCACTGACCTGCTGCCCACTGTGACATGGCCCCCATAGTGACATGGCCACCACTGACCTGCTGCCCACTTTGACATAGCCCCCACAGTGACATGGCAACCAGTGGCCTGTTGCTCACTGTGACATGGCCATCACTGACCTGCTGCACACTGTGACATGGCCCCACAGTGACGTGGCCACTACTGACCTGCTGCCCACTGTGACATGGCCCCCATATTGACATGGCCACCACTGACCTGCTGCCCACTGTGACATAGCCCCCACAGTGACATGGCAACCAGTGGCCTGTTGCTCACTGTGACATGGCCATCACTGACCTGCTGCACACTGTGACATGGCCCAACAGTGACATGGCCACTACTGACCTGCTGCCCACTGTGACATGGCCCCCATAGTGACATGGCCACCACTGACCTGCTGCCCACTGTAACATGGCCCCCATAGTGTCATGGCCACCACTGACCTGCTGCCCACTGTGACATAGCCCCCACAGTGACATGGCAACCAGTGGCCTGTTGCTCACTGTGACATGGCCACCACTGACCTGCTGCACACTGTGACATAGACCCCACAGTGACATGGCAACCAGTGGCCTGTTGCACACTGTGACATGGCCACTACTGACCTGATGCCCACTGTGACATGGCCCCCATAGTGACATGGCCACCACTGACCTGCTGCCCACTGTGACATGGCCACCATAGTGACACGGCCACCACTGACCTGCTGCCCACTGTGACATAGCCCCCACAGTGACATCGCAACCAGTGGCCTGTTACTCACTGTGACATGGCCATCACTGACCTGCTGCACACTGTGACATGGCCCCACAGTGACGTGGCCACTACTGACCTGCTGCCCACTGTGACATGGCCCCCATAGTGACATGGCCACCACTGACCTGCTGCCCACTGTGACATGGCCCCCATAGTGACATGGCCACCACTGACCTGCTGCCCACTGTGACATAGCCCCCACAGTGACATGGCAACCAGTGGCCTGTTGCTCACTGTGACATGGCCACCACTGACCTGCTGCACACTGTGACATGACCTCACAGTGACATGGCCACCACTGTTCTGCTGCCCAATGTGACATAGCCCCCATAGTGACATGGCCACCACTGACCTGCTGCCCATTGTGACATAGACCCAACAGTGACATGGCAACCCGTGGCCTGTTGCTCACTGTGACATGGCCATCACTGACCTGCTGCACACCGTGAAATGGCCCCACGGTGACGTGGCCACTACTGACCTGCTGCCCACTGTGACATGGCCCCCATAGTGACATGGCCACCACTGACCTTCTGCCCACTGTGACATGGCCCCCATAGTGACATGGCCACCACTGACCTGCTGCCCACTGTGACATGGCCCCCATAGTGACATGGCTACCACTGACCTGCTGCCCACTTTGACATAGCCCCCACAGTGACATGGCAACCAGTGGCCTGTTGCTCACTGTGACATGGCCATCACTGACCTGCTGCACACTGTGACATGGCCCCACAGTGACGTGGCCACTACTGACCTGCTGCCCACTCTGACATGGCCCCCATATTGACATGGCCACCACTGACCTGCTGCCCACTGTGACATAGCCCCCACAGTGACATGGCAACCAGTGGCCTGTTGCTCACTGTGACATGGCCATCACTGACCTGCTGCACACTGTGACATGGCCCAACAGTGACATGGCCACTACTGACCTGCTGCCCACTGTGACATGGCCCCCATAGTGACATGGCCACCACTGACCTGCTGACCACTGTGACATGGCCCCCATAGTGTCATGGCCACCACTGACCTGCTGCCCACTGTGACATAGCCCCCACAGTGACATGGCAACCAGTGGCCTGTTGCTCACTGTGACATGGCCACCACTGACCTGCTGCACACTGTGACATGACCTCACAGTGACATGGCCACCACTGACCTGCTGCCCAATGTGACTTAGCCCCCATAGTGACATGGCCACCATTGACCTGCTGCCCACTGTGACATGGCCCCCATAGTGACATGGCCAAAACTGACCTGCTGCCCACTGTGACATAGACCCCACAGTGACATGGCAACCAGTGGCCTGTTGCTCACTGTGACATGGCCACTACTGACCTGCTGCCCACTGTGACATGGCCCCCATAGTGACATGGCCACCACTGACCTGCTGCCCACTGTGACATGGCCCCCATAGTGACATGGCCACCACTGACCTGCTGCCCACTGTGACATAGCCCCCACAGTGACATGGCAGCCAGTGGCCTGTTGCTCACTGCGACATGGCCACCATTGACATGCTGCACACTGTGACATGGCCCCACAGTGACGTGGCCACTACTGACCTGCTGCCCACTGTGACATGGCCCCCATAGTGACATGGCCACCACTGACCTGCTGCCCACTTTGACATGGCCCCCATAGTGACATGGCCACCACTGACCTGCTGCCCACTGTGACATAGCCCCCAAAGTGACATGGCAACCAGTGGCCTGTTTCTCACTGTGACATGGCCACCACTGACCTGCTGCCCACTGTGACATGTCCCCAACAGTGACATGGCCACTACTGACCCGCTGACCACTGTGACATTGCCCCACAGTGACTTGGGCACCACTGACCTGCTGCCCACTGTGACATGGCCCCCATAGTGACATGGCCACCACTGACCTGCTGCCCACTGTGACATAGCACCCACAGTGACATGGCAACCAGTGGCCTGTTGCTCATTGTGACATGGCCATCACTGACCTGTTGCACACTGTGACATGGCCCCACAGTGACATGGCCACTACTGACCTGCTGCCCACTGTGACATGGCCCCCATAGTGACATGGCCACCACTGACCTGCTGCCCACTGTGACATGGCCCCAACAGTGACATGGCCACTACTGACCCGCTGACCACTGTGACATAGCCCCACAGTGACTTGTTCACCACTGACCTGCTGCCCACTTTGACATGGCCCCCATAGTGACATGGCCACCACTGGACTGCTGCGCACTGTGACATAGCCCCCACAGTGTTATGGCAACCAGTGGCCTGTTGCTCACTGTGACATGGCCACCACTGACCTGCTGCACACTGTGACATGACCTCACAGTGACATGGCCACCACTGACCTGCTGACCAATGTGACATAGCCCCCATAGTGGCATGGCCACCACTGACCTGCTGCACACTGTGACATGGCCCCCATAGTGACATGGCCAGCACTGACCTGCTGCCCACTGTGACATAGCCCCCACAGTGACATGGCAACCAGTGGCCTGTTACTCACTGTGACATGGCCATCACTGACGTGCTGCACACTGTGACATGGCCCCTCAGTGACGTGGCCACTACTGACCTGCTGCCCACTGTGACATGGCCCCCATAGTGACATGGCCACCACTAACCTGCTGCCCATTGTGATATGGCCCCCATAGTGACATGGCCACCACTGACCTGCTGCCCACTGTGACATAGCCCCCACAGTGACATGGCAACCAGTGGCCTGTTGCTCACTGTGACATGGCCATCACTCACCTGCTGCACACTGTGACATGGCCCCACAGTGACGTGGCCACTACTGACCTGCTGCCCACTGTGACATGGCCCCCATAGTGACATGGCCACCACTGACCTGCTGCCCACTGTGACATAGCCCCCACAGTGACATAGCAACCAGTGGCCTGTTTCTCACTGTGACATGGCCACCACTGACCTGCTGCCCACTGTGACATGGCCCCAACAGTCACATGGCCACTACTGTCCCGCTGACCACTGTGACATTGCCCCACAGTGACTTGGGCACCACTGACCTGCTGCCCACTGTGACATGGCCCCCATAGTGACATGGCCAGCACTGACCTGCTGCCCACTGTGACATAGCCCCCACAGTGACATGGCAACCAGTGGCCTGTTGCTCACTGTGACATGGCCACCACTGACCTGCTGCACACTGTGACATGGCCCCACAGTGACGTTGCCACTACTGACCTGCTGCCCACTGTGACATAGCCCCCATAGTGACATGGCCACCACTGACCTGCTGCCCACTGTGACATGGCCCCCATAGTGACATGGCCACCACTGACCTGCTACCCACTGTGACATAGCCCCCACAGTGACATGGCAACCAGTGGCCTGTTGCTCACTGTGACATGGCCATCACTCACCTGCTGCACACTGTGACATGGCCCCACAGTGACGTGGCCACTACTGACCTGCTGCCCACTGTGACATGGCCCCAACAGTGACATGGCCACTACTGACCCGCTGACCACTGTGACATAGCCCCACAGTGACTTGGGCACCACTGACCTGCTGCCGACTGTGACATGGCCCCCATAGTGACATGGCCACCACTGACCTGCTGCCCTCTGTGACATAGCCCCCACAGTGACATGGCAACCAGTGGCCTGTTGCTCACTGTGATATGGCCACCACTGACCTGCTGCACACTGTGACATGACCTCACAGTGACCTGGTCACCACTGTCCTGCTGTCCACTGTGACATGGCCCCCATAGTGACATGGCCACCACTGAACTGCTGCCCACTGTGACATGGCCCCAACAGTGACATGGCTACTACTGACCCGCTGACCACTGTGACATAGCCCCACAGTGACTTGGGCACCACTGACCTGCTGCCCACTGTGACATGGCCCCCATAGTGACATGGCCACCACTGACCTGCTGCCCACTGTGACATAGCCCCCACAGTGACATGGCAACCAGTGGCCTGTTGCTCACTGTGACATGGCCACCACTGACCTGCTGCACACTGTGACATGACCTCACAGTGACATGGCCACCACTGACCTGCTGCCCAATGTGACATATTCCCCATAGTGACATGGCCACCATTGACCTGCTGCCCACTGTGAAATGGCCCCCATAGTGACATGGCCAAAACTGACCTGCTGCCCACTGTGACATGGCCCCACAGTGACGTGGCCACTACTGACCTGCTGCCCACTGTGACATGGCCGCCATAGTGACATGGCCACCACTGACATGCTGCCCACTGTGACATGGCCCCCGTAGTGACATGGCCACCACTGACCTGCTGCCCACTGTGACATAGCCCCCACAGTGACATGGCAACCAGTGGCCTGTTGCTCACTGTGACATGGCCATCAGTGACCTGCTGCACACTGTGACATGACCTCACAGTGACATGGCCACCACTGACCTGCTGCCCAATGTGACCTAGCCCCCATAGTGACATGGCCACCATTGACCTGCTGCCCACTGTGACATGGCCCCCATAGTGACATGGCCAGCACTGACCTGCTGCCCACTGTGACATAGCCCCCACAGTGACATGGCAACCAGTGGCCTGTTACTCAATGTGACATGGCCATCACTGACGTGCTGCACACTGTGACATGGCCCCACAGTGACGTGGCCACTACTGACCTGCTGCCCACTGTGACATGGCCCCCATGGTGAAATGGCCACCACTGACCTGCTGCCCACTGTGAAATAGCCCCCACAGTGACCTGGCAACCAGTGGCCTGCTGCTCACTGTGACATGGCCACCACTGACCTGCTGCCCACTGTGACATATCCCCCACAGTGACATGGCAACCAGTGGCCTGTTGCTCACTGTGACATGGCCATCACTGACCTGCTGCACACTGTGACATGACCTCACAGTGACATGGCCACCACTGAACTGCTGCCCAATGTGACATAGCCCCCATAGTGACATGACCACCACTGACCTGCTGCCCACTGTGACATGGCCCCCATAGTGACATGGCCACCACTGACCTGCTGCCCACTGTGACATAGCCCCCACAGTGACATGGCAACCAGTGGCCTGTTGCTCACTGTGACATGGCCATCACTGACATGCTGCACAATGTGACATGGCCCCACAGTGACGTGGCCACTACTGACCTGCTGCCCACTGTGACATGGCCCCCATAGTGACATGGCCACCACTGACCTGCTGCCCACTGTGACATAGCCCCCACAGTGACATGGCAACCAGTGGCCTGTTGCTCACTGTGACATGGCCATCACTGACCTGCTGCACACTGTGACATATCCTCACAGTGACATGGCCACCACTGACCGGCTGCCCAATGGACATAGCCCCCATAGTGACATGGCCACCACTGACCTGCTGCCCACTGTGACATAGCCCCCACAGTGACATGGCAACCAGTGGCCTGTTGCTCACTGTGACATGGCCACCACTGACCTGCTGCACACTGTGACATTGCCTCACAGTGACATGGCCACCATTGACCTGCTGCCCAATGTGACATAGTCCCCATAGTGACATGGCCACCATTGACCTGCTGCCCAATGTAACATGGCCCCCATAGTGACATGGCCACCACTGACCTGCTGCCCACTGTGACATAGCCCCCACAGTGACATGGCAACCAGTGGATTGTAGCTCACTCTGACATGGCTATCACTGACCTGCTGCACACTGTGACATGGCCCCACAGTGACGTGTCCACTACTGACCTGCTGCCCACTGTGACATGCCCCCCATAGTGACATGGCCACCACTGACCTGCTGCCCACTGTGACATGGCCCCAACAGTGAAATGGCCACTACTGACCCGCTGACGACTGTGACATAGCCCCACAGCGACTTGGGCACCACTGATCTGCTGCCCACTGTGACATGGCCCCCATAGTGATATGGCCACCACTGACCTGCTGCCCACTTTGACATGGCCACCATAGTGACACGGCCAGCACTGACCTGATGCCCAATGTGACATAGCCCCCACAGTGACATGGCAACCAGTGGCCTGTTGCTCACTGTGACATGGCCACCACTGACCTGCTGCACACTGTGACATGGCCCCAAAGTGACGTGGCCACTACGGACCTGCTGCCCACTGTGCCATGGCCCCCATAGTGACATGGCCACCACTGACCTGCTGCCCACTGTGACATGGCCCCCATAGTGACATGGCCACCACTGACCTGCTGCCCATTGTGACATAGGCCCCACAGTGACATGGCAACCAGTGGCCTTTTGCTCACTGTGACATGGCCACCACTGACCTGCTGCACACTGTGACATGACCTCACAGTGACATGGCCACCATTGACCTGCTGCCCACTGTGACTTGGCCCCCATAGTGAAATGGCCAAAACTGACCTGCTGCCCACTGTGACATAGCCCCCACAGTGACATGGCAACCAGTGGCCTGTTGCTCACTGTGACATGGCCACCACTGACCTGCTGCCCACTGTGACATGGCCCCAACAGTGACATGGCCACTACTGACCCGCTGACCACTGTGACATAGCCCCACAGTGACTTGGGCACCACTGACCTGCTGCCGACTGTGACATGGCCCCCATAGTGACATGGCCACCACTGACCTGCTGCCCACTGTGACATAGCCCCCACAGTGACATGGCAACCAGTGGCCTGTTGCTCACTGTGACATGGCCACCACTGACCTGCTGCACACTGTGACATGACCTCACAGTGAGCTGGTCACCACTGTCCTGCTGTCCACTGTGACATGGCCCCCATAGTGACATGGCCACCACTGAACTGCTGCCCACTGTGACATGACCCCAACAGTGACATGGCTACTACTGACCCGCTGACCACTGTGACATAGCCCCACAGTGACTTGGGCACCACTGACCTCCTGCCCACTGTGACATGGCCCCCATAGTGACATGGCCACCACTGACCTGCTGCCCACTGTGACATAGCCCCCACAGTGACATGGCAACCAGTGGCCCGTTGCTCACTGTGACATGGCCACCACTGACCTGCTGCACACTGTGACATGACCTCACAGTGACATGGCCACCACTGACCTGCTGCCCAATGCGACATAGCCCCCATTGTGACATGGCCACCTTTGACCTGCTGCCCACTATGACATGGCCCCCATAGTGACATGGCCACAACTGAGCTGCTGCCCACTGTGACATAGCCCCCACAGTGACATGGCAACCAGTGGCCTGTTGCTCACTGTGACATGGCCATCACTGACCTGCTGCACACTGTGACATGACCTCACAGTGACATGGCCATCACTGACCTGCTGCCCAATGTGACATAGCCCCCATAGTGACATGGCCACCATTGACCTGCTGCCCACTGTGACATGGCCCCCATAGTGACATGGCCACCACTGACCTGCTGCCCACTGTGACATAGCCCCCACAGTGACATGGCAACCAGTGGCTTGTTGCTCACTCTGACATGGCTATCACTAACCTGCTGCACACTGTGACATGGCCCCACAGTGACGTGGCCACTACTGACCTGCTGCCCACTATGACATGGCCCCCATAGTGACATGGCCACCACTGACCTGCTGCCCACTGTGACATGGCCCCACCAGTGACATGGCCACTACTGACCCGCTGACGACTGTGACATAGCCCCACAGTGACTTGGGCACCACTGATCTGCTGCCCACTGTGACATGGCCCCCATAGTGACATGGCCACCACTGACCTGCTGCCCACTGTGACATAGACCCAACAGTGACATGGCAACCAGTGGCCTGTTGCTCACTGTGACATGGCCACCACTGACCTGCTGCACACTGTGACATGGCCCCACAGTGACGTGGCCACTACTGACCTGCTGCCCACTGTGACATGGCCCCCATAGTGACATGGCCAGCACTGACCTGCTGCCCACTGTGACATAGCCCCCACAGTGACATGGCAACCAGTGGCCTGTTGCTCACTGTGACATGGCCACCACTGACCTGCTGCACACTGTGACATGACCTCACAGTGACATGGTCACCACTGACCTGCTGCCCACTGTGACATAGCCCCCACAGTGACATGGCAACCAGTGTCCTGTTGCTCACTGTGACATGGCCATCACTGACCTGCTGCACACTGTGACATGGCCCCACAGTGACGTGGCCACTACTGACCTGCTGCCCACTGTGACATGGCCGCCATAGTGACATGGCCACCACTGACCTGCTGCCCACTGTGATATGGCCCCCGTAGTGACATGGCCACCACTGACCTGCTGCCCACTGTGACATAGCCCCCACAGTGAAATGGCAACCAGTGGCCTGTTGCTCACTGTGACATGGCCATCACTGACCTGCTGCACACTGTGACATGACCTCACAGTGACATGGCCACCAGTGACCTGCTGCCCAATATGACCTAGCCCCCACAGTGACATGGCCACCATTGACCTGCTGCCCACTGTGACATGGCCCCCATAGTGACATGGCCAGCACTGACCTGCTGCCCACTGTGACATAGCCCCCACAGTGACATGGCAACCAGTGGCCTGTTACTCAATGTGACATGGCCATCACTGACGTGCTGCACACTGTGACATGGCCCCACAGTGACGTGGCCACTACTGACCTGCTGCCCACTGTGACATGGCCCCCATGGTGAAATGGCCACCACTGACCTGCTGCCCACTGTGACATAGCCCCCACAGTGACCTGGCAACCAGTGGCCTGCTGCTCACTGTGACATTGCCACCACTGACCTGCTGCCCACTGTGACATATCCCCCACAGTGACATGGCAACCAGTGGCCTGTTGCTCACTGTGACATGGCCATCACTGACCTGCTGCACACTGTGACATGACCTCACAGTGACATGGCCACCACTGACCTGCTGCCCAATGTGACATAGCCCCCATAGTGACATGACCACCACTGACCTGCTGCCCACTGTGACATGGCCCCCATAGTGACATGGCCACCACTGACCTGCTGCCCACTGTGACATAGCCCCCACGGTGACATGGCAACCAGTGGCCTGTTACTCACTGTGACATGGCCATCACTGACATGCTGCACACTGTGACATGGCCCCACAGTGACGTGGCCACTACTGACCTGCTGCCCACTGTGACATGGCCACCATAGTGACATGGCCACCACTGACCTGCTGCCCACTGTGACATGGCCCCCATAGTGACATGGCCACCACTGACCTGCTGCCCACTGTGACATAGCCCCCACAGTGACATGGCAACCAGTGGCCTGTTGCTCACTGTGACATGGCCATCACTGACCTGCTGCACACTGTGACATGACCTCACAGTGACATTGCCACCACTGACCTGCTGCCCAATGTGACATAGCCCCCATAGTGACATGGCCACCATTGACCTGCTGCCCACTGTGACATGGCCCCCATAGTGACATGGCCACCACTGACCTGCTGCCCACTGTGACATAGCCCCCACAGTGACATGGCAACCAGTGGATTGTAGCTCACTCTGACATGGCTATCACTGACCTGCTGCACACTGTGACATGGCCCCAATAGTGACATGGCCACCACTGACCTGCTGCCCACTGTGACATGGCCCCAACAGTGACATGGCCACTACTGACCCGCTGACGACTGTGACATAGCCCCACAGCGACTTGGGCACCACTGATCTGCTGCCCACTGTGACATGGCCCCCATAGTGACATGGCCACCACTGACCTGCTGCCCACTTTGACATGGCCACCATAGTGACACGGCCAGCACTGACCTGATGCCCAATGTGACATAGCCCCCACAGTGACATGGCAACCAGTGGCCTGTTGCTCACTGTGACATGGCCACCACTGACCTGCTGCCCACTGTGACCTAGCCCCCACAGTGACATGGCCACCATTGACCTGCTGCCCACTGTGACATGGCCCCCATAGTGACATGGCCAGCACTGACCTGCTGCCCACTGTGACATAGCCCCCACAGTGACATGGCAACCAGTGGCCTGTTACTCAATGTGACATGGCCATCACTGACGTGCTGCACACTGTGACATGGCCCCACAGTGACGTGGCCACTACTGACCTGCTGCCCACTGTGACATGGCCCCCATGGTGAAATGGCCACCACTGACCTGCTGCCCACTGTGAAATAGCCCCCACAGTGACCTGGCAACCAGTGGCCTGCTGCTCACTGTGACATGGCCACCACTGACCTGCTGCCCACTGTGACATATCCCCCACAGTGACATGGCAACCAGTGGCCTGTTGCTCACTGTGACATGGCCACCACTGACCTGCTGCACACTGTGACATGACTTCACAGTGACATGGCCACCACTGACCTGCTGCCCACTGTGACATAGCCCCCATAGTGACATGACCACCACTGACCTGCTGCCCACTGTGACATGGTCCCCATAGTGACATGGCCACCACTGACCTGCTGCCCACTGTGACATAGCCCCCACAGTGACATGGCAACCAGTGGCCTGTTACTCACTGTGACATGGCCATCACTGACATGCTGCACACTGTGACATGGCCCCACAGTGACGTGGCCACTACTGACCTGCTGCCCACTGTGACATGGCCCCCATAGTGACATGGCCACCACTGACCTGCTGCCCACTGTGACATGGCCCCCATAGTGACATGGCCACCACTGACCTGCTGCCCACTGTGACATAGCCGCCACAGTGACATGGCAACCAGTGGCCTGTTGCTCACTGTGACATGGCCATCACTGACCTGCTGCACACTGTGACATGACCTCACAGTGACATGGCCACCACTGACCTGCTGCCCAATGTGACATAGCCCCCATAGTGACATGGCCACCATTGACCTGCTGCCCACTGTGACATGGCCCCCATAGTGACATGGCCACCACTGACCTGCTGCCCACTGTGACATAGCCCCCACAGTGACATGGCAACCAGTGGATTGTAGCTCACTCTGACATGGCTATCACTGACATGCTGCACACTGTGACATGGCCCCACAGTGACGTGGCCACTACTGACCTGCTGCCCACTGTGACATGGCCCCAATAGTGACATGGCCACCACTGACCTGCTGCCCACTGTGACATGGCCCCAACAGTGACATGGCCACTACTGACCCACTGACGACTGTGACATAGCCCCACAGCGACTTGGGCACCACTGATCTGCTGCCCACTGTGACATGGCCCCCATAGTGACATGGCCACCACTGACCTGCTGCCCACTTTGACATGGCCACCATAGTGACACCGCCAGCACTGACCTGATGCCCAATGTGACATAGCCCCCACAGTGACATGGCAACCAGTGGCCTGTTGCTCACTGTGACATGGCCACCACTGACCTGCTGCCCACTGTGACATAGTCCCCATAGTGACATGGCCACCATTGACCTGCTGCCCAATGTAACATGGCCCCCATAGTGACATGGCCACCACTGACCTGCTGCCCACTGTGACATAGCCCCCACAGTGACATGGCAACCAGTGGCCTGCTGCTCACTGTGACCTGGCCATCACTGACCTGCTGCACACTGTGACATGGCCCCACAGTGACGTGGCCACTACGGACCTGCTGCCCACTGTGCCATGGCCCCCATAGTGACATGGCCACCACTGACCTGCTGCCCACTGTGACATGGCCCCCATAGTGACATGGCCACCACTGACCTGCTGCCCACTGTGACATAGCCCCCACAGTGACATGGCAACCAGTGGCCTGTTGCTCACTGTGACATGGCCATCACTGACCTGCTGCACACTGTGATATGGCCGCACACTGACGTGGCCACTACTGACCTGCTGCCCACTGTGACATGGCCCCCATAGTGACATGGCCACCACTGACCTCCTGCCCACTTTGACATGGCCACCATAGTGACACGGCCAGCACTGACCTGATCCCCAATGTGACATAGCCCCCACAGTGACATGGCAACCAGTGGCCTGTTGCTCACTGTGACATGGCCATCACTGACCTGCTGCCCACTTTGACATGGCCCCCATAGTGACATGGCCACCACTGACCTGCTGCCCACTGTGACATAGCCCCCACAGTGACATGGCAACCAGTGGCCTGTTGCTCACTGTGACATGGCCACCACTGACCTGCTGCCCACTGTGACATAGTCCCCATAGTGACATGGCCACCATTGACCTGCTGCCCAATGTAACATGGCCCCCATAGTGACATGGCCACCACTGACCTGCTGCCCACTGTGACATAGCCCCCACAGTGACATGGCAACCAGTGGCCTGCTGCTCACTGTGACCTGGCCATCACTGACCTGCTGCACACTGTGACATGGCCCCACAGTGACGTGGCCACTACGGACCTGCTGCCCACTGTGCCATGGCCCCCATAGTGACATGGCCACCACTGACCTGCTGCCCACTGTGACATGGCCCCCATAGTGACATGGCCACCACTGACCTGCTGCCCACTGTGACTTAGCCCCCACAGTGACATGGAAACCAGTGGCCTGTTGCTCACTGTGACATGGCCATCACTGACCTGCTGCACACTGTGACATGACCTCACAGTGACATGGCCACCAGTGACCTGCTGCCCAATGTGACATAGCCCCAATAGAGACATGGCCACCACTGACCTGCTGCCCACTGTGACATGGCCCACATAGTGACATGGCCAGCACTGACCTGCTGCCCACTGTGACATGGCCCCACAGTGACGTGGCCACTACTGACCTGCTGCCCACTGTGACATGGCCCCCATAGTGACATGGCCACCACTGAGTTGCTGCCCACTGTGACATGGCCCCCATGGTGAAATGGCCACCACTGACCTGCTGCCCACTGTGACATAGCCCCCACAGTGACATGGCAACCAGTGGCCTGTTACTCACTGTGACATGGCCATCACTGACATGCTGCACACTGTGACATGGCCCCACAGTGACGTGGCCACTACTGACCGGCTGCCCACTGTGACATAGCCCCACAGTGACTTGGGCACCACTGACCTGCTGCCCACTGTAACATAGCCCCCATAGTGACATGGCCACCACTGACCTGCTGCCCAATGTGACATAGCCCCCATAGTGACATGGCCACCACTGACCTGCTGCCCACTGTGACATGGCCACCATAGTGACACGGCCAGCACTGACCTGCTGCCCACTGTGACATAGCCCCCACAGTGACATGGCAACCAGTGGCCTGTTGCTCACTGTGACATGGCCATCACTGACCTGCTGCACACTGTGACATGACCTCACAGTGACATGGCCACCACTGACCTGCTGCCCACTGTGACATAGCCCCCATAGTGACATGGCCACCATTGACCTGCTGCCCACTGTAACATGGCCCCCATATTGACATGGCCAAAACTGACCTGCTGCCCAATGTGACATAGACCCCACAGTGACATGGCAACCAGAGGCCTGTTGCTCACTGTGACATGGCCATCACTGCCCTGCTGCACACTGTGACATGGCCCCACAGTGACGTGGCCACTACTGACCTGCTGCCCACTGTGACATGGCCGCCATAGTGACATGGCCACCACTGACCTTCTGCCCACTGTGACATAGCCCCCACAGTGACATGGCAACCAGTGGCCTGTTGTTCATTGCGACATTACCTCACAGTGACATGGCCACCACTGACCTGCTGCCCAATGTGACATAGCCCCCATAGTGACATGGCCACCACTGACCTGCTGCCCACTGTGACATGGCCACCATAGTGACACGGCCAGCACTGACCTGCTGCCCACTGTGACATAGCTCCCACAGTGACATGGCAACCAGTGGCCTGTTGCTCACTGTGATATGACCTCACAGTGACATGGCCATCACTGACCTGCTGCCCACTGTGACATGGCCCCCATAGTGACATGGCCACCACTGACCTGCTGCCCTCTGTGACATGGCCCCCATAGTGACATGGCCACCAATGACCTGCTGCCCACTGTGACATAGCCCCCACAGTGACATGGCAACCAGTGGCCTGTTGCTCACTGTGACATGGCCACCACTGACCTGCTGCACACTGTGACATGACCTCACAGTGACATGGCCACCACTGACCTGATGCCCAATGTGACATAGCCCCCATAGTGACATGGCCACCATTGACCTGCTGCCCACTGTGACATGGCCCCCAGAGTGACATGGCCACCACTGACCTGCTGCACACTGTGACATGGCCCCCATAGTGATATGGCCACCACTGACCTGCTGCCCACTGTGACATGGCCCCAACAGTGACATGGCCACTACTGACCTGCTGACCACTGTGACATAGCCCCCACAGTGACATGGCAACCAGTGGCCTGTTACTCAATGTGACATGGCCACCACTGACCTGCTGCCCACTGTGACATAGCCCCACAGTGACTTGGGCACCACTGACCTGCTGCCCACTGTGACATGGCCCCCATAGTGACATGGCCACCACTGACCTGCTGCCCACTGTGACATAGCCCCCACAGTGACATGGCAACCAGTGGCCTGTTGCTCACTGTGACATGGCTATCACTGACCTGCTGCACACTGTGACATGGACCCACAGTGACGTGGCCACTACTGACCTGCTGCCCACTGTGACATGGCCCCCATAGTAACATGGCCACCACTGACCTGCTGCCCATTGTGACATAGCCCCACAGTGACTTGTGCACCACTGACCTGCTGCCCACTGTGACATGGCCCCCATAGTCACATGGCCACCACTGACCTTCTGCCCACTGTGACATGGCCCCCATAGTGACATGGCCACAACTGACCTGCTGCCCACTGTGACATGGCCCCCGTAGTGACATGGCCAGCACTGACCTGCTGTCCACTGTGACATAGCCCCCACAGTGACATGGCAACCAGTGGCCTGTTGCTCACTGTGACATGGCCATCACTGACCTGCTGCACACTGTGACATGGCCGCACAGTGACATGGCCACCACTGACCTGCTGCCCACTGTGACATGGCCCCCATAGTGACATGGCCACCACTAACCTGCTGCCCACTGTGACATGGCCACCATAGTGACATGGCCACCCCTGACCTGCTGCCCACTGTGACATAGCCCCCACAGTGACATGGCAACCAGTGGCCTGCTGCTCACTGTGACATGGCCATCACTGACCTGCTGCACACTGTGACATGGCCCCACAGTGACATGGCCACTACTGACCTGCTGCCCACTGTGACATGACCCCCATAGTGACATGGCCACCACTGACCTGCTGCCCACTGTGACATAGCCCCCACAGTGACATGGCAACCTGTGGCCTGTTGCTCACTGTGACATGGCCATCACTTACCTGCTGCACACTGTGACATGGCCCCACATTGACGTGGCCACTACTGACCTGCTGCCCACTGTGACATGGCCCCTATAGTGACATGGCCACCACTGACCTGCTGCCCACTGTGACATAGCCCCACAGTGACTTGGGCACCACTGACCTGCTGCCCATTGTGACATAGCCCCCATAGTGACATGGCCACCACTGACCTACTGCCCACTGTGACATAGCCCCCACAGTGACATGGCAACCAGTGGCCTGTTGCTCACTGTGAAATGACCTCACAGTGACATGGCCACCACTGACGTGCTGCCCACTGTGACATAGTCCCCATAGTGACATGGCCACCATTGACCTTCTGCCCACTGTAACATGGCCCACATAGTGACATGGCCACCACTGACCTGCTGCCCACTTTGACATAGCCCTCACAGTGACATGGCAACCAGTGGCCTGTTGCTCACTGTGACATGGCCATCACTGACCTGCTGCACACTGTGACATGGCCCCACAGTGACGTGGCCACTTCTGACCTGCTGCCCACTGTGACATGGCCGCCATAGTGACATGGCCACCACTGACCTGCTGCACACTGTGACATGGCCCCAACAGTGACATGGCCACTACTGACCCGCTGAAGACTGTGACATAGCCCCACAGTGACTTGGGCACCACTGACCTGCTGCCCACTGTGACATGGCCCCCATAGTGACATGGCCACCACTGACCTGCTGCCCACTGTGACATAGCCCCCACAGTGACATGGCAACCAGTGGCCTGTTGCTCACTGTGACATGGCTATCACTGACCTGCTGCACACTGTGACATGGACCCACAGTGACGTGGCCACTACTGACCTGCTGCCCACTGTGACATGGCCCCCATAGTAACATGGCCACCACTGACCTGCTGCCCATTGTGACATAGCCCCACAGTGACTTGTGCACCACTGACCTGCTGCCCACTGTGACATGGCCCCCATAGTCACATGGCCACCACTGACCTTCTGCCCACTGTGACATGGCCCCCATAGTGACATGGCCACAACTGACCTGCTGCCCACTGTGACATGGCCCCCGTAGTGACATGGCCAGCACTGACCTGCTGTCCACTGTGACATAGCCCCCACAGTGACATGGCAACCAGTGGCCTGTTGCTCACTGTGACATGGCCATCACTGACCTGCTGCACACTGTGACATGGCCGCACAGTGACATGGCCACCACTGACCTGCTGCCCACTGTGACATGGCCCCCATAGTGACATGGCCACCACTAACCTGCTGCCCACTGTGACATGGCCACCATAGTGACATGGCCACCCCTGACCTGCTGCCCACTGTGACATAGCCCCCACAGTGACATGGCAACCAGTGGCCTGCTGCTCACTGTGACATGGCCATCACTGACCTGCTGCACACTGTGACATGGCCCCACAGTGACATGGCCACTACTGACCTGCTGCCCACTGTGACATGACCCCCATAGTGACATGGCCACCACTGACCTGCTGCCCACTGTGACATAGCCCCCACAGTGACATGGCAACCTGTGGCCTGTTGCTCACTGTGACATGGCCATCACTTACCTGCTGCACACTGTGACATGGCCCCACATTGACGTGGCCACTACTGACCTGCTGCCCACTGTGACATGGCCCCTATAGTGACATGGCCACCACTGACCTGCTGCCCACTGTGACATAGCCCCACAGTGACTTGGGCACCACTGACCTGCTGCCCATTGTGACATAGCCCCCATAGTGACATGGCCACCACTGACCTACTGCCCACTGTGACATAGCCCCCACAGTGACATGGCAACCAGTGGCCTGTTGCTCACTGTGAAATGACCTCACAGTGACATGGCCACCACTGACGTGCTGCCCACTGTGACATAGTCCCCATAGTGACATGGCCACCATTGACCTTCTGCCCACTGTAACATGGCCCACATAGTGACATGGCCACCACTGACCTGCTGCCCACTTTGACATAGCCCTCACAGTGACATGGCAACCAGTGGCCTGTTGCTCACTGTGACATGGCCATCACTGACCTGCTGCACACTGTGACATGGCCCCACAGTGACGTGGCCACTTCTGACCTGCTGCCCACTGTGACATGGCCGCCATAGTGACATGGCCACCACTGACCTGCTGCACACTGTGACATGGCCCCAACAGTGACATGGCCACTACTGACCCGCTGAAGACTGTGACATAGCCCCACAGTGACTTGGGCACCACTGACCTGCTGCCCACTGTGACATGGCCCCCATAGTGACATGGCCACCACTGACCTGCTGCCCACTGTGACATAGCCCCCACAGTGACATGGCAACCAGTGGCCTGTTCCTCACTGTGACATGGCCATCACTGACCTGCTGCACACTGTGACATGGCCCCACAGTGACGTGGCCACTACTGACCTGCTGCCCACTGTGACATGGCCCCCATAGTGACATGGCCACCACTGACCTGCTGCCCACTGTGACATGGCCCCCATAGAGACATGGCCACAACTGAGCTGCTGCCCACTGTGACATAGCCCCCACAGTGACATGGCAACCAGTGGCCTGTTGCTCACTGTGACATGAGCTCACAGTGACATGGCCACCACTGACCTGCTGCCCAATGTGACATAGCCCCCATAGTGACATGGCCACCACTGCACTGCTGCCCACTTTGACATGGCCACCATAGTGACAGGGCCAGCACTGACCTGCTGCCCAATGTGACATGGCCCCCATAGTGACATGGCCATCACTGAACTGCTGCACACTGTGACATGGCCCCACACTGACGTGGCAACTACTGACCTGCTGCCCACTGTGACATGGCCCCCATAGTGACATGGCCACCACTGACCTGCTGCCCACTGTGACATGGCCCCCATAGTGACATGGCCACCACTGACCTGCTGCACACTGTGACATAACCTCACAGTGACATGGGCACCACTGACCTGCTGCCCAATGTGACATAGCCCCCATAGTGACATGGCCACCATTGACCTGCTGCCCACTGTGACATGGCCCCCATAGTGACGTGGCCAAAACTGACCTGCTGCCCACTGTGAAATAGCCCCCATAGTGACATGGCAACCAGTGGCCTGTTGCTCACTGTGACATGGCCATCACTGACCTGCTGCACACTGTGACATGGCCCCACAGTGACGTGGCCACTACTGACCTGCTGCCCACTGTGACATGGCCCCCACAGTGACATGGCAACCAGTGGCCTGTTGCTCAGTGTGACATGGCCACTACTGACCTGCTGCACACTGTGACATGACCTCACAGTGACATGGCCACCACTGACCTGCTGCCCAATGTGACTTAGCCCTCATAGTGACATGGCCACCATTGATCTGCTGCCCACTGTGACATGGCCCCCATAGTGACATGGCCAGCACTGACCTGCTGCCCACTGTGACATAGACCCAACAGTGACATGGCAAGTAGTGGCCTGTTGCTCACTGTGACATGGCCATCACTGACCTGCTACACACTGTGACATGGCCCCACAGTGACGTGGCCACTACTGACCTGCTGCCCACTGTGACATGGCCCCCATAGTGACATGGCCACCACTGACCTGCTGCCCACTGTGACATGGCCCCAACAGTGACATGGCCACTACTGACCCGCTGACCACTGTGACATAGCCCCACAGTGACTTGGACACCACTGAATGCTGCCCACTGTGACATGGCCCCGATAGTGACATGGCCACCACTGACCTGCGGCCCACTGTGACATGGCCCCCATAGTGACATGGCCACCACTGACCTGCTGCCCACTGTGACATAGCCCCCACTGTGACATGGCAACCAGTGACCTGTTCCTCACTGTGACATGGCCATCACTGACCTGCTGCACACTGTGACATGGCCCCCATAGTGACATGGCCACCAGTGACCTGCTGCCCACTGTGACATGGCCGCCATAGAGACATAGCCACAACTGAGCTGCTGCCCACTGTGACATAGCCCCCACAGTGACATGGCAACCAGTGGCCTGTTGCTCACTGTGACATGATCTCACAGTGACATGGCCACCACTGACCTGCTGCCCAATGTGACATAGCCCCCATAGTGACATGGCCACCATTGACCTGCTGCCCACTGTGACATGGCCAACATAGTGACATGGCCACCACTGACCTTCTGCCCACTGTGACATGGCCCCAACAGTGACATGGCCACCACTGACCCGCTGACCACTGTGACATAGCCCCACAGTGACTTGGGCACCACTGACCTGCTGCCCACTGTGACATGGCCCCCATGGTGACATGGCCACCACTGACCTGCTGCCCACTGTGACATAGCCCCCACAGTGACATGTCAACCAGTGGCCTGTTGCTCACTGTGACATGGCCACCACTGACCTGCTGCACACTGTGAAATGACCTCACAGTGACATGGCCACCACTGACCTGCTGCCCAATGTGACATAGCCCCCATAGTGACATGGCCACCATTGACCTGCTGCCCACTGTCACATGGCCCCCATAGTGACATGGCCAAAACTGACCTGCTGCCCACTGTGAAATAGCCCCCACAGTGACATGGCAACCAGTGGCCGGTTGCTCACTGTGACATGGCCATCACTGACCTGCTGCACACTGTGACATGGCCGCACAGTGACGTGGTCTCTACTGACCTGCTGCCCACTGTGACATGGCCCCCATAGTGACATGGCCACCACTGACCTGCTGCCCACTGTGACATAGCCCCCACAGTGACATGGCAACCAGTGGCCTGTTGCTCACTCTGACATGGCCACCACTGACCTGCTGCACACTGTGACATAACCTCACAGTGACATGGGCACCACTGACCTGCTGCCCAAAGTGACATAGCCCCCATAGTGACATGGCCACCATTGACCTGCTGCCCACTGTGACATGGCCCCCATAGTGACGTGGCCAAAACTGACCTGCTGCCCACTGTGACATGGCCGCCATAGTGACATGGCCACCACTGACCTGCTGCCCACTGTGACATAGCCCCCACAGTGACATGGCAAGCAGTGGCCTGTTCCTCACTGTGACATGGCCACCACTGACCTCCTGCACGCTGTGACATGGCCCTACAGTGACGTGGCCACTACTGACCTGCTGCCCACTGTGACATGGCCCCCATAGTGACATGGCCACCACTGACCTGCTGCCCACTGTGACATAGCCCCCACAGTGACATGGCAACCAGTGGCCTGTTGCTCACTGTGACATGACCTCACAGTGACATGGCCACCACTGACCTGCTGCCCAATGTGACATAGCCCCCATAGTGACATGGCCACCATTGACCTGCTGCCCACTTTGACATGGCCACCATAGTGACACGGCCAGCACTGACCTGCTGCCCAATGTGACATAGCCCCCACAGTGACATGGCAACCAGTGGCCTGTTGCTCACTGTGACATGGCCCCACAGTGACGTGGCCACTACTGACCTGCTGTCCACTGTGACATGGCCCCCATAGTGACATGGCCACCATTGACCTGCTGCCCACTGTGACATGGCCCCCATAGTGACATGGCCACCACTGACCTGCTGCCCACTGTGACATAGCCCCCACAGTGACATGGCAACCAGTGGCCTGTTGCTCACTCTGACATGGCCACCACTGACCTGATGCACACTGTGACATGACCTCACAGTGACATGGCCACCACTGACCTGCTGCCCAATGTGACATAGTCCCCATAGTGACATGGCCACCACTGACCTGCTGCCCACTGTGACATGGCCCCCATAGTGACATGGCCAGCACTGACCTCCTGCCCACTGTGACATAGACCCAACAGTGACATGGCAACCAGTGGCCTGTTGCTCACTGTCAAATGGCCATCACTGACCTGCTGCACACTGTGACATGGCCCCACAGTGACGTGGCCACTACTGACCTGCTGCCCACTGTGTCATGGCCCCCCTAATGACATGGCCACCACTGACCTGCTGCCCACTGTGACATAGCCCCCACAGTGACATGGCAACCAGTGGCCTGTTGCTCACTGTGACATGGCCACCACTGACCTGCTGCACACTGTGACATGACCTCACAGTGACATGGCCACCACTGACCTGCTGTCCACTGTGACCTAGCCCCCATAGTGACATGGCCACCATTGACCTGCTGCCCACTGTGACATGGCCCCCATAGTGACATGGCCACCACTGACCTGCTGCCCACTGTGACATAGCCCCCACAGTGACATGGCAACCAGTGGCCTGTTGCTCACTGTGACATGGCCATCACTGACCTGCTGCACACTGTGACATGGCCCCACAGTGACGTGTCTACTACTGACCTGCTGCCCACTGTGACATGGCCCCCATAGTGACATGGCCACCACTGACCTGCTGCCCACTGTGACATGGCCCCCATAGTGACATGGCCAACTCTGACCTGCTGCGCACTGTGACATAGCCCCCACAGTGACATGGCAACCAGCGGCCTGTTGCTCACTGTGACATACCCACCACTGACCTGCTGCACACTGTGACATGACCTCACAGTGACATGGCCACCACTGACCTGCTGCCCACTGTGACATGGCCCCCATAGTGACATGGCCACCAATGACCTGCTGCCCACTGTGACATAGCCCCACAGTGACTTGGGCACCACTGACCTGCTTCCCACTGTGACATGGCCCCCACAGTGACATGGCCACCACTGATCTGCTGTCCACTGTGACATGGCCCCCATAGTGACATGGCCTAGCACTGACCTGCTGCCCACTGTGACATGGCCCCCATAGTGACATGGCCACCACTGACCTGCTGCCCACTGTGACATAGAACCCACAGTGACATGGCAACCAGTGGCCCGTTGCTCACTGTGACATGGCCACCACTGACCTGCTGCACACTGTGACATGACCTCACAGTGACATGGCCACCACTGACCTGCTGCCCAATGTGACATAGCCCCCATAGTGACATGGCCACCACTGACCTGCTGCCCACTGTGACATGGGCCCCATAGTGACATGGCCATCACTGACCTGCTGCCCAGTGGAACATAGACCCAACAGTGACATGGCAACCAGTGGCCTGTTACTCACTGTGACATGGCCACTACTGACCTGCTGTCCACTGTGACATGGCCCCCATAGTGACATGGCCACCACTGACCTGCTGCGACTGTGACATGGCCCCCGTAGTGACATGGCCACCACTGACCTGCTGCCCACTGTGACATAGCCCCCACAGTGACATGGCAACCAGTGGCCTGTTGCTCACTGTGACATGGCCACAACTGACCTGCTGCACACTGTGACATGACCTCACAGTGACATGGCCACCACTGACATGCTGTCCACTGTGACATAGCCCCCATAGTGACATGGCCACCATTGACCTGCTGCCCAATGTGACATGGCCCCCATAGTGACATGGCCACCAATGACCTGCTGCCCACTGTGACATAGCCCCCACAGTGACATGGCAACCAGTGGCCTGTTGCTCACTGTGACATGGCCATCACTGACCTGCTGCACACTGTGACATGGCCCCACAGTGACGTGGCTACTACTGACCTGCTGCCCACTGTGACATGGCCCCCATAGTGACATGGCCACCACTGACCTGCTGCCCACTGTGACATAGACCCCACAGTGTCATGGCAACCAGTGGCCCGTTGCTCACTGTGACATGGCCATCACTGACCTGCTGCACACTGTGACATGGCCCCAGAGTGACGTGGCCACTACTGACCTGCTGCCCACTGTGACATGGCCCCCATAGTGACATGGCCACCACTGAACTGTTGCCCACTGTGACATGGCCCCAACAGTGACATGGCCACTACTGACCCGCTGACCACTGTGACATACCACCACAGTGACTTGGGCACAACTGACCTGCTGCCCACTGTGACATGGCCCCCATAGTGACATGGCCACCACTGACCTGCTGCCCACTGTGACATAGCCCCCACAGTGACATGGCAACCAGTGGCCTGTTGCTCACTGTGACATGACCTCACAGTGAAATGGCCACCACTGACCTGCTGCCCAATGTGACATAGCCCCCATAGTGACATGGCCACTACTGACCTGCTTCCCACTATGACATGGCCCCCATAGTGACATGGCCACCACTGACCTGCTGCCCACTGTGACATAGCCCCCACAGTGACATGGCAACCAGTGGCCTGTTGCTCACTGTGACATGGCCACCACTGACCTGCTGCACACTGTGACATAACCTCACAGTGACATGGCCACCACTGACCTGCTGCCCTCTGTGACATGGCCCTCATAGTGACATGGCCACCACTGACCTGCTGCCCACTGTGACATGGCCCCCATAGTGACATGCCCACCACTGACCTGCTGCCCACTATGACATAGCCCCCACAGTGACATGGCAACCAGTGGCCTGTTGCTCACTGTGACATGGCCACCACTGAGCTGCTGCACACTGTGACAGAGCCCCCATAGTGACATGGCCACCATTGACCTGCTGCCCACTGTGACATGGCCCCCATAGTGACATGGCCAAAACTGACCTGCTGCCCACTGTGACATAGCCCCCACAGTGACATGGCAACCAGTGGCCTGTTGCTCACTGTGACATGGCCATCACTGACCTGCTGCACACTGTGACATGGCCCCACAGTGACGTGGCCAGTACGGACCTGCTGCTCACTGTGACATGGCCCCCATAGTGACACGGCCAGCACTGACCTGCTGCCCACTGTGACATGGCCCCAACAGTGACATGGCCACCACTGACCCGCTGACCACTGTGACATAGCCCCACAGTGACTTGGGCACCACTGACCTGCTGCCCACTGTGACATGGCACCCATAGTGACATGGCCAGCACTGACCTGCTGCACACTGTGACATAGCCCCCACAGTGACATGGCAAACAGTGGCCTGTTGCTCACTGTGACATGGCCATCACTTACCTGCTGCACACTGTGACATGGCCCCACAGTGACGTGGCCACTATTGACCTGCTGCCCACTGTGACATGGCCCCCATATTGACATGGCCACCACTGACCTGCTGCCCACTGTGACATAGCCCCCACAGTGACATGGCAACCAGTGGCCTGTTGCTCACTGTGACATGGCCATCACTGACCTGCTGCACACTGTGACATGGCCCCACAGTGACGTGGCCACTACTGACCTGCTGCCCACTGTGACATGGCCCCCATAGTGACATGGCCCCCATAGTGACATGGCCACCACTGACCTGCTGCCCACTGTGACATGGCCCCCATAGTGACATGGCCACCACTGACCTGCTGCCCAATGTGACATAGCTCCCATAGTGACATGGCCACCATTGACCTGCTGCCCACTGTGACATAGACCCAACAGTGACATGGTAACCAGTGGCCTGTTGCTCACTGTGACATTGCCATCAGTGACCTGCTGCACACTGTGACATGGCCCCACAGTGACGTGGCCACTACTGACCTGCTGCTCACTGTGACATGGCCCCCATAGTGACATGGCCACCACTGACCTGCTGCCCACTGTGACATGGCCCCAACAGTGACATGGCCACTACTGACCCGCTGCCCACTGTGACATAGCCCCACAGTGACTTGGGCACCACTGACCTGCTGCCCACTGTGACATGACCTCACAGTGACATGGTCACCACTGACCTGCTGTCCAATGTGACATAGCCCCCATAGTGACATGGCCACCACTGACCTGCTGCCCACTGTGACATGGCCCCCGTAGTGAAATGGCCAGCACTGACCTGCTGCCCACTGTGACATAGCCCCCACAGTGACATGGTAACCAGTAGCCTGTTACTCACTGTGACATGGCCATCACTGACCTGCTGCACACTGTGACATGGCCCCACAGTGACGTGGCCACTACTGAACTGCTGCACACTGTGACATGGCCCCATAGTGACATGGCCACCACTGACCTGCTGCCCACTGTGACATGGCCCCCATAGTGACGTGGCCACCACTGACCTGCTGCACACTGTGACATGGCCCCATAGTGACATGGCCACCACTGACCTGCTGCCCACTGTGACATGGCCCCCACAGTGACATGGCAACCAGTGGCCTGTTGCTCACTGTGACATGGCCATCACTGACCTGCTGCACACTGTGACATGGCCCCACAGTGACGTGGCCACTACTGACCTGCTGCCCACTGTGACATGGCCGCCATAGTGACATGGCCACCACTGACCTTCTGCCCACTGTGACATGGCCCCCATAGTGACATGGCCACCACTGACCTGCTGCCCACTGTGACATAGCCCCCACAGTGACATGGCAACCAGTGGCCTGTTGCTCACTGTGACATGGCCACCACTGTCCTTCTGGCCAATGTGACATAGCCCCCATAGTGACATGGCCACCACTGACCTGCTGCCCACTGTGACATGGCCCCAACAGTGACATGGCCACTACTGACCCGCTGCCCACTGTGACATAGTCCCACAGTGACATGGGCACCACTGACCTGCTGCCCACTGTGACATAGCCCCCACAGTGACATGGCAACCAGTGCCCTGTTGCTCACTCTGACATGGCCACCACTGACCTGCTGAACACTGTGACATGACCTCACAGTGACATGGCCACCACTGACCTGCTGCCCAATGTGACATAGCCCCCATAGTGACATGGTCACCATTGACCTGCTGCCAACCGTGACATGGCCCCCATAGTGACATGGCCATCACTGACCTGCTGCACACTGTGACATGGCCCCACAGTGACGTGGCCACTACTGACCTGCTGCCCACTGTGACATGACCTCACAGTGACATGGCCACCACTGACCTGCTGTCCAATGTGACATAGCCCCCGTAGTGACATGGCCACCACTGACCTCCTGCCCACTGTGACATGGTCCCCGTAGTGACATGGCCAGCACTGACCTGCTGCCCACTGTGACATGGCCCCACAGTGAAGTGTCCAATACTGACCCGCTGCCCACTGTGACATAGCCCCACAGTGACATGGCCACCACTGACCTGCTGCCCACTGTGACATAGCCCCCACAGTGACATGGCAACCAGTGGCCTGTTGCACATTGGACATGGACATCACTGACCTGCTGCACACTGTGACATGGCCCCACAGTGACATGGCCACTACTGACGTGCTGCCCACTGTGAGATGGCCCCCATAGTGACATGGCTACCACTGACCTGCTGCCCACTGTGACATAGATCCCACGGTGACATGGCAACCAGTGGCCTGTTGCTCACTGTGACATGGCCACCACTAACCTGCTGCCCAATGTGACATGGCCCCCATAGTGACATGGCCATCACTGACATGCTGCACACTGTGACATGGCCCCACAGTGACGTGGCCACTACTGACCTGCTGCTCACTGTGACATGGCCCCCATAGTGACATGGCCACCACTGACCTGCTGCCCACTGTGACATGGCCCCAACAGTGACATGGCCACCACTGACCCGCTGACCACTGTGACATAGCCCCACAGCGACTTGGGCACCACTGACCTGCTGCCCACTGTGACATGGCCCCCTTAGTGACATGGCCACCACTGACCTGCTGCCCACCGTGACATAGCACCCACAGTGACATGGCAACCAGTGACCTGTTTCTCACTGTGAAATGGCCACCACTGACCTGCTGCACACTGTGACATGGCCCCACAGTGACGTGGCCACTACTGACCTGCTGCCCACTGTGACATGCCCCCCATAGTGACATGGCCCCAACAGTGACATGGCCACCACTGACCCGCTGACCACTGTGACATAGCCCCACAGCGACTTGGGCACCACTGACCTGCTGCCCACTGTGACATGGCCCCCTTAGTGACATGGCCACCACTGACCTGCTGCCCACCGTGACATAGCACCCACAGTGACATGGCAACCAGTGACCTGTTTCTCACTGTGAAATGGCCATCACGGACCTGCTGCACACTGTGACATGGCCCCACAGTGACGTGGCCACTACTGACCTGCTGCCCACTGTGACATGCCCCCCATAGTGACATGGCCACCACTGACCTGCTGCCCACTGTGACATGGCCCCAACAGTGACATGGCCACTACTGACCCGCTGACCACTGTGACATAGCCCCACAGTGACTTGGGCACCACTGACCTGCTGCCGACTGTGACATGGCCCCCATAGTGACATGGCCACCACTGTCCTGCTGCCCACTGTGACATAGCCCCCACAGTGACATGGCAACCAGTGGCCTGTTGCTCACTGTGACATGGCCATCACTGACCTGCTGCACACTGTGACATGGCCCCACAGTGACATGGCCACTACTGACCTGCTGCCCACTGTGACATGGCCGCCATAGTGACATGGCCACCACTGAGCTACTGCCCACTGTGACATGGCCCCCATAGTGACATGGCCACCACTGACCTGCTGCCCACTGTGACATAGCCCCCACAGTGACATGGCAACCAGTGGCCTGTTGCTCACTGTGACATGACCTCACAGTGACATGGCCACCACTGACCTGCTGCCCAATTTGACATAGCCCCCATAGTGACACGGCCACCTCTGACCTGCTGCCCACTGTGACATGGCCACCATAGTGACACGGCCAGCACTGACCTGCTGCCCACTGTGACATAGCCCCCACAGTGACATCGCAACCAGTGGCCTGTTACTCACTGTGACATGGCCATCACTGACCTGCTGCACACTGTGACATGGCCCCACAGTGACGTGGCCACTACTGACCTGCTGCCCACTGTGACATGGCCCCCATAGTGACATGGCCACCACTGACCTGCTGCCCACTGTGACATGACCTCACAGTGACATGGCCACCACTGACCTGCTGCCCAATGTGACATAGCCCCCATAGTGACATGGCCACCATTGGCCTGCTGCCCACTGTGACCTGGCCCCCATAGTGACATGGCCACCACTGACCTGCTGCCCACTGTGACATGGCCCCCATAGTGACATGGCCACCACTGACCTGCTGCCCACTGTGACATAGCGCCCACAGTGACATGGCAACCAGTGGCCTGTTGCTCACTGTGACATGTCCATCACTGACCTGCTGCACAATGTGACATGGCCCCACAGTGACGTGGCCACAACTAACCTGCTGCCCACTGTGACATGGCCCCCACAGTGACATGGCCACCACTGATCCGCTGACCACTGTGATATAGACACACAGTGACATGGCCACCACTGACCTGCTGCCCACTGTGACATAGCCCCCACAGTGACATGGCAACCAGTGGCCTGTTGCTCAGTGTGACATGGCCGCCACTGACCTGCTGCACACTGTGACATGACCTCACAGTGACATGGCCACCACTGACCTGCTGCCCAATGTGACATAGCCCCCATAGTGACATGGCCACCACTGACCTGCTGCCCACTGTGACATGGCCCCCACAGTGACATGGCAACCAGTGGCCTGTTGCTCACTGTGTCATGGCCACCACTGACATGCTGCACACTCTGATATGGCCCCCAGAGTGACATGGCCACCACTGACCTGCTCCCCACTGTGACATATCCCATACAGTAACATGATCACTACTGACATGCTGCCCACTTTCACATGGCCCCACAGTGACGTGGCCACCACTGACCTGCTGCCCAGTGTGACTTGCCACAACAGTGACATGGCCACCAGTGGACTGTTGCTCATTGTGACATGGCCACAACTGATCTGCTGCCCACTGTGACATGACCTCACAGTGACATGGCCACCACTGACCCGCTGACCACTGTGACATGTCCCAAACAGTAACATGATCAACACTGACATGCTGCCCACTGTGACATGGCCCCCACAGTGACATGGCCACCACAGACCTGCTGTCCACTGTGACATAGCCCCCACAGTGACATGGCAACCAGTGGCCTGTTGCTCACTGTGACATGGCCACCACTGACCTGCTGCACACTGTGACATGACCTCACAGTGACATGGCCACCACTGACCTGCTGCCCAATGTGACATAGCCCCCATAGTGACATGACCACCACTGACCTGCTGCCCACTGTGACATGGCCCCCACAGTGACATGGCAACCAGTGGCCTGTTTCTCACTGTGACATGGCCACCACTGACCTGCTGCACACTGTGACATGACCTCACAGTGACATGGCCACCACTGACCTGCTGCCCAATGTGACATAGCCCCCATAGTGACATGGCCATCACTGACCTGCTGCCCACTGTGACATGGCCCCCATAGTGACATGGCCAGCACTGACCTGCTGCCCACTGTGACATAGCCCCCACAGTGACATGGCAACCAGTGGCCTGTTACTCAATGTGACATGGCCATCACTGACGTGCTGCACACTGTGACATGGCCCCACAGTGACGTGGCCACTACTGACCTGCTGCCCACTGTGACATGGCCCCCATAGTGACATGGCCACCACTGACCAGCTGCTCACTGTGACATGGCCCCCATAGTGACATGGCCACCACTGACCTGCTGCCCACTGTGACACGGCCCCAACAGTGACGTGGCCACCACTGACTGCTGCCCACTGTGACATGGCCCCCATAGTGACATGGCCACCACTGACCTGCTGCCCACTGTGACATAGCCCTCACAGTGACATGGCAACCAGTGGCCTGTTACTCAATGTGACATGGCCATCACTGACGTGCTGCACACTGTGACATGGCCCCACAGTGACGTGGCCACTACTGACCTGCTGCCCACTGTGACATTGCCCCCATAGTGACATGGCCACCACTGACCAGCTGCTCACTGTGACATGGCCCCCATAGTGACATGGCCACCACTGACCTGCTGCCCACTGTGACATGGCCCCAACAGTGACGTGGCCACCACTGACCTGCTGCCCAATGTGACATGGCCCCCACAGTGACATGGCCACCACTGACCCGCTGACCACTGTGACATGTCCCAAACAGTAACATGATCACCACTGACATGCTGCCCACTGTGACATAGCCCCCACAGTGACATGGCAACCAGTGGCCTGTTTCTCACTGTGACATGGCCACCACTGACCTGCTGCACACTGTGACATGACCTCACAGTGACATGGCCACCACTGACCTGCTGCCCAATGTGACATAGCCCCCATAGTGACATGGCCACCATTGACCTGCTGCCCACTGTGACATGGCCCCCATAGTGAAATGGCCAAAACTGACCTGCTGCCCACTGTGACATAGCCCCCACAGTGACATGGCAAACAGTGGCCTGTTGCTCACTGTGACATGGCCATCACTGACCTGCTGCACACTGTGACATGGCCCCACAGTGACGTGGCCACTACTGACCTTTTGCCCACTGTGACATGGCCCCCATAGTGAAATGGCCACCACTGACCTGCTGCCCACTGTGAAATAGCCCCCACAGTTACCTGGCAACCAGTGGCCAACTTCTCACTGTGACATGGCCATCACTTACCTGCTGCCCAGTGTGACATAGCCCCACAGTGACTTGGGCACCACTGACCTGCTGCCCACTATGACATGGCCCCCATAGTGACATGGCCACCACTGACCTGCTGCCCACTGTGACATAGCCCCACAGTGACTTGGGCACCACTGACCTGCTGCCCACTGTGACATGGCCCCGATAGTGACATGGCCACCACTGACCTGCTGTCCACTGTGACATAGTCCCCACAGTGACATGGCCACCACTGACCTGCTGCCCACTGTGACATAGCCCCCACAGTGACATGGTAACCAGTGGCCTGTTGCTCACTGTGACATGGCCATCACTGACCTGCTGCACACTGTGACATGGCCCCACAGTGACGTGGCCACTACTGACCTGCTGCCCACTGTGACATGGCCCCCATAGTGACATGGCCACCACTGACCTGCTGCGCACTGTCACATAGCCCCCACAGTGACATGGCAACTAGTGGCCTGTTGCTCACTCTGATATGGCCACCACTGACCTGCTGCACACTGTGACATGACCTCACAGTGACATGGCCACCACTGACCTGCTGCCCACTGTGACCTAGCCCCATAGTGACATGGCCACCATTGACCTGCTGCCCACTGTGACATGGCCCCCATAGTGACATGGCCAGCACTGACCTGCTGCCCACTGTGACATGGCCCCCATAGTGACATGGCCACCACTGACCCGCTGACGACTGTGACATAGCCCCACAGTGACTTGGGCATCAATGACCTGCTGCCCACTGTGACATGGCCCCCATAGAGACATGGCCACAACTGACCTGCTGCCCACTGTGACATAGCCCCCATAGTGACATGGCCACCACTGACCTGCTGCCCACTGTGACATGGCCCCCATAGTGACATGGCCACCACTGACCTGCTGCCCACTGTGACATGGCCCCCATAGTGACATGGCCACCACTGACCTGCTGCCCACTGTGACATAGACCCCACAGTGACATGGCAACCAGTGGCCTGTTGCTCACTGTGACGTGGCCACCACTGACCTGCTGCACACTGTGACATGACCTCACAGTGACATGGCCACCACTGACCTGCTGCCCAATGTGACATAGCCCCCATAGTGACATGGCCACCACTGACCTGCTGCCCACTGTGACATTGCCCCCATAGTGACATGGCCAGTACTGACCTGCTGCCCACTGTGACATAGCCCCCACAGTGACATGGCAACCAGTGGCCTGTTACTCACTGTGACATGGCCATCACTGACGTGCTGCACACTGTGACATGGCCCCACAGTGACGTGGCCACTACTGACCTGCTGCCCAGTGTGACATGGCCCCCATAGTGACATGGCCACCACTGACCTCCTGCCCACTGTGACATAGCCCCACAGTGACTTGGGCACCACTGACCTGCTGCAGACTGTGACATGGCCCCCATAGTGACATGGCGACCACTGACCTGCTGCCCATTATGACATAGCCCCCACAGTGACATGGCCACCACTGACCTCCTGCCCACTGTGACATAGCCCCACAGTGACTTGGGCACCACTGACCTGCTGCCCACTGTGACATGGCCCCCATAGTGACATGGCGACCACTGACCTGCTGCCCACTATGACATAGCCCCCACAGTGACATGGCAACCAGTGGCCTGTTGCTCACTGTGACATGAGCTCACAGTGACATGACCACCACTGACCTGCTGCCCAATGTGACATGGCCACCATAGTGACAGGGCCAGCACTGACCTGCTGCCCACTGTGACATAGCCCCCACAGTGACATGGCAACCAGTGGCCTGTTGCTCACTGTGACATGGCCACCACTGACCTGCTGCCCCCTGTGACATGGCCCCCATAGTGACATGGCCACCACTGACCTGCTGCCCACTGTGACATGGCCCCAAAAGTGACATGGCCACCACTGACCCGCTGACCACTGTGACATAGCCCCACAGTGACTTGGGCACCACTGACCTGCTGCCCACTGTGACATTGCCCCCATAGTGACATGGCAACCAGTGGCCTGTTGCTCACTGTGACATGGCAACCACTGACCTTCTGCACACTGTGACATGACCTCACAGTGACATGGCCACCACTGACCTGCTGCCCAATGTGACATAGCCCCCATAGTGACATGGCAACCAGTGGCCTGTTGCTCACTGTGACATGGCAACCACTGACCTTCTGCACACTGTGACATGACCTCACAGTGACATGGCCACCACTGACCTGCTGCCCAATGTGACATGGCCCCCATAGTGACATGGCCAGCACTGACCTGCTGCCCACTGAGACATAGACCCAACAGTGACATGGCAAGCAGTGGCCTGTTGCTCACTGTGACATGGCCATCACTGACCTGCTGCACACTGTGACATGGCCCCACAGTGACGTGGCCACTACTGACCTGCTGCCCACTGTGACATGGCCCCCATAGTGACATGGCCACCACTGACCTGCTGCCCACTGTGACATAGCCCCACAGTGACTTGGGCACCAGTGACCTGCTGCCCACTGTGACATGGCCCCCATAGTGACATGGCCACCACTGACCTGCTGCCCACTGTGACATGGCCCCCATAGTGACATGGCCACCACTGACCTGCTGCCCACTGTGACATAGCCACCACAGTGACATGGCAACCAGTGGCCTGTTGCTCACTGTGACATGAGCTCACAGTGACATGGCCACCACTGACCTGCTGCCCAATGTGACATAGCCCCCATAGTGACATGGCCGCCATTGACCTGCTGCCCACTTTGAAATGGCCACCATAGTGACACGGCCAGCACTGACCTGCTGCCCAATGTGACATAGCCCCCACAGTGACATGGCAACCAGTGGCCTGTTGCTCACTGTGACATGGCCATCACTGACATGCTGCACACTGTGACATGGCCACACAGTGACGTGGCCACTACTGACCTGCTGTCCACTGTGACATGGCCCCCATAGTGACATGGCCACCACTGACCTGCTGCCCACTGTGACATGGCCCCCATAGTGACATGGCCACCACTGACATGCTGTCCACTGTGACATAGCCCCACAGTGACATGGCAACCAGTGGCCTGTTGCTCACTGTGACATGGCAACCACTGACCCTCTGCACACTGTGACATGACCTCACAGTGACATGGCCACCACTGACCTGCTGCCCAATGTGACATAGCCCCCATAGTGACATGGCCACCATTGACCTGCTGCCCACTGTGACATGGCCCCCATAGTGACATGGCCAGCACTGACCTGCTGCCCACTGTGACTTAGACCCAACAGTGACATGGCAAGCAGTGGCCTGTTGCTCACTGTGACATGGCCATCACTGACCTGCTGCACACCGTGACATGGCCCCACAGTGACGTGGCCACTACTGACCTGCTGCCCACTGTGACATGGCCCCCATAGTGACATGGCCACCACTGACCTGCTGCCCACTGTGACATAGCCCCACAGTGACTTGGGCACCAGTGGCCTGTTGCTCACTGTGACATGGCCACTACTGACCTGCTGCCCACTGTGACATGGCCCCCATAGTGACATGGCCACCACTGACCTGCTGCCCACTGTGACATAGCCCCCATAGTGACATGGCAACCAGTGGCCTGTTGCTCACTGTGACATGGCAACCACTGACCTTCTGCACACTGTGACATGACCTCACAGTGACATGGCCACCACTGACCTGCTGCCCAATGTGACATAGCCCCCATAGTGACATGGCCACCATTGACCTGCTGCCCACTGTGACATGGCCCCCATAGTGACATGGCCAGCACTGACCTGCTGCCCACTGTGACATAGCCCCCACAGTGACATGGCAACCAGTGGCCTGTTGCTCACTGTGACATGGCCATCACTGACCTGCTGCACACTGTGACATGGCCCCACAGTGACGTGGCCACTACTGACCTGCTGCCCACTGTGACATGGCCCCCATAGTGACATGGCCACCACTGACCTGCTGCCCACTGTGACATAGCCCCGCAGTGACTTGGGCACCAGTGACCTGCTGCCCACTGTTACATGGCCCCCATAGTGACATGGCCACCACTGACCTGCTGCCCACTGTGACATGGCCCCCATAGTGACATGGCCACCACTGACCTGCTGCCCACTGTGACATAGCCCCCACAGTGACATGGCAACCAGTGGCCTGTTGCTCACTGTGACATGAGCTCACAGTGACATGGCCACCACTGACCTGCTGCCCAATGTGACATAGCCCCCATAGTGACATGGCCGCCATTGACCTGCTGCCCACTTTGAAATGGCCACCATAGTGACACGGCCAGCACTGACCTGCTGCCCAATGTGACATAGCCCCCACAGTGACATGGCAACCAGTGGCCTGTTGCTCACTGTGACATGGCCATCACTGACATGCTGCACACTGTGACATGGCCACACAGTGACGTGGCCACTACTGACCTGCTGTCCACTGTGACATGGCCCCCATAGTGACATGGCCACCACTGAGCTGCTGCCCACTGTGACATGGCCCCCATAGTGACATGGCCACCACTGACCTGCTGTCCACTGTGACATAGCCCCACAGTGACTTGGGCCCCACTGACCTGCTTCCCACTGTGACATGGCCCCCATAGTGACATGGCCACCACTGACCAGCTGCCCACTGTGACATAGCCCCCACAGTGACATGGCAACCAGTGGCCTGTTGCTCACTGTGACATGGCCATCACTGACCTGCTGCACACTGTGACATGACCCCACAGTGACGTGGCCACTACTGAACTGCTGCCCACTGTGACATGGCCCCCATAGTGACATGGCCACCACTGACCTGCTGCCCACTGTGACATGGCCCCCACAGTGACATGGCCACCACTGACCTGCTGCCCAATGTGACATAGCCCCCATAGTGACATGGCCACTACTGACCTGCTGCCCACTGTGATATAGCCCCCACAGTGACATGGCAACCAGTGGCCTGTTGCTCACTGTGACATGGCCACCACTGACCTGCTGCACACTGTGACATGACTTCACAGTGACATGGCCACCACTGACCTGCTGCCCAATGTGACATAGCCCCCATAGTGACATGGCCACCACTGACCTGCTGCCCACTGTGACATGGCCCCCATAGTGACATGGCCAGCACTGACCTGCTGCCCACTGGAACATAGACCCAACAGTGACATGGCAACCACTGGCCTGTTACTCACTGTGACATTGCCATCACTGACCTGCTGCACAATGTGACTTGGCCCCACAGTGACATGGCCACCACTGACCTGCTGCCCAATATGACATAGCCCCCACAGTCACATGGCCACCATTGACCTGCTGCCCACTGTAACATGGCCCCCATAGTGACATGGCCAATACTGACCTGCTGCCCACTGTGACATAGCCCCCACAGTGACATGGCAACCAGTGGCCTGTTGCTCACTGTGACATGGCCATCACTGACCTGCTGCACACTGTGACATGGCCCCACAGTGACGTGGCCACTACTGACCTGCTGCCCACTGTGACATGGCCCCCATAGTGACATGGCCACCACTGACCTGCTGCCCACTGTGAAATGGCCCGCATAGTGACATGGCCACCACTGACCTGCTGCCCAATGTGACATAGCCCCCATAGTGACATGGCCACCACTGACCTGCTGCCCAATGTGACATAGCCCCCATAGTGACATGGCCACCACTGACCTGCTGCCCACTGTGACATGGCCCCCATAGTGACATGGCCACCACTGACCTGCTGCCCACTGTGACATGGCCCCCATAGTGACATGGCCACTACTGACCTGCTGCCCACTGTGACATAGCCCCCACAGTGACATGGCAACCAGTGGCCTGTTGCTCACTGTGACATGGCCACCACTGACCTGCTGCACACTGTGATATGACCTCACAGTGACATGGCCACCACTGACCTGCTGCCCAATGTGACATAGCCCAGATAGTGACATGGCCACCACTGACCTGATGCCCACTGTGACATAGCCCCCACAGTGACATGGCAACCAGTGGCCTGTTGCTCACTGTGACATGGCCATCACTGACCTGCTGCACACTGTGACATGGCCCCACAGTGACGTGGCCACTACTGACCTGCTGCCCACTGTGACATGGCCCCCATAGTGACATGGCCACCACTGACCTGCTGCCCACTGTGACATGGCCCCCATAGTGACATGGCCACCATTGACCTGCTTCCCACTGTGACATGGCCCCCATAGTGACATGGCCACCACTGAACTGCTGCCCACTGTGACATAGCCCCCACAGTGACATGGCAACCAGTGGCCTGTTGCTCACTGTGACATGGCCACCACTGACCTGCTGCACACCGTGATATGACCTCACAGTGACATGGCCACCACTGACCTGCTGCCCAATGTGACATAGCCCAGATAGTGACATGGCCACCACTGACCTGCTGCCCACTGTGACATAGCCCCCACAATGACATGGCAACCAGTGGCCTGTTGCTCACTGTGACATGGCCATCACTGACCTGCTGCACACTGTGACATGGCCCCACAGTGACGTGGCCACCACTGACCTGCTGCCCACTGTGACATGGTCCCCATAGTGACATGGCCACCACTGACCTGCTGCCCACTGTGACATGGCCCCCATAGTGACATGGCCAAAACTGACCTGCTGCACACTGCGACATGGCCCCACAGTGACGTGGCCACTACTGACCTGCTGCCCACTGTGACTTGGCCCCCATAGTGACATGGCCACCACTGACATGCTGCCCACTGTGACATGGCCCCAACAGTGACATGGCCACTACTGACCCGCTGACCACTGTGACATAGCCCCACTGTGACATGGCCACCACTGACCTGCTGCCCACTGTGACATGACCTCACATTGACATGGCCACCACTGACCTGCTACCCAATGTGACATAGCCCAGATAGTGACATGGCCACCACTGACCCGCTGACCACTGTGACATAGCCCCACAGTGACTTGGGCACCACTGACCTGCTGCCCACTGTGACATGGCCCCCATAGTGACATGGCCACCACTGACCTTCTGCCCACTGTGACATGGCCCCCATAGTGACATGGCCACCACTGACCTGCTGCCCACTGTGAAATGGCCCGCATAGTGACATGGCCACCACTGACCTGCTGCCCACTGTGACATGGCCCCCATAGTGACATGGCCACCACTGACCTGCTGCCCAATGTGATATAGCCCCCATAGTGACATGGCCACCACTGACCTGCTGTCCACTGTGACATGGCCACCATAGTGACACGGCCAGCACTGACCTGCTGCCCACTGTGACATAGCCCCCACAGTGACATGGCAACCAGTGGCCTCTTGCTCACTGTGACATGGCCATCACTGAACTGCTGCACACTATGACATGGCCCCACAGTGACGTGGCCACTACTGACCTGCTGCCCACTGTGACATGGCCCCCATAGTGACATGGCCACCACTGACCTGCTGCCCACTGTGACATGGCCCCCATAGTGACATGGCCACCACTGACCTGCTGCCCACTGTGACATAGCCCCCACAGTGACACGGCAACCAGTGGCCCGTTGCTCACTGTGACATGGCCACCACTGACCTGCTGCACACTATGACATGGCCCCACAGTGACGTGGCCACTACTGACCTGCTGCCCACTGTGACATGGCCCCCATAGTGACATGGCCACCACTGACCTGCTGCCCACTGTGACATGGCCCCAACAATGACATGGCCACTACTGACCCGCTGACCACTGTGACATAGCCCCACAGTGACATGGCCACCACTGACCTGCTGCCCACTGTGACATTGCCCCCACAGTGACATGGCAACCAGTGGCCTGTTGCTCATTGTGACATGGCCATCACTGACCTGATGCACACTGTGACATGGCCCCACAGTGACGTGGCCACCACTGACCTGCTGCCCACTGTGACATGGCCCCCATAGTGACATGGCCACCACTGACCTGCTGCCCACTGTGACATGGCCCCCATAGTGACATGGCCACCACTGACCTGCTTCCCACTGTGACATAGCCCCCACAGTGACATGGCAACCAGTGGCCTGTTGCTCACTGTGACATGGCCACCACTGACCTGCTGCACACTGTGATATGACCTCACAGTGACATGGCCACCACTGACCTGCTGCCCAATGTGACATAGCCCAGATAGTGACATGGCCACCACTGACCTGATGCCCACTCTGACATAGCCCCCACAGTGACATGGCAACCAGTGGCCTGTTGCTCACTGTGACATGGCCATCACTGACCTGCTGCACACTGTGACATGGCCCCACAGTGACGTGGCCACTACTGACCTGCTGCCCACTGTGACATGGCCCCCATAGTGACATAGCCACCACTGACCTGCTGCCCACTGTGACATGACCCCCGTAGTGACATGGCCATCACTGACCTGAGGCACACTGTGACATGGCCCCACAGTGACGTGGCCACCACTGACCTGCTGCCCACTGTGACATGGCCCCCATAGTGACATGGCCACCATTGACCTGCTGCCCACTGTGACATGGCCCCCATAGTGACATGGCCACCACTGACCTGCTGCCCACTGTGACATAGCCCCCGAGTGACATGGCAACCAGTGGCCTGTTGCTCACTGTGACATGGCCACCACTGGCCTGCTGCACACTGTGATATGACCTCAGAGTGACATGGCCACCACTGACATGCTGCCCAATGTGACATAGCCCAGATAGTGACATGGCCACCACTGACCTGCTGCCCACTGTGACATAGCCCCCACAACGACATGGCAACCAGTGGCCTGTTACTCACTGTGACATGGCCATCACTGACCTGCTGCACACTGCGACATGGCCCAACAGTGATGTGGCCACTACTGACCTGCTGCCCACTGTGACATGGCCCCCATAGTGACATGGCCACCACTGACATGCTGCCCACTGTGACATGGCCCCAACAGTGACATGGCCACTACTGACCCGCTGACCACTGTGACATAGCCCCACAGTGACATGGCCACCACTGACCTGCTGCCCACTGTGACATGACCTCACATTGACATGGCCACCACTGACCTGCTACCCAATGTGACATAGCCCAGATAGTGACATGGCCACCACTGACCTGCTGCCCACTGTGATATTGCCCCTATAGAGATATGGCCACAACTGACCGGCTGCCCACTGTGACATAGCCCCCACAGTGACATGGCAACCAGTGGCCTGTAACTCACTGTGACATGGCCATCACTGACCTGCTGCCCACTTTGACATGGCCCCCATAGTGACATGGCCACCACTGACCTGCTGCCCACTGTGACATAGCCCCCACAGTGACATGGCAACCAGTGGCCTGTTGCTCACTGTGACATGGCCACCACTGACCTGCTGCACACTGTGACATGACCTCACAGTGACATGGCCACCACTGACCTGCTGCCCAATGTGACATAGCCCCCATAGTGACATGGCCACCATTGACCTGCTGCCCACTGTGACATGGCCCCCATAGTGACATGGCCAAAACTGACCTGCTGCCCACTGTGATATAGCCCCCACAGTGACATGGCAACCAGTGGCCTGTTGCTCACTGTGACATGGCCATCACTGACCTGAGGCACACTGTGACATGGCACCACAGTGACGTGGCCACTACTGACCTGCTGTTCACTGTGACATGGCCCCCATAGTGACATGGCCACCACTGACCTGCTGCCCACTGTGACATGGCCTCAAGAGTGACATGGCCACCACTGACCCGCTGACCACTGTGACATAGCCCCACAGTGACTTGGGCACCACTGACTGCTGCCCACTGTGACATGGCCCCCATAGTGACATGGCCAACACTGACCTGCTGCCCACTGTGACATGGCCCCCATTGTGACATGGCCACCACTGACCTGCTGCACACTGGGACATTGCCCCCACAGTGACATGGCCACCACTGACCTGCTGCCCAATGTGACATAGCCCCCACAGTGACATGGCAACCGGTGGCCTGTTGCTCACTGTGACATGGCCACCACTGACCTGCTGCCCACTGTGACATGACCTCACAGTGACATGGCCACCACTGACCCGCTGACCACTGTGACATAGCCCCACAGTGACTTGGGCACGACTGACTGCTGCCCACTGTGACATGGCCCCCATAGTGACATGGCCAACACTGACCTGCTGCCCACTGTGACATGGCCCCCATTGTGACATGGCCACCACTGACCTGCTGCACACTGGGACATTGCCCCCACAGTGACATGGCCACCACTGACCTGCTGCCCACTGTGACATAGCCCCCACAGTGACATGGCAACCGGTGGCCTGTTGCTCACTGTGACATGGCCACCACTGACCTGCTGCACACTGTGACATGACCTCACATTGACATGACCACCACTGACCTGTTGCCCAGTGTGACATAGCACCCATAGTGACATGGCCACCACTGACCTGCTGCCCACTGTGACATGGCCCCCATAGTGACATGGCCACCACTGAGCTGCTGCCCACTGTGACATAGCCCCCACAGTGACATGGCAACCAGTGGCCTGATACTCACTGTGACATGGCCATCACTGACCTGCTGCACACTGTGACATGGCCCCACAGTGACGTGGCCACTACTGACCTGCTGCCCACTGTGACATGGCCCCCACAGTGACATGGCCACCACTGACCTGCTGCCCACTGTGACATGGCCCCAACAGTGACATGGCCACCACTGACCCGCTGACCACTGTGACATGGCCCCCATAGTCCCATGGCCACCACTGACCTGCTGCCCACTGTGACATAGCCCCCACAGTGACATGGCAACCACTGACCTGCTGCCCACTGTGACATGGCCCCAACACTGACATGGCCACCACTGACCCGCTGACCACTGTGACATGGCCCCCATAGTCCCATGGCCACCACTGACCTGCTGCCCACTGTGACATGACCCCCATAGAGACGTGGCCACAACTGACCTGCTGCCCACTGTGACATAGCCCCCACAGTGACATGGCAACCAGTGGCCTGTTACTCACTGTGACATTGCCATCACTGACCTGCTGCACACTGTGACATGACCTCACAGTGACATGGCCTCCACTGACATGCTGCCCACTGTGACATGGCCCCCATAGTGACATGGCCACCAGTGACCTGTTGCCCACTGTGACATAGCCCCCACAGTGACATGGCAACCAGTGGCCTGTTACTCACTGAGACATGGTCACCACAGACCTGCTGAACACTGTGATATGACCTCACAGTGACATGGCCACCACTGACCTGCTGCCTAATGTGACATAGCCCCCACAGTGACATGGCCACCACTGATCCGCTGACCACTGTGACATAGCCCCACAGTGACCTGACCACCACTGACCTGCTACACACTGTGACATGGCCCCCATAGTGACATGGGCACCACTGACATGCTGCCCACTGTGACATAGCCCCCACAGTGACATGGCAACCAGTGGCCTGTTACTCACTGTGACATTGCCATCACTGACCTGCTGCACACTGTGACGTGGCCCAACAGTGACATGTCCACTACTGACCTGCTGCCCACTGTGACATGGCCCCCATAGTGACATGGCCACCACCGACCTGCTGCCCACTGTGACATGGCCCCCATAGTGACATGGCCACCACTGACCTGCTGCCCACTGTGACATATCCCCCACAGTGACATGGCAACCAGTGGCCTGTTGCTCACTGTGACATGGCCACCACTGACCTGCTGCCCACTCTGACATAGCCCCCACAGTGACATGACAGCCAGTGGCCTGTTACTCACTGTGATATTGCCATCACTGACCTGCTGCCCACTGTGACATGGCCTCCACTGTGACATGGCCAGCACTGACCTGCTGCCCACTGTGACATAGCCATCACAGTGACATGGAAACCAGTGGCCTGTTTCTCACTGTGACAGGACCATCACTGACCTGCTGCACACTGTGACATGGCCCCCATAGTGACATGGCCACCACTGACCTGCTGCCCACTGTGACATAGCCCCACAGTGACATGGCAACCAGTGGCCTGTTGCTCACTGTGACATGGCCACCACTGACCTGCTGCCCACTGTGATATGGCCGCCATAGTGACATGGCCACCACTGACCTGCTGCCCACTGTGACATGGCCCCCACAGTGACATGGCAACCAGTTGCCTGTTGCTCACTGTGACATGGCCACCACTGACCTGCTGAACACTGTGACATGACCTCACAGTGACATGGCCACTACTGACCTGCTGCCCACTGTGACATGGCCCCCACAGTGACATGGCCAGCACTGACCTGCTGCCCACTGTGACATGGCCTCCACAGTGACATGGCAACCAGTGGCCTGTTGCTCACTGTGACATGGCCATCACTGACCTGCTGCACAATGTGACATGGCCCCACAGTGACGTGGCCACTACTGACCTGCTGCCCACTGTGACATGGCCCCAACAGTGACATGGCCACCACTGATCCGCTGACCACTGTGATATAGCCCCACAGTGACATGGCCACCACTGACCTGCTACCCACTGTGACATAGCCCCCATAGTGACATGGGCACCACTGACCTGCTGCCCACTGTGACATGGCCCCCATAGTGACATGGCCACCACTGATCTGCTGCCCACTGTGACATGGCCCCCATTGTGACATGACCAGCACTGACCTGCTGCCCACTGTGACTTGGTCCCCACAGTGACATGGCCACCACTGACCCGCTGACCACTGTGACATGGCCCCATAGAGATTTGGCCACAACTGACCTGCTGCCCACTGTGACTTGGTCCCCACAGTGACATGGGCGCCACTGACCTGCTGCCCACTGTGACATAGCCCCCACAGTGACATGGCAACCAGTGGCCTGTTTCTCACTGTGACATGGCCACCACTGACCTGCTGCCCACTGTGACATGGCCTCCACAGTGACATGGCAACCAGTGGCCTGTTGCTCACTGTGACATGGCCATCACTGACCTGCTGCACAATGTGACATGGCCCCACAGTGACGTGGCCACTACTGACCTGCTGCCCACTGTGACATGGCCCCAACAGTGACATGGCCACCACTGATCCGCTGACCACTGTGATATAGCCCCACAGTGACATGGCCACCACTGACCTGCTACCCACTGTGACATAGCCCCCATAGTGACATGGGCACCACTGACCTGCTGCCCACTGTGACATGGCCCCCATAGTGACATGGCCACCACTGATCTGCTACCCACTGTGACATGGCCCCCATTGTGACATGACCAGCACTGACCTGCTGCCCACTGTGACTTGGTCCCCACAGTGACATGGCCACCACTGACCCGCTGACCACTGTGACATGGCCCCATAGAGATTTGGCCACAACTGACCTGCTGCCCACTGTGACTTGGTCCCCACAGTGACATGGGCGCCACTGACCTGCTGCCCACTGTGACATAGCCCCCACAGTGACATGGCAACCAGTGGCCTGTTTCTCACTGTGACATGGCCACCACTGACCTGCTGCACACTGTGACATGACCTCACAGTGACATGGCCACCACTGACCTGCTGCCCAAAGTGACATAGGCCCCATAGTGACATGGCCACCACTGACCTGCTGCCCACTGTGACATAGCCCCCACAGTGACATGGCAAACAGTGGCCTGTTGCTCACTGTGACATGGCCACCACTGACATGCTGCACATTGTGACATGGCCCCCATAGTGACATGGCCACCACTGACCTGCTCCCCACTGTGACATATCCCATACAGTAACATGATCACTACTGACATGCTGCCCACTGTCACATGGCCCCACAGTGACGTGGCCACCACTGACCTGCTGCCCACTGTGACTGGCCACCACAGTGACATGGCCACCACTGACCTGCTGACCACTGTGACATGACCCACACAGTGACATTGCCACCACTTACCTGCTCCCCACTGTGACATGTCCCAAACAGTAACATGATCACCACTGACCTACTGCCCACTGTGACATAGCCCCCACAGTGACATGGCAACCAGTGGCCTGTTGCTCACTGTGACATGGCCATCACTGACCTGCTGCACACTGTGACATGGCCCCACAGTGACGTGGCCACTACTGACCTGCTGCTCACTGTGACATGGCCCCCATAGTGACATGGCCACCACTGACCTGCTGCACACTGTGATATGGCCCCCATAGTGACATGGCCACCACTGACCTGCTGCCCACTGTGATATAGACACCACAGTGACATGGCAACCAGTGGCCTGTTGCTCACTGTGACATGGCCACCACTGACCACTGCCCACTGTGACATGGCCCCCATAGTGACATGGCCACAACTGACCTGCTGCCCACTGTGACATAGCCCCCACAGTGACATGGCAACCAGTGGCCTGTTGCTCACTGTGACATGGCCACCACTGACCTGCTGCACACTGTGACATTACCTCACAGTGACATGGCCACCACTGACCAGCTGCCCAATGTGACATACCCCCCATAGTGACATGGCCACCACTGACCTGCTGCCCACTGTGACATAGACACCACAGTGACATGGCAACCAGTGGCCTGTTGCTCACTGTGACATGGCCACCACTGACCTGCTGCACACTGTGACATGACCTCACAGTGACGTGGCCACTACTGACCTGCTGCCCACTGTGACATGGCCCCCATAGTGACATGGCCACCACCAACCTGCTGCCCACTGTGACATGGCCCCCATTGTGACATGGCCAGCAGTGACCTGCTGCCCACTGTGACTTTGTCCCCACAGTGACATGGCCACAACTGACCTGCTGCCCACTGTGACATAGCCCCCACTATTTAATGGCAACCAGTGGCCTGTTTTTCACTGTGACATGGCCACCACTGACCTGCTGCCCACTGTGACATGACCTCACAGTGACATGGACACCACTGACCTGCTGCCCAATGTGACATAGCCCCCATAGTGACATGGCCACCACTGACCTGCTGCCCACTGTGACATAGCCCCCATAGTGACATGGCCAGCTCTGACCTGCTGCCCACTGTGACATAGCCCCCACAGTGACATGGCAAACAGTGGCCTGTTGCTCACTGTGACATGGCCACCACTGACATGCTGCACACTGTGATATGGCCCCCAGAGTGACATGGCCACCACTGACCTGCTGCACACTGTGACATGGCCCCCATAGTGACCTGGCCACCACTGACATGCTGCCCACTGTGACATGGCCCCCATAGTGACATGGGCACAAGTGACATGCTGCCCACTGTGACATGGCCACCACTAACCTGCTGCACACTGTGACATGACCTCACAGTGACATGGCCACCACTGACCTGCTGCCCACTGTGACATGACCCCCATAGTGACATGGCCACCACTGACCTGCTGCCCACTGTGACATGACCCCATAGTGACATGGCCACCACTGATCTGCTGCCCACTGTGACATGGCCCCCATTGTGACATGACCAGCACTGACCTGCTGCCCAATGTGACTTGGTCCCCACAGTGACATGGCCACCACTGACCCGCTGACCACTGTGACATGGCCCCATAGAGATTTGGCCACAACTGACCTGCTGCCCACTTTGACTTGGTGCCCACAGTGACATGGGCACCACTGACCTGCTGCCCACTGTGACATGGCCCCATAGAGACTTGGCTACAACTGACCGGCTGCCCACTGTGACATGACCTCACAGTGACATGGACACCACTGACCTGCTGCCCAATGTGACATAGCCCCCATAGTGACATGGCCACCACTGACCTGCTGCCCACTGTGACATAGCCCCCATAGTGACATGGCCAGCACTGACCTGCTGCCCACTGAGACATAGCCCCCACAGTGACATGACAAACAGTGGCCTGTTGCTCACTGTGACATGGCCACCACTGACCTGCTGCACACTGTGAAATGGCCCCACAGTGACGTGGCCACTACTGACCTGCTGCCCACTGTGACATGGCCCCCATAGTGACATGGCCACCACTGACATGCTGCCCACTGTGACATAGCCCCCACAGTGACATGGCAACCAGTGACCTGTTGCTCACTGAGACATGGCCACCACTGACCTGCTGCACACTGTGACATGGCCCCCATAGTGACATGGCCACCACTGACCACTGCCCACTGTGACATGGCCCGCATAGTGACATGGCCACCGCTGACATGCTGCCCACTGTGACATAGCCCCCACAGTGACATGGCAACCAGTGGCCTGTTCCTCACTGTGACATGGCCACCACTGACCTGCTGCACACTGTGACATGACCTCACAGTGACATGGCCACCACTGACCAGCTGCCCACTGTGACATAGCCCCCATAGTGACATGGCCACCACTGACCTGCTGCCCACTGTGACATGGACCCGTAGTGACTTGGCCACAACTGACCTGCTGCCCACTGTGACATAGCCCCCACAGTGACATGTCAACCAGTGGCCTGTTACTCACTGTGATATTGCCATCACTGCCTGCTGCACACTGTGACATGGCCCCACAGTGACGTTGCCAGTACTGATCTGCTGCCCACTGTGACATGGCCCCCATAGTGACATGGCCACCAATGACCTGCTGCCCACTGTGACATAGCCATCACAGTGACATGGAAACCAGTCGCCTGTTTCTCACTGTGACATGACCATCACTGACCTGCTGCCCACTGTGACTGGCCACCACAGTGACATGGCCACCAGTGGACTGTTGCTCATTGTGACATGGCTGTGGAGCAATTTGCTAACAACTGGCTACGTGAGAAAGGGCACAGCACCGAGGAACTGCTGACAACGGCGACGTGATGGGAAAATACCGAAAAGTATCAAAGAAGAACAAAGAACAGAAGCAAGACTATGTAGAAGGCCTTGCAGAAATCATAAGGGGTGGGATTGGTATTTAACCTTAGCAACCAAGGTATCTAACCTTAGCAACCTATAGGGAGCTCGCTTTTTGCAATATGTATGAACTGATTATTATAGATATAAAAGAAGTGTGAGTACTAATAAAGTTGAGCCTTTGTGCATTAAATGATGGCTGGGCTCCCTCTGCGTTCTTTCAACAAATGGTGACCCCGACGTGATACGTGCCAAAGGACGTATAAGGCGCCTCGAAGGATAAAGACCAGTGAAGGTAGTTCAGGTCCTTAAGCAGCGAGGACGGCGAAAGGCGACTGAAATAAGAGAAAAGGCCCGCGCCCTGGGTGTCGTAAGAGGTGAACCCTGCTGATACGTGCTGCCGAGACCTGGAAAGGCTGCAACGGAAAAATTCAGGTATGGACAGGCAAGCAGCATATGATTTATTTGCATCCTGGCTGACACAATGCCGGGTTGAGGGAATAGATGTAAAAAAGGATCTTCAGGGGCTTTTAACTTATGGGGTAGAGCAAGGTTGTTTTATTAATCCACATGCAGTTCATGAGTTATCGGAATGGCGAAAATTTGGAGATAAATTATGGGAATTAACATTGAACGATGATAAGACAGCAAAAAAGTTGGGAAAGTTATGGAGGGTGGTTCATAATGAATTGCTAAGGTATCAGGCTGAAAAAAGAGCTGCACAGGGCGCAGTTGCGGCAAAAGAGAAAAACACCAGATATGGGGAGGAGGAAACTAGGTGGCCATTACCGCCTACGTTTCGTGAGCTTGTTTTACCACCTTTACGTTCCGAAGAGACGGGACAGGAAAGCTCAGAACGAGTTCTCCCTACCGCTCCCCCCGCCCCCGCCCTGAGTAGCCCTGACGCGTCCAGCCACACTGTGACGCCGGAAAGCGAGAATTCTACTCCTGGCTCAGAAGATGGGCAGGGGATAGAAATCGCTAAAGAAAGGTGTCGGGCTTGGAATGCATTGGCACGAGAGGGGTTAGAAAAAGGGGATGAGGCGATGACTCAGATGGCGACAGCAATGGCTTTTCCAGTTCAGTTTCAGCCGAACCCAGCTGGTGGAATAAATGCTACTGTTACGGCATTAGATTGGAAGCTTTTGTCACAATTGCGCTCTACAGTGAGTTCTTATGGTGTTACTGGTGAACCGGTTCGTCAAATGTTAGATTATCTCTGGAGCACTCAACTTCTTTTGCCTGCAGATTGTCGGGGTATAGCAAAGTTAATTTTCTCTCCTAGTCAGTTGTTGTTGTTTAATGCGCATTGGCAAGCGAGAGTATTAGAATCGGTAGCGGTACAGCGGCAAGCAGGAGATCCATTACAAGGGATCACAATGGATGAATTAATGGGGTTAGGACCTTATGCTAGAGTAGAAGCTCAAGCATTGCTCGGTCCGGATAAGGTGAGAGAGGCAATGAGGTTAGTGAGAGAAGCCATAGAGCAAGTGAAAGAGCCAGGCGGAGTTCCAATGTATATGGGGATTAAGCAAGGGAGAGAAGAGACTTTGGGCAGTTTTGTAGATAAGTTGGTAAATGCAATTGAAAAAGCAAGAGTACCTATCCACATGCAGGGTGCTCTCTTAAAACAATGTATTTTACAAAATGGCAATCCTGCTACAAAGAGTTTACTGAATACATTAGGGGCAAATTGGACTGTAGAGGAGGCACTTGAAAAGGCGTCCTCGATACCCACTGGACCTCAGGCTTTTCTTGTAGAGGCAATAAAGAAATTAGGGGAAGGAATGAAAGAACAGGCTCAGGCTACTCAAAGTCAGGTTATGGCAGCCCTTGCGCCTCTCCAGACTTCGGCAGCAGTTAGAGTGCAAACACCTCAAAAGGGGCAGCTGCGGTGTTACCGATGCGGAGCTCCAGGGCATGTACGAAAGAGTTGTACAGCCAGAAATGTATGGTGTCAAACTTGCCGATCCAACTCCCATAATGAGGGGGCTTGCCGCAGACGGTCGGGAAACTCCACACGGAGCGCGTTCGCCGGCCGCCGCGCGACGACGAAAGTTGCAGCCGCAGCGCAGTCCTTCAACCCGCCACCCGGGGAAGTCTCGGGTTGGACCTGGCAGCAGCAGTAGATGTTACCCTGTTAACAAATAATCCTCAAACAATATCTACGAACGTACGAGGACCTATCATCATTAATGGGAGAGCCATGGGAGCTTTATTATTAGGAAGATCATCGGCATCACAATGTGGACTATTTGTTTTACCGGGAGTTATCGATGCAGATTATGAAGGTGAAATCTATATTATGGCATATACACTGAATCCACCAGTAAAGATTGCACAGGGACAACGGATTGCACAGCTGGTGCCCCTGCCACAAGTGACTCAAACAATACGACCAGTGACTGAGGAGAGTCGCGGAAACAAAGGCTTCGGATCCACAAGAAGCCTGACCCTGCTAACACTGAATCTGAGTACGAGACCCAGAAAGACTGTTCACCTGTCATTTCAAGGGGATATCTTTGTGTCTCTACACCAACAGGCACCGCATGGGTTCCAGCGAGATGGGCGAAACCTGCCGCACCTCCCAATGACGCCAGAAGAGAGACAAGCTCATCGACAGCGACTGAAGATTCAGCCGGTTCTAGCGTGGATTGAGAGTCTACTCGGACATCCACTTTACTGGGCAACGCTGTCAGACGTTTGGAGAATTATTGAATGGTTAAATGTTAGTGTGACAAGTGTTAGTCACGCTTGCTTAGGCTGCCAGAGTCAAGATCATAAGGCCTGGGTAAAACTATTCTGTGGGGGGTGTGAGAAAAAATATTGGATACATCAATCACAGCTATATTTTGGGTCAAGGTGCATTAATTGTCGTAATGCATGGATTCATGAGAATCCACTGAGGGCACTTGCAAGGTTCACAGGACAGCCAGCTCAAGAGTGTCTATATCTGTGGGAAAATCAGGAGTCATTATACTTGTCAGCGGCTGTTTGGTGGTTACAGCATCACGGACAGCGGCTAGTGCAAGAATCAAAATCTGTGCACTTACAGACTGAGTGTTTCATACATAGTGCTATCCCTACATGGATGCAGGTTACTCCCCGTAGGTGGAGACAGATGCAGAGACGATATCTAACAATAGGGAAAAAGGTAAAACAATGAAACAAAGAGGTATAATTTGTCTTTACATCCTCACACTACGTGGAGCAATAGATGCATTGATGAGGTTTAATCAGCCAAGGGAAAATGTGTGGGTAACGTTGACCAACTTGACAGGACAGTCATCACTCTGTTTGGCTTTAGGAAGTATCAGCCATCCATTCCGTACTTGTTTGGTTGGACTTCCAGTGTGGAAACCTGGAGAGTTTTGTAGTTATGTTGTGAATCAGACACTATGCAGTGCGGCTTATACAGAGGATGATGGGAAACATCAGTGTGAGCTTATATTATCACTAAATACAACATTAGAATCCCCACCTGAGGAATTAGAACTTTTTGGAAGTGCAAATGCTAGCATAACAACTAAAAGAACTGGAAAATGGGTCAGCTTTCTGCCAAGGCAGGAACACCTTAATACACACAGGAAGATGTGGGCTTCATTAGATTCAGCATTAGACCCTGGTAGTGTGTATGAGCAACTATATTCAAGCTGTAATGGTAGCAACATAACAACAGCAAGAGAGCTACCAACAGGAATCTTTTTAATATGTGGTGACAGAGCCTGGAATGGTATACCGATACATCCACAGGGAGGTCCCTGTTACCTGGGACGACTAAGTTTATTTCACCCGAATATGTCTGCCTTGATGAAACTTACTAACAGAACCAGGACGCAGCGGTCCATACATGAACTAGATTGTAGTGGGATAGGAGAGCCACGATTCTGGGCAGAATTTACACAGGTGTTAGTTGCAACTATTTTGCCAGGAGGAGCAGCTAATAAAGCCATGAACTTAGCAAAACAGATAGGATGTTGGGCAAAAGATGAGCTTAATCGCACTTCTGAAATTTTAGATCGGCTTACAGCAGATGTAGAAAGTGTTAACCATGCAGTATTACAAAATAGAGCAGCTATTGATTTTTTGCTTTTAGCACAAGGCCATGGATGTGAGGAATTTGAAGGAATGTGTTGCATGAACCTGACAGACAATTATTCTTCAGTCCATGCAAAGATTAGGAAATTGCAAGGAGGCCTGCACAGCTTGAAACAAGTAGATGGATTAGGGATTGAAAGCTGGTTAAAAGAATGGGGACTTTCAGGATGGTTAATATCTCTGATCAAGTCTATAGGGGTAGTGATCTTGGTAATTGTGGTTGTACTTTTGATGTTGGCATGTATTGTCAGTCTTCTGCAAAGGGCCCTGCAGAAGACTGCCTCTGCAATATTTTTAGCACAAGTGCAAAAAGAAAACGGGGGAGATGTGGAGCAGTTTGCTAACAACTGGCTACGTGAGAAAGGGCACAGCACCGAGGAACTGCTGACAACGGCGACGTGATGGGAAAATACCGAAAAGTATCAAAGAAGAACAAAGAACAGAAGCAAGACTATGTAGAAGGCCTTGCAGAAATCATAAGGGGTGGGATTGGTATTTAACCTTAGCAACCAAGGTATCTAACCTTAGCAACCTATAGGGAGCTCGCTTTTTGCAATATGTATGAACTGATTATTATAGATATAAAAGAAGTGTGAGTACTAATAAAGTTGAGCCTTTGTGCATTAAATGATGGCTGGGCTCCCTCTGCGTTCTTTCAACACATGGCCACAACTGATCTGCTGCCCACTGTGACATGACCTCACAGTGACATGGCCACCACTTACCTGCTCCCCACTGTGACATGTCCCAAACAGTAACATGATCACCACTGACCTACTGCCCACTGTGACATAGCCCCCACAGTGACATGACAACCAGTGGCCTGTTGCTCACTGTGACATGGCCATCACTGACCTGCTGCACACTGTGACATGGCCCCACAGTGACGTGGCCTCTACTGACCTGCTGCCCATTGTGACACGGCCCCCATAGTGACATGGCCACCACTGACCTGCTACCCACTGTGACATGGCCCGCATTGTGACATGGCCACCACTGACCTGCTGCCCACTGTGACATGGCCCCCACAGTGACATGGCAACCAGTGGCCTGTTACTCACTGTGACATGGCCATCACTGACCTGCTGCACACTGTGACATGGCCCCACAGTGACGTGGCCACTACTGACCTGATGCCCACTGTGACATGGCCCCCATAGTGACATGGCCACCACTGACCTGCTGCCCACTGTGACATGGCCCCCATAGTGACATGGCCACCATTGACCTGCTGCCCACTGTGACATAGCCCCCACAGTGACATGGCAACCAGTGGCCTGTTGCTCACTGTGACATGGCCACCACTGACCTGCTGCACACTGTGACATGACCTCACAGTGACATGGCCACCACTGACCTGCTGCCCAATGTGACATAGCCCCCATAGTGACATGGCCAGCACTGACCTGCTGCCCACTGTGACATAGACACAACAGTGACATGGCAACCAGTGGCCTGTTGCTCACTGTGACATGGCCATCACTGACCTGCTGCCCACTGTGACATGGCCCAAACAGTGACATGGCCACTACTGACCCGCTGACCACTGTGACATAGCCCCACAGTGACTTGGGCACAACTGACCTGCTGCCCACTGTGACATGGCCCCCATAGTGACATGGCCACCACTGACCTGCTGCCCATTGTGACATAGCCCCCACAGTGACATGGCAACCAGTGGCCTGTTGCTCACTGTGACATGGCCATCACTGACCTGCTGCACACTGTGACATGGCCCCACAGTGACGTGGCCACTACTGACCTGCTGCCCACTGTGACATGGCCCCCATAGTGACATGGCCACCATTGACCTGCTGCCCACTGTGACATAGCCCCCACAGTGACATGGCAACCAGTGGCCTGTTGCTCACTGTGACATGGCCACCACTGACCTGCTGCACACTGCGACATGACCTCACAGTGACATGGCCACCACTGACCTGCTGCCCAATGTGACATAGCCCCCATAGTGACATGGCCACCACTGACCTGCTGCCCACTGTGACATGGCCCCCATAGTGACATGGCCAAAACTGACCTGCTGCCCACAGTGACATAGCCCCCACAGTGACATGGCAACCAGTGGCCTGTTGCTCACTGTGACATGGCCATCACTGACCTGCTGTACACTGTGACATGGCCCCACAGTGACGTGGCCACTACTGACCTGCTGCTCACTGTGACATGGCCCCCATAGTGACATGGCCACCACTGACCTGCTGCCCACTGTGACATGACCCCAACAGTGACATGGCCACCACTGACCCGCTGCCCACTGTGACATAGCCCCACAGTGATTTGGGCACCACTGACCTGCTGCCTACTGTGACATGGCCCCCATAGTGACATGGCCACCACTGACCTGCTGCCCACAGTGACATAGCAACCCACAATGACATGGCAACCAGTGGCCTGTTGCTCATTGTGAAATGGCCATCACTTACCTGCTGCACACTGTGACATGGCCCCACAGTGAGGTGTCCACTACTGACCTGCTGCCCACTGTGACATGGCCCCCATAGTGACATGGCCACCACTGACCTGCTGCCCACTGTGACATAGCCCCACAGTGACTTGGGCACCACTGACCTGCTGCCCACTGTGACATGGCCCCCATAGTGACATGGCCACCACTGATCTGCTGCCCACTGTGACATGGCCCCCATTGTGACACGACCAGCACTGACCTGCTGCCCACTGTGACTTGGTCCCCACAGTGACATGGCCACCACTGACCTGCTGCAATCTGTGACATGACCTCACAGTGACATGGCCACCACTGACCTGCTGCCCACTGTGACATGGCCCCCACAGTGACATGGCAACCAGTGGCCTGTTTCTCACTGTGACATGGCCATCACTGACCTGCTGCACACTGTGACATGGCCCCACAGTGACGTGGCCACTACTGACCTGCTGCTCACTGTGACATGCCCCCCATAGTGACATGGCCACCACTGACCTGCTGCCCACTGTGACATGGCCCCAACAGTGACATGGCCACCACTGACCCTCTGACCACTGTGACATAGCCCCACAGTGATTTGGGCACCACTGACCTGCTGCCCACTGTGACATGGCCCCCATAGTGACATGGCCACCACTGACCTGCTGCCCACTGTGACATAGCCCCCACAGTGACATGGCAACCAGTGGCCTGTTGCTCACTGTGACATGGCCATCACTTACCTGCTGCACACTGTGACATGGCCCCACAGTGACGTGGCCACTACTGACCTGCTGCCCACTGTGACATGGCCCCCATAGTGACATGGCCACCACTGACCTGCTGCGCACTGTGACATAGCCCCCACAGTGACATGGCAACCAGTGGCCTGTTGCTCACTGTGACATGGCCACCACTGACCTGCTGCCCACTGTGACATGGCCCCAACAGTGACATGTCCACCACTGACCCGCTGACAACTGTGACATAGCCCCACAGTGACATGGCCACCACTGCCCTGCTGCCCACTGTGAAATAGCCCCCACAGTGACATGGCAACCAGTGGCCTGTTGCTCACTGTGACATGGCCACCACTGACCTGCTGCAATCTGTGACATGACCTCACAGTGACATGGCCACCACTGACCTGCTGCCCACTGTGACATGGCCCCCACAGTGACATGGCAACCAGTGGCCTGTTTCTCACTGTGACATGGCCATCACTGACCTGCTGCACACTGTGACATGGCCCCACAGTGACATGGCAACCAGTGGCCTGTTGCTCACTGTGACATGGCCACCACTGACCTGCTGCACACTGTGACATGACTTCACAGTGACATGGCCACTACTGACCTGCTGCCCACTGTGATATAGCCATCACAGTGACATGGAAATCAGTGGCCTGTTTCTCACTGTGACATGACCATCACTGACCTGCTGCACACTGTGACATGGCCCCCATAGTGACATGGCCACCACTGACCTGCTGCCCACTGTGACATAGCCCCACAGTGACATGGCAACCAGTGGCCTGTTGCTCACTGTGACATGGCCACCACTGACCTGCTGCCCACTGTGATATGGCCGCCATAGTGACATGGCAACCACTGACCTGCTGCCCACTGTGACAGGGCCCCCACAGTGACATGGCAACCAGTGGCCTGTTGCTCACTGTGACATGGCCACCACTGACCTGCTGAACACTGTGACATGACCTCACAGTGACATGGCCACTACTGACCTGCTGCCCACTGTGACATGGCCCCCACAGTGACATGGCCAGCACTGACCTGATGCCCACTGTGACATAGCTCCCACAGTGACATGGCAACCAGTGGCCTGTTGCTCACTGTGACATGGCCATCACTGACCTGCTGCACAATGTGACATGGCCCCACAGTGACGTGGCCACTACTGACCTGCTGCCCACTGTGACATGGCCCCAACAGTGACATGGCCACCACTGATCCGCTGACCACTGTGATATAGCCCCACAGTGACATGGGCACCACTGACCTGCTGCCCACTGTGACATGGCCCCCATAGTGACATGGCCACCACTGATCTGCTGCCCACTGTGACATGGACCCCATTGTGACATGACCAGCACTGACCTGCTGCCCACTGTGACTTGGTCCCCACAGTGACATGGCCACCACTGACCCGCTGACCACTGTGACATGGCCACATAGAGATTTGGCCACAACTGACCTGCTGCCCACTGTGACTTGGTCCCCACAGTGACATGGGCACCACTGACCTGATGCCCACTGTTACATAGCCCCCACAGTGACATGGCAACCAGAGGCCTGTTTCTCACTGTGACATGGCCACCACTGACCTGCTGCACACTGTGACATGACCTCACAGTGACATGGCCACCACTGACCTGCTGCCCAATGTGACATAGCCCCCATAGTGACATGGCCACCACTGACCTGCTGCCCACTGTGACATAGCCCCCACAGTGACATGGCAAACAGTGGCCTGTTGCTCACTGTGACATGGCTACCACTGACAGGCTGCACACTGTGACATGGCCCCCAGAATGACATGGCCACCACTGACCTGCTCCCCACTGTGACATATCCCATACAGTAACATGATCACTACTGTAATGCTGCCCACTGTCACATGGCCCCACAGTGACGTGGCCACCACTGACCTGCTGCCCACTGTGACTGGCCACCACAGTGACATGGCCACCAGTGGACTGTTGCTCATTGTGACATGGCCACAACTGATCTGCTGCCCACTGTGACATGACCTCACAGTGACATGGCCACCACTGACCTGCTGACCACTGTGACATGACCCACACAGTGACATGGCCACCACATACCTGCTCCCCACTGTGACATGTCCCAAACAGTAACATGATCACCACTGACCTACTGCCCACTGTGACATAGCCCCCACAGTGACATGACAACCAGTGGCCTGTTGCTCACTGTGACATGGCCATCACTGACCTGCTGCACACTGTGAAATGACCTCACAGTGACATGGCCACTACTGACCTGCTGCCCACTGTGACATGGCCCCAACAGTGACATGGCCACCACTGACGCGCTGACCACTGTGACATAGCCCCACAGTGACTTGGGCACCACTGACCTGCTGCCCACTGTGACTTGGCCACCATAGTGACATGGCCACCACTGACCTGCTGCCCACTGTGACATAGCCCCCACAGTGACATGGCAACCAGTGGCCTGTTGCTCACTGTGACATGGCCACCACTGACCTGCTGCCCACTGTGACATGACCTCACAGTGACATGGCCACCACTGACGTGCTGTCCAATGTGACATAGCCCCCATAGTGACATGGCCACCACTGACCTGCTGCCCACTGTGACATGGCCCCCACAGTGACACGGCCACCACTGACCTGCTGCCCACTGTGACATAGCCCCCACAGTGACATGGCAACCAGTGGCCTGTTACTCACTGTGACATGACCATCACTGACCTGCTGCACACTGTGACATGGCCCCCATAGTGACATGGCCAACACTGACCTGCTGCCCACTGTGACATGGCCCCCATAGTGACATGGCCACCACTGACCTGCTGCCCACTGTGACATAGCCCCCAGAGTGACATGGCAACCAGTGGCCTGTTGCTCACTGTGACATGACCTCACAGTGACTTGGCCACCACTGAAACGCTGCCCAATGTGACATAGCCCCCATAGTGACATGGCCATCACTGACCTGCTGCCCACTGTGACATGGCCACCATAGTGACATGGCCACTACTGACCTGCTGCCCATTGTGACATGGCCGCCATAGTGACATGGCCACCACTGACCCTCTGACCACTGTGACATGGCCCCCATAGTGACATGGCCACCACTGACCTGCTGCCCACTGTGACATAGCCCCCACAGTGACATGGCAACTAGTGGCCTGTTGCTCACTATGACATGGCCACCACTGACCTGCTGCCCAATGTGACATGGCCCGAACAGTGACATGTCCACCAATGACCCGCTGACAACTGTGACATAGCCCCACAGTGACTTGGGCACCACTGCCCTGCTGCCCACTGTGACATAGCCCCCACAGTGACATGGCAACCAGTGGCCTGTTGCTCACTGTGACATGGCCACCACTGACCTGCTGCAATCTCTGACATGACCTCACAGTGACATGGCCACCACTGACCTGCTGCCCACTGTGACATGGCCCCCACAGTGACATGGCAACCAGTGGCATGTTTCTCACTGTGACATGGCCATCACTGACCTGCTGCACACTGTGACATGGCCCCACAGTGACGTGGCCACTACTGACCTGCTGCTCACTGTGACATGGCCCCCATAGTGACATGGCCACCACTGACCTGCTGCCCACTGTGACATAGCCCCCAGAGTGACATGGCAACCAGTGGCCTGTTGCTCTCTGTGACATGACCTCACAGTGACATGGCCACCACTGACCTGCTGCCCAATGTGACATAGCCCCCATAGTGACATGGCCATCACTGACCTGCTGCCCACTGTGACATGGCCACCATAGTGACATGGCCACTACTGACCTGCTGCCCACTGTGACATGGCCGCCATAGTGACATGGCCACCACTGACCTGCTGCCCACTGTGACATAGCCCCCACAGTGACATGGCAACCAGTGGCCTGTTGCTCACAGTGACATGGCCACCACTGACCTGCTGCCCAATGTGACATAGCCCCCATACTAACATGGCCACCACTGACGTGCTGCCCACTGTGACATGGCCCCCATAGTGACATGGCCAGCACTGACCTGCTGCCCACTGTGACATAGCCCCGACAGTGACATGGCAACCAGTGGCCTGTTACTCACTGTGACATGGCCACCACTGACCTGCTGCCCACTGTGACATAGCCCCCACAGTGACATGGCAACCAGTGGCCTGTTGCTCACTGTGACATGGCCAGCACTGACCTGCTGCAATCTGTGACATGACCTCACAGTGACATGGCCACCACTGACCTGCTGCCCACTGTGACACGGCCCCCATAGTGACATGGCCACCACTGACCTGCTGCCCACTGTGACATAGCCCCCACAGTGACATGGCAACCAGTGGCCTGTTGCTCACTGTGACATGGCCACCACTGACCTGCTGCAATCTGTGACATGACCTCACAGTGACATGGCCACCACTGACCTGCTGCCCACTGTGACATAGCCCCCACAGTGACATGGCAACCAGTGGCCTGTTGCTCTCTGTGACATGACCTCACAGTGACATGGCCACCACTGACCTGCTGCCCACTGTGACATGGCCACCATAGTGACATGGCCACTACTGACCTGCTGCCCACTGTGACATAGCCCACATACTGACATGGCCACCACTGACCTGCTGCCCACTGTGACATAGCCCCCATAGTGACATGGCCACCACTGACCTGCTGCCCACTGTGACATAGCCCCCACAGTGACATGGCAACCAGTGGCCTGTTACTCACTGTGACATGGCCACCACTGACCTGCTGCCCACTGTGACATAGCCCCCACAGTGACATGGCAACCAGTGGCCTGTTGCTCACTGTGACATGGCCACCACTGACCTGCTGCAATCTGTGACATGACCTCACAGTGACATGGCCACCACTGACCTGCTGCCCACTGTGACATGGCCCCCATAGTGACATGGCCACCATTGACCTGCTGCCCACTGTGACATAGCCCCCACAGTGACATGGCAACCAGTGGCCTGTTGCTCACTGTGACATGGCCACCACTGACCTGCTGCACACTGTGACATGACCTCACAGTGACATGGCCACCACTGACCTGCTGCCCAATGTGACATAGCCCCCATAGTGACATGGCCAGCACTGACCTGCTGCCCACTGTGACATAGACACAACAGTGACATGGCAACCAGTGGCCTGTTGCTCACTGTGACATGGCCATCACTGACCTGCTGCCCACTGTGACATGGCCCAAACAGTGACATGGCCACTACTGACCCGCTGACCACTGTGATATAGCCCCACAGTGACTTGGGCACAACTGACCTGCTGCCCACTGTGACATGGCCCCCATAGTGACATGGCCACCACTGACCTGCTGCCCATTGTGACATAGCCCCCACAGTGACATGGCAACCAGTGGCCTGTTGCTCACTGTGACATGGCCATCACTGACCTGCTGCACACTGTGACATGGCCCCACAGTGACGTGGCCACTACTGACCTGCTGCCCACTGTGACATGGCCCCCATATGACATGGCCACCATTGACCTGCTGCCCACTGTGACATAGCCCCCACAGTGACATGGCAACCAGTGGCCTGTTGCTCACTGTGACATGGCCACCACTGACCTGCTGCACACTGCGACATGACCTCACAGTGACATGGCCACCACTGACCTGCTGCCCAATGTGACATAGCCCCCATAGTGACATGGCCACCACTGACCTGCTGCCCACTGTGACATGGCCCCCATAGTGACATGGCCAAAACTGACCTGCTGCCCACAGTGACATAGCCCCCACAGTGACATGGCAACCAGTGGCCTGTTGCTCACTGTGACATGGCCATCACTGACCTGCTGTACACTGTGACATGGCCCCACAGTGACGTGGCCACTACTGACCTGCTGCTCACTGTGACATGGCCCCCATAGTGACATGGCCACCACTGACCTGCTGCCCACTGTGACATGACCCCAACAGTGACATGGCCACCACTGACCCGCTGCCCACTGTGACATAGCCCCACAGTGATTTGGGCACCACTGACCTGCTGCCTACTGTGACATGGCCCCCATAGTGACATGGCCACCACTGACCTGCTGCCCACAGTGACATAGCAACCCACAGTGACATGGCAACCAGTGGCCTGTTGCTCATTGTGAAATGGCCATCACTTACCTGCTGCACACTGTGACATGGCCCAACAGTGAGGTGTCCACTACTGACCTGCTGCCCACTGTGACATGGCCCCCATAGTGACATGGCCACCACTGACCTGCTGCCCACTGTGACATAGCCCCACAGTGACTTGGGCACCACTGACCTGCTGCCCACTGTGACATGGCCCCCATAGTGACATGGCCACCACTGATCTGCTGCCCACTGTGACATGGCCCCCATTGTGACACGACCAGCACTGACCTGCTGCCCACTGTGACTTGGTCCCCACAGTGACATGGCCACCACTGACCTGCTGCAATCTGTGACATGACCTCACAGTGACATGGCCACCACTGACCTGCTGCCCACTGTGACATGGCCCCCACAGTGACATGGCAACCAGTGGCCTGTTTCTCACTGTGACATGGCCATCACTGACCTGCTGCACACTGTGACATGGCCCCACAGTGACGTGGCCACTACTGACCTGCTGCTCACTGTGACATGCCCCCCATAGTGACATGGCCACCACTGACCTGCTGCCCACTGTGACATGGCCCCAACAGTGACATGGCCACCACTGACCCTCTGACCACTGTGACATAGCCCCACAGTGATTTGGGCACCACTGACCTGCTGCCCACTGTGACATGGCCCCCATAGTGACATGGCCACCACTGACCTGCTGCCCACTGTGACATAGCCCCCACAGTGACATGGCAACCAGTGGCCTGTTGCTCACTGTGACATGGCCATCACTTACCTGCTGCACACTGTGACATGGCCCCACAGTGACGTGGCCACTACTGACCTGCTGCCCACTGTGACATGGCCCCCATAGTGACATGGCCACCACTGACCTGCTGCGCACTGTGACATAGCCCCCACAGTGACATGGCAACCAGTGGCCTGTTGCTCACTGTGACATGGCCACCACTGACCTGCTGCCCACTGTGACATGGCCCCAACAGTGACATGTCCACCACTGACCCGCTGACAACTGTGACATAGCCCCACAGTGACATGGCCACCACTGCCCTGCTGCCCACTGTGAAATAGCCCCCACAGTGACATGGCAACCAGTGGCCTGTTGCTCACTGTGACATGGCCACCACTGACCTGCTGCAATCTGTGACATGACCTCACAGTGACATGGCCACCACTGACCTGCTGCCCACTGTGACATGGCCCCACAGTGACATGGCAACCAGTGGCCTGTTTCTCACTGTGACATGGCCATCACTGACCTGCTGCACACTGTGACATGGCCCCACAGTGACATGGCAACCAGTGGCCTGTTGCTCACTGTGACATGGCCACCACTGACCTGCTGCACACTGTGACATGACTTCACAGTGACATGGCCACTACTGACCTGCTGCCCACTGTGATATAGCCATCACAGTGACATGGAAATCAGTGGCCTGTTTCTCACTGTGACATGACCATCACTGTCCTGCTGCACACTGTGACATGGCCCCCATAGTGACATGGCCACCACTGACCTGCTGCCCACTGTGACATAGCCCCACAGTGACATGGCAACCAGTGGCCTGTTGCTCACTGTGACATGGCCACCACTGACCTGCTGCCCACTGTGATATGGCCGCCATAGTGACATGGCAACCACTGACCTGCTGCCCACTGTGACAGGGCCCCCACAGTGACATGGCAACCAGTGGCCTGTTGCTCACTGTGACATGGCCACCACTGACCTGCTGAACACTGTGACATGACCTCACAGTGACATGGCCACTACTGACCTGCTGCCCACTGTGACATGGCCCCCACAGTGACATGGCCAGCACTGACCTGATGCCCACTGTGACATAGCTCCCACAGTGACATGGCAACCAGTGGCCTGTTGCTCACTGTGACATGGCCATCACTGACCTGCTGCACAATGTGACATGGCCCCACAGTGACGTGGCCACTACTGACCTGCTGCCCACTGTGACATGGCCCCAACAGTGACATGGCCACCACTGATCCGCTGACCACTGTGATATAGCCCCACAGTGACATGGGCACCACTGACCTGCTGCCCACTGTGACATGGCCCCCATAGTGACATGGCCACCACTGATCTGCTGCCCACTGTGACATGGACCCCATTGTGACATGACCAGCACTGACCTGCTGCCCACTGTGACTTGGTCCCCACAGTGACATGGCCACCACTGACCCGCTGACCACTGTGACATGGCCACATAGAGATTTGGCCACAACTGACCTGCTGCCCACTGTGACTTGGTCCCCACAGTGACATGGGCACCACTGACCTGATGCCCACTGTTACATAGCCCCCACAGTGACATGGCAACCAGAGGCCTGTTTCTCACTGTGACATGGCCACCACTGACCTGCTGCACACTGTGACATGACCTCACAGTGACATGGCCACCACTGACCTGCTGCCCAATGTGACATAGCCCCCATAGTGACATGGCCACCACTGACCTGCTGCCCACTGTGACATAGCCCCCACAGTGACATGGCAAACAGTGGCCTGTTGCTCACTGTGACATGGCTACCACTGACAGGCTGCACACTGTGACATGGCCCCCAGAATGACATGGCCACCACTGACCTGCTCCCCACTGTGACATATCCCATACAGTAACATGATCACTACTGTAATGCTGCCCACTGTCACATGGCCCCACAGTGACGTGGCCACCACTGACCTGCTGCCCACTGTGACTGGCCACCACAGTGACATGGCCACCAGTGGACTGTTGCTCATTGTGACATGGCCACAACTGATCTGCTGCCCACTGTGACATGACCTCACAGTGACATGGCCACCACTGACCTGCTGACCACTGTGACATGACCCACACAGTGACATGGCCACCACATACCTGCTCCCCACTGTGACATGTCCCAAACAGTAACATGATCACCACTGACCTACTGCCCACTGTGACATAGCCCCCACAGTGACATGACAACCAGTGGCCTGTTGCTCACTGTGACATGGCCACCACTGACCTGCTGCCCACTGTGACATAGCCCCACAGTGACTTGGGCACCACTGACCTGCTGCCCACTGTGACTTGGCCACCATAGTGACATGGCCACCACTGACCTGCTGCCCACTGTGACATAGCCCCCACAGTGACATGGCAACCAGTGGCCTGTTGCTCACTGTGACATGGCCACCACTGACCTGCTGCCCACTGTGACATGACCTCACAGTGACATGGCCACCACTGACGTGCTGTCCAATGTGACATAGCCCCCATAGTGACATGGCCACCACTGACCTGCTGCCCACTGTGACATGGCCCCCACAGTGACACGGCCACCACTGACCTGCTGCCCACTGTGACATAGCCCCCACAGTGACATGGCAACCAGTGGCCTGTTACTCACTGTGACATGACCATCACTGACCTGCTGCACACTGTGACATGGCCCCCATAGTGACATGGCCAACACTGACCTGCTGCCCACTGTGACATGGCCCCCATAGTGACATGGCCACCACTGACCTGCTGCCCACTGTGACATAGCCCCCAGAGTGACATGGCAACCAGTGGCCTGTTGCTCACTGTGACATGACCTCACAGTGACTTGGCCACCACTGAAACGCTGCCCAATGTGACATAGCCCCCATAGTGACATGGCCATCACTGACCTGCTGCCCACTGTGACATGGCCACCATAGTGACATGGCCACTACTGACCTGCTGCCCATTGTGACATGGCCGCCATAGTGACATGGCCACCACTGACCCTCTGACCACTGTGACATGGCCCCCATAGTGACATGGCCACCACTGACCTGCTGCCCACTGTGACATAGCCCCCACAGTGACATGGCAACCAGTGGCCTGTTGCTCACAGTGACATGGCCACCACTGACCTGCTGCCCACTGTGACATGGCCCCAACAGTGACATGGCCACCACTGACCCTCTGACCACTGTGACATAGCCCCACAGTGACTTGGGCACCACTGACCTGCTGCCCACTGTGACATGGCCCCCATAGTGACATGGCCACCACTGACCTGCTGCCCACTGTGACATAGCCCCCACAGTGACATGGCAACCAGTGGCCTGTTGCTCACTGTGACATGGCCATCACTTACCTGCTGCACACTGTGACATGGCCCCACAGTGACGTGGCCACTACTGACCTGCTGCCCACTGTGACATGGCCCCCATAGTGACATGGCCACCACTGACCTGCTGCCCACTGTGACATGGCCCCCATAGTGACATGGCCACCACTGACCTGCTGCCCACTGTGACATAGCCCCCACAGTGACATGGCAACTAGTGGCCTGTTGCTCACTATGACATGGCCACCACTGACCTGCTGCCCAATGTGACATGGCCCGAACAGTGACATGTCCACCACTGACCCGCTGACAACTGTGACATAGCCCCACAGTGACTTGGGCACCACTGCCCTGCTGCCCACTGTGACATAGCCCCCACAGTGACATGGCAACCAGTGGCCTGTTGCTCACTGTGACATGGCCACCACTGACCTGCTGCAATCTCTGACATGACCTCACAGTGACATGGCCACCACTGACCTGCTGCCCACTGTGACATGGCCCCCACAGTGACATGGCAACCAGTGGCATGTTTCTCACTGTGACATGGCCATCACTGACCTGCTGCACACTGTGACATGGCCCCACAGTGACGTGGCCACTACTGACCTGCTGCTCACTGTGACATGGCCCCCATAGTGACATGGCCACCACTGACCTGCTGCCCACTGTGACATAGCCCCCAGAGTGACATGGCAACCAGTGGCCTGTTGCTCTCTGTGACATGACCTCACAGTGACATGGCCACCACTGACCTGCTGCCCAATGTGACATAGCCCCCATAGTGACATGGCCATCACTGACCTGCTGCCCACTGTGACATGGCCACCATAGTGACATGGCCACTACTGACCTGCTGCCCACTGTGACATGGCCGCCATAGTGACATGGCCACCACTGACCTGCTGCCCACTGTGACATGGCCCCCATAGTGACATGGCCACCACTGACCTGCTGCCCACTGTGACATAGCCCCCACAGTGACATGGCAACCAGTGGCCTGTTGCTCACAGTGACATGGCCACCACTGACCTGCTGCCCAATGTGACATAGCCCCCATACTAACATGGCCACCACTGACGTGCTGCCCACTGTGACATGGCCCCCATAGTGACATGGCCAGCACTGACCTGCTGCCCACTGTGACATAGCCCCGACAGTGACATGGCAACCAGTGGCCTGTTACTCACTGTGACATGGCCACCACTGACCTGCTGCCCACTGTGACATAGCCCCCACAGTGACATGGCAACCAGTGGCCTGTTGCTCACTGTGACATGGCCACCACTGACCTGCTGCAATCTGTGACATGACCTCACAGTGACATGGCCACCACTGACCTGCTGCCCACTGTGACACGGCCCCCATAGTGACATGGCCACCACTGACCTGCTGCCCACTGTGACATAGCCCCCACAGTGACATGGCAACCAGTGGCCTGTTGCTCACTGTGACATGGCCACCACTGACCTGCTGCAATCTGTGACATGACCTCACAGTGACATGGCCACCACTGACCTGCTGCCCACTGTGACATAGCCCCCACAGTGACATGGCAACCAGTGGCCTGTTGCTCTCTGTGACATGACCTCACAGTGACATGGCCACCACTGACCTGCTGCCCACTGTGACATGGCCACCATAGTGACATGGCCACTACTGACCTGCTGCCCACTGTGACATAGCCCACATACTGACATGGCCACCACTGACCTGCTGCCCACTGTGACATAGCCCCCATAGTGACATGGCCACCACTGACCTGCTGCCCACTGTGACATAGCCCCCACAGTGACATGGCAACCAGTGGCCTGTTACTCACTGTGACATGGCCACCACTGACCTGCTGCCCACTGTGACATAGCCCCCACAGTGACATGGCAACCAGTGGCCTGTTGCTCACTGTGACATGGCCACCACTGACCTGCTGCAATCTGTGACATGACCTCACTGTGACATGGCCACCACTGACCTGCTGCCCACTGTGACATGGCCCCAACAGTGACATGGCCACCACTGACCCTCTGACCACTGTGACATAGCCCCACAGTGACTTGGGCACCACTGACCTGCTGCCCACTGTGACATGGCCCCCATAGTGACATGGCCACCACTGACCTGCTGCCCACTGTGACATAGCCCCCACACTGACCTGGCAACCAGTGGCCTGTTGCTCACTGTGACATGGCCACCACTGACCTGCTGCAATCTGTGACATGACCTCACAGTGACATGGCCACCACTGACCTGCTGCCCACTGTGACATGTCCCCCACAGTGACATGGCAACCAGTGGCCTGTTTCTCACTGTGACATGGCCATCACTGACCTGCTGCACACTGTGACATGGCCCCACAGTGACGTGGCCACTACTGACCTGCTGCTCACTGTGACATGGCCCCCATAGTGACATGGCCACCACTGACCTGCTGCCCACTGTGACATGGCCCCAACAGTGACATGGCCACCACTGACCCTCTGACCACTGTGACATAGCCCCACAGTGATTTGGGCACCACTGACCTGCTGCCCACTGTGACATGGCCCCCATAGTGACATGGCCACCACTGACCTGCTGCCCACTGTGACATAGCCCCCACAGTGACATGGCAACCAGTGGCCTGTTGCTCACTGTGACATGGCCATCACTTACCTGCTGCACACTGTGACATGGCCCCACAGTGACGTGGCCACTACTGACCTGCTGCCCACTGTGACATGGCCCCCATAGTGACATGGCCACCACTGACCTGCTGCGCACTGTGACATAGCCCCCACAGTGACATGGCAACCAGTGGCCTGTTGCTCACTGTGACATGGCCACCACTGACCTGCTGCCCACTGTGACATGGCCCCAACAGTGACATGTCCACCACTGACCCGCTGACAACTGTGACATAGCCCCACAGTGACTTGGGCACCACTGCCCTGCTGCCCACTGTGACATAGCCCCCACAGTGACATGGCAACCAGTGGCCTGTTGCTCACTGTGACATGGCCACCACTGACCTGCTGCAATCTGTGACATGACCTCACAGTGACATGGCCACCACTGACCTGCTGCCCACTGTGACATGGCCCCCACAGTGACATGGCAACCAGTGGCCTGTTTCTCACTGTGACATGGCCATCACTGACCTGCTGCACACTGTGACATGGCCCCACAGTGACGTGGCCACTTCTGACCTGCTGCTCACTGTGACATGGCCCCCATAGTGACATGGCCAGCACTGACCTGCTGCCCACTGTGACATAGCCCCCAGAGTGACATGGCAACCAGTGGCCTGTTGCTCTCTGTGACATGACCTCACAGTGACATGGCCACCACTGAAACGCTGCCCAATGTGACATACCCCCCATAGTGACATGGCCATCACTGACCTGCTGCCCACTGTGACATGGCCACCATAGTGACATGGCCACTACTGACCTGCTGCCCACTGTGACATGGCCGCCATAGTGACATGGCCACCACTGACCTGCTGCCCACTGTGACATGGCCTGCATAGTGACATGGCCACCACTGACCTGCTGCCCACTGTGACATAGCCCCCACAGTGACATGGCAGCCAGTGGCCTGTTGCTCACAGTGACATGGCCACCACTGACCTGCTGCCCAATGTGACATAGCCCCCATAGTGACATGGCCACCACTGACCTGCTGCCCACTGTGACATGGCCCCCATAGTGACATGGCCAGCACTGACCTGCTGCCCACTGTGACATAGCCCCGACAGTGACATGGCAACCAGTGGCCTGTTACTCACTGTGACATGGCCACCACTGACCTGCTGCCCACTGTGACATAGCCCCCACAGTGACATGGCAACCAGTGGCCTGTTGCTCACTGTGACATGGCCACCACTGACCTGCTGCAATCTGTGACATGACCTCACAGTGACATGGCCACCAGTGACCTGCTGCCCACTGTGAGATGGCCCCCACAGTGACATGGCAACCAGTGGCCTGTTTCTCACTGTGACATGGCCACCACTGACCTGCTGCCCACTGTGACATGGCCCCAACAGTGACATGGCCACCACTGACCCTCTGACCACTGTGACATAGCCCCACAGTGACTTGGGCACCACTGACCTGCTGCCCACTGTGACATGGCCCCCATAGTGACATGGCCACCACTGACCTGCTGCCCACTGTGACATAGCCCCCACAGTGACATGGCAACCAGTGGCCTGTTGCTCACTGTGACATGGCCACCACTGACCTGCTGCAATCTGTGACATGACCTCACAGTGACATGGCCACTACTGACCTGCTGCCTACTGTGACATGGCCCCAACAGTGACATGGCAACCAGTGGCCTGTTTCTCACTGTGACATGGCCATCACTGACCTGCTGCACACTGTGACATGGCCCCACAGTGACGTGGCCACTACTGACCTGCTGCTCACTGTGAAATGGCCCCCATAGTGACATGGCCACCACTGACCTGCTGCCCACTGTGACATGGCCCCAACAGTGACATGGCCACCACTGACCCTCTGACCACTGTGACATAGCCCCACAGTGACTTGGGCACCACTGACCTGCTGCCCACTGTGACATGGCCCCCATAGTGACATGACCATCACTGACCTGCTGCACACTGTGACATGGCCCCCATAGTGACATGGCCACCACTGACCTGCTGCCCACTGTGACATAGCCCCACAGTGACATGGCAACCAGTGGCCTGTTGCTCACTGTGACATGGCCACCACTGACCTGCTGCCCACTGTGATATGGCCGCCATAGTGACATGGCAACCACTGACCTGCTGCCCACTGTGACAGGGCCCCCACAGTGACATGGCAACCAGTGGCCTGTTGCTCACTGTGACATGGCCACCACTGACCTGCTGAACACTGTGACATGACCTCACAGTGACATGGCCACTACTGACCTGCTGCCCACTGTGACATGGCCCCCACAGTGACATGGCCAGCACTGACCTGATGCCCACTGTGACATAGCTCCCACAGTGACATGGCAACCAGTGGCCTGTTGCTCACTGTGACATGGCCATCACTGACCTGCTGCACAATGTGACATGGCCCCACACAGACGTGGAAACTACTGACCTGCTGCCCACTGTGACATGGCCCCAACAGTGACATGGCCACCACTGATCCGCTGACCACTGTGATATAGCCCCACAGTGACATGGGCACCACTGACCTGCTGCCCACTGTGACATGGCCCCCATAGTGACATGGCCACCACTGATCTGCTGCCCACTGTGACATGGCCCCCATTGTGACATGACCAGCACTGACCTGCTGCCCACTGTGACTTGGTCCCCACAGTGACATGGCCACCACTGACCCGCTGACCACTGTGACATGGCCACATAGAGATTTGGCCACAACTGACCTGCTGCCCACTGTGACTTGGTCCCCACAGTGACATGGGCACCACTGACCTGCTGCCCACTGTGACATGGCCCAATAGAGACTTGGCCACAACTGACCTGATGCCCACTGTTACATAGCCCCCACAGTGACATGGCAACCAGAGGCCTGTTTCTCACTGTGACATGGCCACCACTGACCTGCTGCACACTGTGACATGACCTCACAGTGACATGGCCACCACTGACCTGCTGCCCAATGTGACATAGCCCCCATAGTGACATGGCCACCACTGACCTGCTGCCCACTGTGACATAGCCCCCACAGTGACATGGCAAACAGTGGCCTGTTGCTCACTGTGACATGGCTACCACTGACAGGCTGCACACTGTGACATGGCCCCCAGAATGACATGGCCACCACTGACCTGCTCCCCACTGTGACATATCCCATACAGTAACATGATCACTACTGTAATGCTGCCCACTGTCACATGGCCCCACAGTGACGTGGCCACCACTGACCTGCTGCCCACTGTGACTGGCCACCACAGTGACATGGCCACCAGTGGACTGTTGCTCATTGTGACATGGCCACAACTGATCTGCTGCCCACTGTGACATGACCTCACAGTGACATGGCCACCACTGACCTGCTGACCACTGTGACATGACCCACACAGTGACATGGCCACCACATACCTGCTCCCCACTGTGACATGTCCCAAACAGTAACATGATCACCACTGACCTACTGCCCACTGTGACATAGCCCCCACAGTGACATGACAACCAGTGGCCTGTTGCTCACTGTGACATGGCCACCACTGACCTGCTGCCCACTGTGACATGGCCCCAACAGTGACATGGCCACCACTGACCCTCTGACCACTGTGACATAGCCCCACAGTGACTTGGGCACCACTGACCTGCTGCCCACTGTGACATGGCCCCAACAGTGACATGGCCACCACTGACGCGCTGACCACTGTGACATAGCCCCACAGTGACTTGGGCACCACTGACCTGCTGCCCACTGTGACTTGGCCACCATAGTGACATGGCCACCACTGACCTGCTGCCCACTGTGACATAGCCCCCACAGTGACATGGCAACCAGTGGCCTGTTGCTCACTGTGACATGGCCACCACTGACCTGCTGCCCACTGTGACATGACCTCACAGTGACATGGCCACCACTGACGTGCTGTCCAATGTGACATAGCCCCCATAGTGACATGGCCACCACTGACCTGCTGCCCACTGTGACATGGCCCCCACAGTGACACGGCCACCACTGACCTGCTGCCCACTGTGACATAGCCCCCACAGTGACATGGCAACCAGTGGCCTGTTACTCACTGTGACATGACAATCACTGACCTGCTGCACACTGTGACATGGCCCCCATAGTGACATGGCCACCACTGACCTGCTGCCCACTGTGACATGGCCCCCATAGTGACATGGCCACCACTGACCTGCTGCGCACTGTGACATAGCCCCCACAGTGACATGGCAACTAGTGGCCTGTTGCTCACTATGACATGGCCACCACTGACCTGCTGCCCAATGTGACATGGCCCGAACAGTGACATGTCCACCACTGACCCGCTGACAACTGTGACATAGCCCCACAGTGACTTGGGCACCACTGCCCTGCTGCCCACTGTGACATAGCCCCCACAGTGACATGGCAACCAGTGGCCTGTTGCTCACTGTGACATGGCCACCACTGACCTGCTGCAATCTCTGACATGACCTCACAGTGACATGGCCACCACTGACCTGCTGCCCACTGTGACACGGCCCCCATAGTGACATGGCCACCACTGACCTGCTGCCCACTGTGACATAGCCCCCACAGTGACATGGCAACCAGTGGCCTGTTGCTCACTGTGACATGGCCACCACTGACCTGCTGCAATCTGTGACATGACCTCACAGTGACATGGCCACCACTGACCTGCTGCCCACTGTGACATAGCCCCCACAGTGACATGGCAACCAGTGGCCTGTTGCTCTCTGTGACATGACCTCACAGTGACATGGCCACCATGACCTGCTGCCCACTGTGACATGGCCACCATAGTGACATGGCCACTACTGACCTGCTGCCCACTGTGACATAGCCCACATACTGACATGGCCACCACTGACCTGCTGCCCACTGTGACATAGCCCCCATAGTGACATGGCCACCACTGACCTGCTGCCCACTGTGACATAGCCCCCACAGTGACATGGCAACCAGTGGCCTGTTACTCACTGTGACATGGCCACCACTGACCTGCTGCCCACTGTGACATAGCCCCCACAGTGACATGGCAACCAGTGGCCTGTTGCTCACTGTGACATGGCCACCACTGACCTGCTGCAATCTGTGACATGACCTCACTGTGACATGGCCACCACTGACCTGCTGCCCACTGTGACATGGCCCCAACAGTGACATGGCCACCACTGACCCTCTGACCACTGTGACATAGCCCCACAGTGACTTGGGCACCACTGACCTGCTGCCCACTGTGACATGGCCCCCATAGTGACATGGCCACCACTGACCTGCTGCCCACTGTGACATAGCCCCCACACTGACCTGGCAACCAGTGGCCTGTTGCTCACTGTGACATGGCCACCACTGACCTGCTGCAATCTGTGACATGACCTCACAGTGACATGGCAACCACTGACCTGCTGCACACTGTGACATGGCCCCGCAGTGACGTGGCCACTACTGACCTGCTGCTCACTGTGACATGGCCCCCATAGTGACATGGCCACCACTGACCTGCTGCCCACTGTGACATGGCCCCAACAGTGACATGGCCACCACTGACCCTCTGACCACTGTGACATAGCCCCACAGTGATTTGGGCACCACTGACCTGCTGCCCACTGTGACATGGCCCCCATAGTGACATGGCCACCACTGACCTGCTGCCCACTGTGACATAGCCCCCACAGTGACATGGCAACCAGTGGCCTGTTGCTCACTGTGACATGGCCATCACTTACCTGCTGCACACTGTGACATGGCCCCACAGTGACGTGGCCACTACTGACCTGCTGCCCACTGTGACATGGCCCCCATAGTGACATGGCCACCACTGACCTGCTGCGCACTGTGACATAGCCCCCACAGTGACATGGCAACCAGTGGCCTGTTGCTCACTGTGACATGGCCACCACTGACCTGCTGCCCACTGTGACATGGCCCCAACAGTGACATGTCCACCACTGACCCGCTGACAACTGTGACATAGCCCCACAGTGACTTGGGCACCACTGCCCTGCTGCCCACTGTGACATAGCCCCCACAGTGACATGGCAACCAGTGGCCTGTTGCTCACTGTGACATGGCCACCACTGACCTGCTGCAATCTGTGACATGACCTCACAGTGACATGGCCACCACTGACCTGCTGCCCACTGTGACATGGCCCCCACAGTGACATGGCAACCAGTGGCCTGTTTCTCACTGTGACATGGCCATCACTGACCTGCTGCACACTGTGACATGGCCCCACAGTGACGTGGCCACTTCTGACCTGCTGCTCACTGTGACATGGCCCCCATAGTGACATGGCCACCACTGACCTGCTGCCCACTGTGACATAGCCCCCAGAGTGACATGGCAACCAGTGGCCTGTTGCTCTCTGTGACATGACCTCACAGTGACATGGCCACCACTGAAACGCTGCCCAATGTGACATACCCCCCATAGTGACATGGCCATCACTGACCTGCTGCCCACTGTGACATGGCCACCATAGTGACATGGCCAGCACTGACCTGCTGCCCACTGTGACATGGCCGCCATAGTGACATGGCCACCACTGACCTGCTGCCCACTGTGACATGGCCCGCATAGTGACATGGCCACCACTGACCTGCTGCCCACTGTGACATAGCCCCCACAGTGACATGGCAGCCAGTGGCCTGTTGCTCACAGTGACATGGCCACCACTGACCTGCTGCCCAATGTGACATAGCCCCCATAGTGACATGGCCACCACTGACGTGCTGCCCACTGTGACATGGCCCCCAACAGTGACATGGCCAGCACTGACCTGCTGCCCACTGTGACATAGCCCCGACAGTGACATGACAACCAGTGGCCTGTTACTCACTGTGACATGGCCACCACTGACCTGCTGCCCACTGTGACATAGCCCCCACAGTGACATGGCAACCAGTGGCCTGTTGCTCACTGTGACATGGCCACCACTGACCTGCTGCAATCTGTGACATGACCTCACAGTGACATGGCCACCACAGACCTGCTGCCCACTGTGACATGGCCCCCACAGTGACATGGCAACCAGTGGCCTGTTTCTCACTGTGACATGGCCACCACTGACCTGCTGCCCACTGTGACATGGCCCCCATAGTGACATGGCCACCACTGACCTGCTGCCCACTGTGACATAGCCCCCACAGTGACATGGCAACCAGTGGCCTGTTGCTCACTGTGACATGGCCACCACTGACCTGCTGCAATCTGTGACATGACCTCACAGTGACATGGCCACCACTGACTTGCTGCCTACTGTGACATGGCCCCCACAGTGACATGGCAACCAGTGGCCTGTTTCTCACTGTGACATGGCCATCACTGACCTGCTGCACACTGTGACATGGCCCCACAGTGACGTGGCCACTACTGACCTGCTGCTCACTGTGAAATGGCCCCCATAGTGACATGGCCACCACTGACCTGCTGCCCACTGTGACATGGCCCCAACAGTGACATGGCCACCACTGACCCTCTGACCACTGTGACATAGCCCCACAGTGACTTGGGCACCACTGACCTGCTGCCCACTGTGACATGGCCCCCATAGTGACATGGCCACCACTGACCTGCTGCCCACTGTGACATAGCCCCCACTGTGACATGGCCACCAGTGGCCTGTTGCTCACTGTGACATGACCTCACAGTGACATGGCCACCACTGAAACGCTGCCCAATGTGACATAGCCCCCATAGTGACATGGCCATCACTGACCTGCTGCCCACTGTGACATGGCCACCATAGTGACATGGCCAATACTGACCTGCTGCCCACTGTGACATGGCCGCCATAGTGACATGGCCACCACTGACCTGCTGCACACTGTGACATGGCCCCACAGTGACGTGGCCACTTCTGACCTGCTGCTCACTGTGACATGGCCCCCATAGTGACATGGCCACCACTGACCTGCTGCCCACTGTGACATAGCCCCCAGAGTGACATGGCAACCAGTGGCCTGTTGCTCTCTGTGACATGACCTCACAGTGACATGGCCACCACTGAAACGCTGCCCAATGTGACATACCCACCAGAGTGACATGGCCATCACTGACCTGCTGCCCACTGTGACATGGCCACCATAGTGACATGGCCACTACTGACCTGCTGCCCACTGTGACATGGCCGCCATAGTGACATGGCCACCACTGACCTGCTGCCCACTGTGACATGGCCCGCATAGTGACATGGCCACCACTGACCTGCTGCCCACTGTGACATAGCCCCCACAGTGACATGGCAGCCAGTGGCCTGTTGCTCACAGTGACATGGCCACCACTGACCTGCTGCCCAATGTGACATAGCCCCCATAGTGACATGGCCACCACTGACGTGCTGCCCACTGTGACATGGCCCCCAACAGTGACATGGCCAGCACTGACCTGCTGCCCACTGTGACATAGCCCCGACAGTGACATGGCAACCAGTGGCCTGTTACTCACTGTGACATGACCACCACTGACCTGCTGCCCACTGTGACATAGCCCCCACAGTGACATGGCAACCAGTGGCCTGTTGCTCACTGTGACATGGCCACCACTGACCTGCTGCAATCTGTGACATGACCTCACAGTGACATGGCCACCACTGACCTGCTGCCCACTGTGACATGGCCCCCACAGTGACATGGCAACCAGTGGCCTGTTTCTCACTGTGACATGGCCACCACTGACCTGCTGCCCACTGTGACATGGCCCCAACAGTGACATGGCCACCACTGACCCTCTGACCACTGTGACATAGTCCCACAGTGACTTGGGCACCACTGACCTGCTGCCCACTGTGACATGGCCCCCATAGTGACATGGCCACCACTGACCTGCTGCCCACTGTGACATAGCCCCCACAGTGACATGGCAACCAGTGGCCTGTTGCTCACTGTGACATGGCCACCACTGACCTGCTGCAATCTGTGACATGACCTCACAGTGACATGGCCACCACTGACCTGCTGCCTACTGTGACATAGCCCCCACAGTGACATGGCAACCAGTGGCCTGTTGCTCACTGTGACATGGCCATCACTGACCTGCTGCACACTGTGACATGGCCCCACAGTGACGTGGCCACTACTGACCTGCTGCCCACTGTGACATGGCCCCCATAGTGACATGGCCACCACTGACCTGCTGCCCACAGTGACATGGCCCCCATAGTGACATGGCCACCACTGACCTGCTGCCCAATGTGACATAGCCCCCACAGTGACATGGCAAACAGTGGCCTGTTGCTCACTGTGACATGGCCACCACTGACCTGCTGCCCACTGTGACATGGCCCCAACAGTGACATGTCCACCACTGACCCGCTGACAACTGTGACATAGCCCCACAGTGACTTGGGCACCACTGCCCTGCTGCCCACTGTGACATAGCCCCCACAGTGACAGGGCAACCAGTGGCCTGTTGCTCACTGTGACATGGCCACCACTGACCTGCTGCAATCTGTGACATGACCTCACAGTGACATGGCCACCACTGACCTGCTGCCCACTGTGACATGGCCCCCACAGTGACATGGCAACCAGTGGCCTGTTTCTCACTGTGACATGGCCATCACTGACCTGCTGCACACTGTGACATGGCCCCACAGTGACGTGGCCACTACTGACCTGCTGCTCACTGTGACATGGCCCCCATAGTGACATGGCCACCACTGACCTGCTGCCCACTGTGACATGGCCCCAACAGTGACATGGCCACCACTGAACCTCTGACCACTGTGACATAGCCCCACAGTGACTTGGGCACCACTGACCTGCTGCCCACTGTGACATGGCCCCCATAGTGACATGGCCACCACTGACCTGCTGCCCACTGTGACATAGCCCCCACAGTGACATGGCAACCAGTGGCCTGTTGCTCACTGAGACATGGCCATCACTTACCTGCTGCACACTGTGACATGGCCCCACAGTGACGTGGCCACTACTGACCTGCTGCCCACTGTGACATCTTCCCCATAGTGACATGGCCACCACTGACCTGCTGCCCACTGTGACATGGCCCCCATAGTGACCTGGCCACCACTGACCTGCTGCCCACTGTGACATAGCCCCCACAGTGACATGGCAACCAGTGGCCTGTTGCTCACTGTGACATGGCCACCACTGACCTGCTGCACACTGTGACATGACCTCACAGTGACATGGCCACCACTGACCTGCTGCCCAATGTGACATAGCCCCCATAGTGACATGGCCACCATTGACATGCTGCCCACTGTGACATGGCCCCCATAGTGACATGGCCAAAACTGACCTGCTGCCCACTGTGACATAGCCCCCACAGTGACATGGCAACCAGTGGCCTGTTGCTCACTGTGACATGGCCATCACTGACCTGCTGCACACTGTGACATGGCCCCACAGTGACGTGGCCACTACTGACCTGCTGCTCACTGTGACATGGCCCCCATAGTGACATGGCCACCACTGTCCTGCTGCCCACTGTGACATGGCCCCAACAGTGACATGGTCACCACTGACCCGCTGACCACTGTGACATAGCCCCACAGTGAAATGGGCACCACTGACCTGCTGCCCACTGTGACATGGCCGCCATAGTGCCATGGCCACCACTGACCTACTGCCCACTGTGACATAGCCCCCACAGTGACATGGCAACCAGTGGCCTGTTGCTCACTGTGACATGGCCATTACTGACCTGCTGCACACTGTGACATGGCCCCACAGTGACGTGGCCACCACTGACCTGCTGCCCACTGTGACATGGCCCCCATAGTGACATGGCCACCACTGACCTGCTGCCCACTGTGACATAGCCCCCACAGTGACATGGCAACCAGTGGCCTGTTGCTCACTGTGACATGGCCATCACTGACCTGCTGCACACTGTGACATGGCCCCACAGTGACTTGGCCACTACTGACCTGCTGCCCACTGTGACATAGCCCCCATAGTGACATGGCCACCACTGACATGCTGCCCACTGTGACATGGCCCCCATAGTGACATGGCCACCACTGACCTGCTGCACACTGTGACATAGCCCCCACAGTGACATGGCAACCAGTGGCCTGTTGCTCACTGTGACATGGCCACCACTGACCTGCTTCCCAATGTGACATAGCCCCCATAGTGACATGGCCACCACTGACCTGCTGCCCACTGTGACATGGCCACCATAGTGACATGGCCAGCACTGACCTGCTGCCCACTGTGACATAGCCCCCACAGTGACATGGCAACCAGTGGCCTGTTGCTCACTGTGACATGGCCACCACTGACCTGCTGCACACTGTGACATGACCTCACAGTGAGATGTCCACCACTGATCTGCTGCCCAATGTGACATAGCTACCATAGTGACATGGCCACCATTGACCTGCTGCCCACTGTTACATGGCCCCCATAGTGACATGGCCACCACTGACCTGTTGCCCACTGTGACATGGCCCCACAGTGACGTGGCCACTACTGACCTGCTGCCCACTGTGACACGGCCCCCATAGTGACATGGCCACCACTGACCTGCTGCCCACTGTGACATGGCCCCAACAGTGACATGGTCACCACTGACCCGCTGACCACTGTGACATGGCCCCCATAGTGACATGGCCACCACTGACATGCTGCCCACTGTGACATGGCCCCCATTGTGACATGGCCACCACTGATCTGCTGCCCACTGTGACATAGCCCCCACAGTGACATGGCAACCAGTGACCTGTTGCTCACTGTGACATGGCCACCACTGACCTGCTGCACACTGTGAGATGACCTCACAGTGACATGGCCACTACTGACCTGCTGCCCACTGTGACGTGGCCCCAACAGTGACATGGCAACCACTGACGCGCTGACCACTGTGACATAGCCCCACAGTGACTTGGGCACCACTGACCTGCTGCCCACTGTGACTTGGCTGCCATAGTGACATGGCCACCACTGACCTGCTGCCCACTGTGACATAGCCCCCACAGTGACATGGCAACCAGTGGCCTGTTGCTCACTGTGACATGGCCACCACTGACCTGCTGCCCACTGTGACATGACCTCACAGTGACATGGCCACCACTGACCTGCTGTCCAATGTGACATAGCCCCCATAGTGACATGGCCACCACTGACCTGCTGCCCACTGTGACATGGCCCCCACAGTGACACGGCCACCACTGACCTGCTGCCCACTGTGACATAGCCCCCACAGTGACATGGCAAGCAGTGGCCTGTTACTCACTGTGACATTACCATCACTGACCTGCTGCACACTGTGACATGGCCCCCATAGTGACATGGCCACTACTGACCTGCTGCCCACTGTGACATGGCCCCCATAGTGACATGGCCACAAGTGACCTGCTGCCCACTGTGACATGGCCCCCATAGTGACATGGCCACCACTGACCTGCTGCCCACTGTGACATAGCCCCCACTGTGACATGGCAACCAGTGGCCTGTTGCTCACTGTGACATGACCTCACAGTGACATGGCCACCACTGAAACGCTGCCCAATGTGACATAGCCCCCATAGTGACATGGCCATCACTGACCTGCTGCCCACTGTGACATGGCCACCATAGTGACATGGCCAATACTGACCTGCTGCCCACTGTGACATGGCCGCCATAGTGACATGGCCACCACTGACCTGCTGCCCACTGTGACATGGCCCCCAAAGTGACATGGCCACCACTGACCTGCTGCCCACTGTGACATAGCCCCCACAGTGACATGGCAACCAGTGGCCTCTTGCTCACAGTGACATGGCCACCTCTGACCTGCTGCCCAATGTGACATAGCCCCCATACTGACATGGCCACCACTGATGTGCTGCGCACTGTGACATGGCCCCCATAGTGACATGGCCAGCACTGACCTGCTGCCCACTGTGACATAGCCGCGACAGTGACATGTTAACCAGTGGCCTGTTACTCACTGTGACATGGCCACCACTGACCTGCTGCCCACTGTGACATAGCCCCCACAGTGACATGGCAACCAGTGGCCTGTTGCTCACTGTGACATGGCCACCACTGACCTGCTGCAATCTGTGACATGACCTCACAGTGACATGGCCACCACTGACCTGCTGCCCACTGTGACATGGCCCCCACAGTGACATGGCAACCAGTGGCCTGTTTCTCACTGTGACATGGCCTCCACTGACCTGCTGCCCATTGTGACATGGCCCCAACAGTGACATGGCCACCACTGACCCTCTGACCACTGTGACATAGCCCCACAGTGACGTGGCCACTACTGACCTGCTGCCCACTGTGACATGGCCCCCATAGTGACCTGGCCACCACTGACCTGCTGCCCACTGTGACATGGCCCCCATATTGACATGGCCACCACTGACCTGCTGTGCACTGTGACATAGCCCCCACAGTGACATGGCAACCAGTGGCCTGTTGCTCACTGTGACATGGCCACCAAAGACCTGCTGCACACTGTGACATGACCTCACAGTGACATGGCCACTACTGACCTGCTGCTCACTGTGACATGGCCCCCATAGTGACATGGCCACCACTGACCTGCTACCCACTGTGACATGGCCCCAACAGTGACATGGCCACCACTGACCCTCTGACCACTGTGACATAGCCCCACAGTGACTTGGGCTCCACTGACCTGCTGCCCACTGTGACATGGCCCCATAGTGACATGGCCACCACTGACCTGCTGCCCACTGTGACATAGCCCCCACAGTGACATGGCAACCAGTGGCCTGTTGCTCACTGTGACATGGCCATCACTTACCTGCTGCACACTGTGACATGGCCCCACAGTGACGTGGCCACTACTGACCTGCTGCCCACTGTGACATGGCCCCCATAGTGACATGGCCACCACTGACCTGCTGCCCACTGTGACATGGCCACCATAGTGACATGGCCACCACTGACCTGCTGCGCACTGTGACATAGCCCCCACAGTGACATGGCAACCAGTGGCCTGGTGCTCACTGTGACATGGCCACCACTGACCTGCTGCACACTGTGACATGACCTCACAGTGACATGGCCACCACTGACCTGCTGCCCAATGTGACATAGCCCCCATAGTGACATGGCCACCATTGACATGCTGCCCACTGTGACATGGCCCCCATAGTGACATGGCCAAAACTGACCTGCTGCCCACTGTGACATAGCCCCCACAGTGACATGGCAACCAGTGGCCTGTTGCTCACTGTGACATGGCCACCACTGACCTGCTGCACACTGTGACATGGCCCCCATAGTGACATGGCCAGCACTGACCTGTTGCCCACTGTGACATGGCCCCAACAGTGACATGTCCACCACTGACCCGCTGACAACTGTGACATAGCCCCACAGTGACTTGGGCACCACTGACCTGCTGCCCACTGTGACATAACCCCCACAGTGACATGGCAACCAGTGGCCTGTTGCTCACTGTGACATGGCCATCACTGACCTGCACACACTGTGACATGTCCCCACAGTGACGTGGCCACTACTGAAATGCTGCTCACTGTGACATGGCCCCCATAGTGACATGGCCACCACTGACCTGCTGCCCACTGTGACATGGCCCCAACAGTGACATGGCCACCACTGACCCGCTGACCACTGTGACATGACCTCACAGTGACATGGCCACCACTGACCTGCTGCACAGTGTGACATGACCTCACATTGACATGGCCACCACTGACCTGCTGCCCAATGTGACATAGCCCCCATAGTGACATGGCCACCATTGACCTGCTGCCCACTGTGACATGGCCCCCATAGTGACATGGCCAGCACTGACCTGCTGCCCACTGTGACATAGCCCCCACAGTGACATGGCAACCAGTGGCCTGTTGCTCACTGTGACATGGCCATCACTGACCTGCTGCCCACTGTGACATGGCCCCCATAGTGACATGGCCACCACTGACCTGCTGCCCACTGTGACATGGCCCCAACAGTGACATGGCCACTACTGAACTGCTGCCCACTGTGACATGGCCGCCATAGTGACATGGCCACCACTGACCTGCTGCCCACTGTGACATGGCCCCCATAGTGACATGGCCACCACTGACCTGCTGCCCACTGTGACATAGCCCCCACAGTGACATGGCAACCAGTGGCCTGTTGCTCACAGTGACATGGCCACCACTGACCTGCTGCCCAATGTGATATAGCCCCCATACTGACATGGCCACCACTGACCTGCTGCCCACTGTGACATAGCCCCGACAGTGACATGGCAACCAGTGGCCTGTTACTCACTGTGACATGGCCACCACTGACATGCTGCCCACTGTGACATAGCCCCACAGTGACTTGGGCACCACTGACCTGCTCCCCACTGTGACATGGCCCCCATAGTGACATGGCCACCACTGACCTGCTGCCCACTATGACATAGCCCCCACAGTGACATGGCAACCAGTGGACTTTTGCTCACTGTGACATGGCCATCACTGACCTGCTGCACACTGTGACATGGCCCCACAGTGACGTGGCCACTACTGACCTGCTGCCCACTGTGACATGGCCCCCATAGTGACATGGCCACCACTGACCTGCTGCCCACTGTGACATGGCCCCCATAGTGACAAGGCCAGCACTGACCTGCTGGCACTGTGACACGGCCCCCACAGTGACATGGCAACCAGTGGCCTGTTGCTCACTGTGACATAACCTCACAGTGACATGGCCACCACTGACCTGCTGCCCACTATGACATGGCCACCATAGTGACACGGCCAGCACTGACCTGCTGCCCACTGTGACATAGCCCCCACAGTGACATGGCAACCAGTGGCCTGTTGCTCACTGTGACATGGCCATCACTGACCTGCTGCACACTGTGACATGGCCCCACAGTGAGGTGGCCACTACTGACCTGCTACCCACTGTGACATGGTCCCCATAGTGACATGGCCAGCACTGACCTGCTGCCCACTGTGACATGGTCCCCATAGTGACATGGCCACCACTGACCTGCTGCCCACTGTGACATAGCCCCCACAGTGACATGGCAACCAGTGGCCTGTTACTCACTGTGACATGGCCACCACTGAACTGCTGCACACTGTGACATGACCTCACAGTGACATGGCCACCACTGACCTGCTGCCCACTGTGACATGGCCCCCACAGTGACATGGCAACCAGTGGCCTGTTGCTCACTGTGACATGGCCATCACTGACCTGCTGCACACTGTGACATGGCCCCACAGTGACGTGGCCACTACTGACCTGCTGCTCACTGTGACATGGCCCCCATAGTGACATGGCCACCACTGACCTGCTGCCCACTGTGACATGGCCCCAACAGTGACATGGCCACCACTGACCCTCTGACCACTGTGACATAGCCCCACAGTGACTTGGGCACCACTGACCTGCTGCCCACTGTGACATGGCCCCCATAGTGACATGGCCACCACTGACCTGCTGCCCACTGTGACATAGCCCCCACAGTGACATCCAACCAGTGGCCTGTTGCTCACTGTGACATGGCCATCACTTACCTGCTGCACACTGTGACATGGCCCCAGAGTGACGTGGCCACTACTGACCTGCTGCCCACTGTGACATGGCCCCCATAGTGACATGGCCACCACTGACATGCTGCCCACTGTGACATAGCCCCACAGTGACTTGGGCACCACTGACCTGCTGCCCACTGTGACATGGCCCCCATAGTGACATGGCCACCACTGACCTGCTGGCACTGTGACAGAGCCCCCACAGTGACATGGCAACCAGTGGACTGTTGCTCACTGTGACATGACCTCACAGTGACATGGCCACCACTGACCTGCTGCCCACTGTGACATGGCCACCATAGTGACACGGCCAGCACTGACCTGCTGCCCACTGTGACATAGCCCCCACAGTGACATGGCAACCAGTGGCCTGTTGCTCACTGTGACATGGCCATCACTGACCTGCTGCCCACTGTGACATGGCCCCCATAGTGACGTGGCAACTACTGACCTGCTGCCCACTGTGACATGGCCCCCATAGTGACATGGCCACCACTGACCTGCTGCCCACTGTGACATAGCCCCCACAGTGACATGGCAACCAGTGGCCTGTTGCTCACTGTGACATGGCCACCACTGATCTGCTGCACACTGTGACATGACTACACAGTGACGTGGCCACCACTGACCTGCTGCCCAATGTGACATAGCCCCCATAGTGACTTGGCCACCACTGACCTGCTGCCCACTGTAACATGGCCCCCATAGTGACATGGCCAAAACTGACCTGCTGCCCACTGTGACATAGCCCCCACAGTGAGATGGCAACCAGTGGCCTGTTGCTCACTGTGACATGGCCATCACTGACCTGCTGCACACTGTGACATGGCCCCACAGTGACGTGGCCACTACTGACCTGCTGCCCACTGTGACATGGCCCCCATAGTGACATGGCCACCACTGACCTGCTGCCCACTGTGACATGGCCCCAACAGTGACATGGCCACCCCTGACCCTCTGACCACTGTGACATAGCCCCGCAGTGACTTGGGCACCACTGACCTGCTGCCCACTGTGACATGGCCCCCATAGTGACATGGCCACCACTGACCTGCTGCGCACTGTGACATAGCCCCCACAGTGACATGGCAATCAGTGGCCTGTTGCTCACTGTGACATGGCCATCACTTACCAGCTGCACACTGTGACATGGCCCCACAGTGACGTGGCCACTACTGACCTGCTGCCCAATGTGACATGCCCCCCATAATGACATGGCCACCACTGCCCTGCTGCACACTGTGACATGGCCCCCATAGTGACATGGCCACCACTGACCTGCTGCCCACTGTGACATAGCCCCCACAGTGACATGGCAACCAGTGGCCTGTTGCTCACTGTGACATGACCTCACAGTGACATGGCCACCACTGAACTGCTGCCCAAAGTGACATAGCCCCCATAGTGACATGGCCACCACTGACCTGCTGCCCACTGTGACATGGCCCCCATAGTGACATGGCCAAAACTGACCTGCTGCCCACTGTGACATAGCCCCCACAGTGACATGGCAAACAGTGGCTTGTTGCTCACTGTGACATGGCCATCACTGACCAGCTGCACACTGTGACATGGCCCCACAGTGACGTGGCCACTACTGACCTGCTGCCCACTGTAACATGGCCCCCATAGTGACATGGCCACCACTGACCTGCTGCCCACTGTGACATGGCCCCAACAGTGACATGGCCACCACTGACCCGCTGACCACTGTGACATAGCCCCACAGTGACATGGGCACCAGTGACCTGCTGCCCACTGTGACATGGCCCCCATAGTGCCATGGCCACCACTAACCTTCTGCCCACTGTGACATAGCCCCCACAGTGACATGGCAACCAGTGGCCTGTTGCTCACTGTGACATGGCCATCACTGACCTGCTGCCCACTGTGACATGGCCCCAACAGTGACATGGCCACCACTGATCCGCTGACCACTGTCACATAGCCCCACAGTGACCTGACCACCACTAACCTGCTACCCACTGTGACATGGCCCCCATAGAGACATGGCCACAACTGACCTGCTGCACACTGTGACATAGCCCCCACAGTGACATGGCAACCAGTGCCCTGTTGCTCACTGTGACATGGCCACCACTGACCTGCTGCACACTGTGACATGGTCCCCACAATGACATGGCCACCACTGATCCGCTGACCACTGTGACATAGCCCCACAGTGACATGGCCACCACTGACCTGCTACCCACTGTGACATGGCCCCCATAGTGACATCGACATTACTGACCTGCTGCCCACTGTGACATGGCCCCCATAGTGACATGGCCACCACTGACCTGCTGCACACTGTGACATGGCCTCACAGTGACGTGGCCTCTACTGACCTGCTGCCCACTGTGACATGGCCCCCATAGTGACATGGCCACCACTGACCTGCTGCCCACTGTGACATAGCCCCCACAGTGACATGGCAACCAGTGGCCTGTTGCTCACTGTGACATGGCCACCACTGATCTGCTGCACACTGTGACATGACTACACAGTGACGTGGCCACCACTGACCTGCTGCCCAATGTGACATAGCCCCCATAGTGACTTGGCCACCACTGACCTGCTGCCCACTGTAACATGGCCCCCATAGTGACATGGCCAAAACTGACCTGCTGCCCACTGTGACATAGCCCCCACAGTGACATGGCAATCAGTGGCCTGTTGCTCACTGTGACATGGCCATCACTTACCAGCTGCACACTGTGACATGGCCCCACAGTGACGTGGCCACTACTGACCTGCTGCCCACTGTGACATGCCCCCCATAGTGACATGGCCACCACTGCCCTGCTGCACACTGTGACATGGCCCCCATAGTGACATGGCCACCGCTGACCTGCTGCCCACTGTGACATAGCCCCCACAGTGACATGGCAACCAGTGGCCTGTTGCTCACTGTGACATGACCTCACAGTGACATGGCCACCACTGAACTGCTGCCCAAAGTGACATAGCCCCCATAGTGACATGGCCCCCACTGACCTGCTGCCCACTGTGACATGGCTACCATAGTGACATGGCCAGCACTGACCTGCTGCTCACTGTGACATAGCCCACACAGTGACATGGCAACCAGGGGCCTGTTACTCACTGTGACATGACCATCACTGACCTGCTGCACACTGTGACATGGCCCCACAGTGACGTGGCCACTACTGACCTGCTGCCCACTGTGACATGGCCCCCATAGTGACATGGCCACCACTGACCTGCTGCCCACTGTGACATGGCCCCCATAGGGACATGGCCAAAACTGACCTGCTGCCCACTGTGACATAGCCCCCACAGTGACATGGCAAACAGTGGCTTGTTGCTCACTGTGACATGGCCATCACTGACCTGCTGCACACTGTGACATGGCCCCACAGTGACGTGGCCACTACTGACCTGCTGCCCACTGTAACATGGCCCCCATAGTGACATGGCCACCACTGACCTGCTGCCCACTGTGACATGGCCCCAACAGTGACATGGCCACCACTGACCCGCTGACCACTGTGACATAGCCCCACAGTGACATGGGCACCAGTGACCTGCTGCCCACTGTGACATGGCCCCCATAGTGCCATGGCCACCACTAACCTTCTGCCCACTGTGACATAGCCCCCACAGTGACATGGCAACCAGTGGCCTGTTGCTCACTGTGACATGGCCATCACTGACCTGCTGCCCACTGTGACATGGCCCCAACAGTGACATGGCCACCACTGATCCGCTGACCACTGTCACATAGCCCCACAGTGACCTGACCACCACTAACCTGCTACCCACTGTGACATGGCCCCCATAGAGACATGGCCACAACTGACCTGCTGCACACTGTGACATAGCCCCCACAGTGACATGGCAACCAGTGCCCTGTTGCTCACTGTGACATGGCCACCACTGACCTGCTGCACACTGTGACATGGTCCCCACAATGACATGGCCACCACTGATCCGCTGACCACTGTGACATAGCCCCACAGTGACATGGCCACCACTGACCTGCTACCCACTGTGACATGGCCCCCATAGTGACATCGACATTACTGACCTGCTGCCCACTGTGACATGGCCCCCATAGTGACATGGCCACCACTGACCTGCTGCACACTGTGACATGGCCTCACAGTGACGTGGCCTCTACTGACCTGCTGCCCACTGTGACATGGCCCCCATAGTGACATGGCCACCACTGACCTGCTGCCCACTGTGACATGGCCCCCATATTGACATGGCCACCACTGACCTGCTGCCCACTGTGACATAGACACCACAGTGACATGGCAACCAGTGGCTTATTGCTCACTGTGACATGGCCACCACTGACCTGCTGCACACTGTGACATGACCTCACAGTGACATGGCCACCACTGACCTGCTGCCCAATGTGACATAGCCCCCATAGTGACATGGCCACCACTGACCTGCTGCCCACTGTGACATGGACCCATAGTGACATGGCCACTGTGATAGACAGTAAACTGTTTGTTCATCAAATTCCATTGAAGATACTGGGAGCTCGTGACATGTTATTCCATAAACTATGTTGGCCTAAGCTTAATCTTAACTATTACACTGTGTAACGACTATCTGACTGTAAGTGCTTATCTAAGTTGAAATGCTGAAGCAAGGACTTCTACTAGGCAAAAGACTGAAATGAGGGAGAAAGGGAAGAAGGACAAAGGGGAGAAGGACAAAGGGGAGAAGAAGAAGAAAAAAAAGGGGGTATTGTCTATATTCTGTAAGATATAAACAAAGACTTTGTGAGCCACTCTCAGGAAAGTAGGAAATACGAGAAACTGGTGACGTGAGGAAGACCCGGATGGAGCGACCCCCTAGCTGCAAAGTGCGCAGATGCAGGATACACCTCTCAGAGAGACCCGATAACGGAAGGCGGAGGATATAAAAAAGACGGACCCTTGGGAAGTGAGTGCGCGCCGTTGGTGGAGCAGGGACTCCCCGGCCGCCCAGCGCTGTTTTGATATTGCCGCTTGCTAAAATAAATAATTGAAATCTAATTTGTCCTAACTTGCATCATTTTGGCAAGATAGTCTATAACAAAATTGGTGCCGTGACTCGGATAGAGGCAATCTGGTGGGAAGCCCCATACGGGGAGGCGCGCCCCGCTGAGTTCAGCGGCCCCGGCTGAGTGCTATCACATCACGCCCTCTACCGACGAACTCCAAAACTCGCAACAAGCAAAAAAAAAATACCGGTAACCCCGTAATCTTTGTGCACGAAGCCCCGGACGAAGACGCAGGGTTGCGTGAGTATAGGCCGGTTACCGTTCGGTTGGGGTTGGGTTTCCCGGAGCGTGGTGTGTGAGACGCCCAGCAGGGCGAAGCGAGTGCGGACCCCTCGGTAGTGCAGTTCCCATATCCCGCGAGGGACTGGGTCACGAAAAGGGGGAAGCGAATTGTGTGAGTGTGTGAAGGCGCTCCGGAAGATGGGACAGAAGAAAAGCAAGCTTTCTGATCCCATGGGTGATTTGGGACCCGAGGTGAGGTACCCCCAAATACCACCAGATAGCCCTTTAGGCTTGATGTTAAACCATTGGGAAGATTACCCCTCTAGGCGGGGTAAGGACAAAGCAAAAATGATTTATTATTGTATGGAAGTTTGGGGAGGGAAACAAATCAGAGGCGATCATCTCTATTGGCCTGTTTTTGGGTCCTTTGAAGAATGGGTCTGCCAAGCCCTAAACATTTATGTCAACTCAAGGGAACCCTTTAATTTAGAGGAGAGTGAATATGCACAGGTATGGATAGCATCAGATACCCGAATAAATCTATATCCTCTAAAGGAAAAAGTTAAGAAAAAGAAGGTACGTGATGAGGACGAACCTCCCACCTCTCCTCCTCCTTACATACCTCCACCCCCACCTCCGGCGCCTTCACCTCCTCCGACTGCGCCGGAGGACCCAGAGAATTCAGACTCCCCACCTGAATCCCCGAAAGAACCGAGACGAATAACCCGTAGTCAAACTAGAATGGGGTGGGGTGATAGTGGCTTGTACCCCCTAAGGGAGGTTGCGATGGGAGGACCCCAGCCTGGCATGGGATATGTGACTGTCCCTCTTAATTCAGGGGACGTCAGAGAATTTAAAAAAGAGATGGGGAATCTATTGGAGGATCCCTTAGGTGTGGCGGAGCGGGTGGATCAGTTTTTAGGACCAAACATCTATACCTGGGATGAAATACAAGCCATAATGGCTATACTATTCACTGTTGAAGAAAGGGATATGATCAGGAGAGCAGGAATGAGAATTTGGGATCAACAGCATCAGCAAGGTCCGGCAGCAGATGTAAAATGGCCTCTAAATCGACCTAATTGGAATAATCAAAATGAAATCGATAGAGGTCATATGCAAGACCTGAGGACGATTGTAATCCAGGGTATAAGAGAATCAGTCCCTAGAGGACAAAATATAAATAAAGCCTTTAGTGAACATCAGAAAAAGGATGAAACTCCTACTGAGTGGTTAGAGAGACTGAGGAAAAATCTTCAGCTTTACTCAGGACTGGACCCTAATACCCCAGTGGGACAGGCATTGTTAAAGACACAATTTGTGGCAAAAGCATGGATAGATATTAGAAAGAAGCTAGAAAAAATAGAAGATTGGCAGGATCGGGGGTTGGATGAATTACTGAGAGAAGCACAGAAAGTCTATGTCCGAAGGGAGGACGAGACTCAAAAGAAACATACCAGAATGATGGTAGCTGCGATAAGGGAAGGACAGAGAGTGAACAGTGCTGGGAGAAAACAAGAAGGTCAAAGAACAGGCTATAGATCAAAGGAACCGGAGAGAGAGAGAGAAAAAGGGAGTATTGTCTGCTTTTATTGCGGAAGAAAAGGTCACACAAAGAAGAGCTGCAGAAGGAGAATGATGGATGAGAGAATGTTTAAAGAAGATTAGGGGTGTCAGGGGCTCTATTTGCTGGGGACCCGAGAACGAACTGAGCCCTTGATAAAGTTAAAAGTAGGTCCTCAGCAACAGGAGGTAGAATTTTTAGTAGATTCAGGAGCGGAGAGATCTACTGTTCAATCATTGCCCCAAGGATGTAAGATTTCATCAGAAAAAGTACAAGTAGTTGGGGCGAAAGGAGAACCATTCGGAGTACCGGTAATTAAAGATGTACTCCTTGAAACAGATTCTAAAGTGGGGGTGGGATCCTTATTGTTAGTACCTGAGGCAGATTATAACCTACTGGGGAGAGATCTAATGATTGAATTAGGAATTAGTTTGGAAGTAACAGAACACAAACTTGAAATCAAACTATGCCCCCTACGGGTTGAAGATGAGACTAAAATCAACCCTGAAGTGTGGTACACTCCGGATACGGTGGGAAAATTGAATGTTGAACCTTTTATGGTAACCATCCGGGATCCTGAAGTACCGGTGAGGATTAAGCAATATCCCATACCTCTGGAGGGAAGGTAAGGATTAAAACCAGAAATTCAGAGATTAATAAAGCAGGGATTATTGGAACCCTGCATGTCCCCTTTTAATACTCCCATTTTACCTGTCAAGAAGGCAGATGGTGGGTATAGATTAGTCCATGACCTAAGGGAAATTAACAAAAAGACTGTAACTAGATTCCCTGTAGTAGCTAACCCACACACTCTCTTAAGTCAATTAGGCCCGAACGACCGGTGGTACAGTGTAATAGACTTGAAGGACGCTTTCTGGGCATGTCCCTTAAAAGAGGAGTGTAGAAACTATTTTGCTTTTGAGTGGGAGGACCCAGACACCCACAGGAAAACTCAACTCCGGTGGACAGTCCTACCCCAAGGTTTCACTGAATCCCCAAACCTGTTTGGGCAAGCTTTAGAACAAATTTTGCAGGATTACCAGATAGGAGATACCCTTACCCTAGTCCAGTATGTAGATGATCTTTTAATAGCAGGGGAGGATGAGGAAAGGGTTCGGGAAGAAAGCATCAAGTTGTTAAATTTCCTGAGCTTAAAGGGACTGAAAGTGTCAAAATCCAAATTGCAATTTGTTGAAAAGGAAGTTAAATACCTAGGGCATCGATTAAGTCAAGGAACTAAGAAATTGGATCCAGAAAGGGTGAAAGGGATACTTTCCCTACCAAGTCCAAAAACTAAAAAACAAGTCCGGCAGCTATTAGGGCTATTTGGATATTGTAAGCAGTGGATCGAAGGGTATAGTGGAAAGGTAAAGTTTTTATACACCAAAATAACTAAAAATGGATTATTAAAATGGACTCAGGAAGATGATCAACGGTTAAAAGAACTAAAAACTGAATTAGTAAATGCTCCTGTTCTGAGCTTGCCCAACCTAAAAAGACCATTTTTCTTATTTGTCAACACAGAGGAAGGAACTGCATTTGGAGTATTAGCCCAGGAATGGGCAGGAAAAAAGAAACCAGTAGCATATATCTCAAAATTACTGGACCCCGTAAGTCGGGGATGGCCTACGTGCCTACAAGTTGTGGTGGCAGCTGCTTTGTTAGTTGAGGAAGCGCATAAAATAACTTTTGGTAGTGAATTAAGGGTACTATCACCCCATAATATTAGAGGTGTGTTACAGCAAAAAGCAGAAAAATGGATAACCGATGCTAGACTAGTAAAATATGAGGCAATCCTCATTACGTCCCCCCACCTGACCCTTGAAACAACATCGTTACAAAATCCAGCCCAATTTTTGTATGGAGAACCTAGTCAAGATCTTTTTCATGATTGCCTCCGTAACATCGAGGAGCAGACTAAGATAAGACCAGATTTGGAAGAGGAGGAATTAGGGAAAGGAGAAAAATTATTTGTAGATGGATCCTCTCGAGTGGTAGAAGGGAAAAGAAAATCAGGGTATGCCATAATTGATGGAAAAACTTTTAAGGTGATAGAATCAGGACCCTTGAGTCCCAGCTGGTCAGCACAGGCATGTGAATTATATGCAGTATTAAAGGCTTTACAATTACTAAATGGAAAAGTGGGAACTATATACACCGATTCTAGATATGCCTTCGGAATAGTACATACCTTTGGGAAAATATGGGAAGAAAGAGGTTTAATCAATTCTCGGGGGAAGAGCCTAGTACATCAGGAGTTAATATCACAAATTTTGCAAGCTATACGAGGGCCCAGCGAAATTGCGGTAGTACATGTAAAAGGACACCAGAGGGGGCTAAATCCTTTAGTACGGGGGAATAACCTTGCTGATCAAGAGGCAAAGAGAGCAGCGCTATCAGCACTGGACTTGGATGATCCGATAGAGGACAGAAAGCGGTGTGTTAATTGTGGAGATAATTACCTCCCCTGTTATGGTTGCTGGAAAGAATACGGAGTAGACGGTATAGAATGTGTATGTGAAAGACCAGGGTTTAAGTGGTGCTTTTTCCATGGAAAATCCTATGAACTTTTAAGTTTTACTGTTCAAGAACAAGCAAAATTAAATCAAATGGGGATTCAACAGAAAGCTAATGGAAAATGGGAACTCCCGGACGGCCGAGAAGTTCTCCCAAAACCCATAGCTACCAAGATAACGCAGCAATTCCATAAAAACACTCATTGGGGAACTCAGGCATTAGTGGATCAATTTGCAACTAAATACATGTGCATTGGGATATATGATATAGCCAAACGAGTGATAGGAGAATGTCTCGTTTGTCAAAAAGTAAATAAACATCAAATAAGAAAACGAATATATGGGGGGCGAGAATTGGCTCATAGACCTTTTGCAAGAATACAAATAGACTTTACTGAATTACCAAAGGTGGGGAGGTATAAATACCTATTAGTAATTATAGATCATTTAACTCAATTCGTAGAAGCCTTTCCCACAGCCCGAGCCACAGCTCACACAGTAACAAGGATACTACTTGAAGAAATTATACCTCGGTATGGAGCAATAGAAGCAATAGACTCAGATAGAGGGCCACACTTTGTATCCAGAGTAGCCAAAGAGACTTTGGCTGCCCTGGGTACACAGTGGCAATACCATACTCCGTGACACCCGCAGAGCTCAGGGAAAGTTGAACGTATGAACGGAGAAATAAAAAAACAACTTACCAAACTAATGTTAGAAACTAAAATGTCATGGGTAAAGTGTCTCCCTTTAGCCTTGTTAAATATCAGAACTCAGCCCCGAACTGATGTAGGCATTTCTCCCTTTGAAATGCTATATGGGATGCCTTATGATTTAGAAATGCCACCGGATCACCCCCAACTTGAAGAATTAAAGATAAAGTCCTACCTGATACAGCTAATGGCAAGGAGAAAACAACTACAGGCTCGGGGGATGGTAGTACAAAGGCCTCCATTGGATGTGGCCATGCATCAAATCCAACCAGGAGATAAAGTACTAATCAAATCATGGAAAGAATCTTCTTTGAGCCCCCGTTGGGAAGGACCCTATGTTGCTCTTATCACTACAGAAACTGCTGTTCGGACTGCTGAGAAGGGGTGGACACACGCAAGCCGAGTAAAGGGACCTATACAGGATCCAGCCTGGAAAGTGACCAGCCCTCCTGGGGATCTACGAGTCACCCTTCGGAAAACCTGAAAGAACTCTCTACACATTGTGAGATAAGAACCTACGAAGGACTCGATGAGTGAGGCCCTGATATTTTTGTCCAATTGAAACTTATATTTGTTTCCCTTTTATATACATAAAGTGTAAAGTGTAATGTATGTAAAGAAGGCTGGGGGATTCATAATGCACATGGAATAAATCTTCGGTCTAGTTGTAATCAGTGTTATTAACGAGAACGGAGATTAACTAATCAGGCCCTAAAACTGGAGATTCTAAAACTTGGTAGAAAATATTTACTAAAGGGATAAATCCTGAAAGAGAGTGCACTCACTCTAATTGGCCTACTCAATAGCACTCTCAGATCCTAAGGGTGATCTGTAGAAAGCACATCCCCTGGGTCCCCTGTCGTGAACCCGAGGTCAAAGATAAAAACTGGGAGACCTATGTGTCCCGGAGTAGAGGCAAACGTACCCCTGAAGAATACGGCTGCTGCCGAGAAGATGGAACACCCTGCTGCTCTAAGCAACAGAGTAGGCAGAGGAGGCAGAGACGTACCAAAGTGGGGAAAACTTTACTGCCCTACTCTGAAGAAAAAAGGACCTCTGAGGGAGAAGGGCCAGACGAGAGTGTCAGACACCCCGATACAAAAGAGACTAAGAAAAAATATGCAAATCTATAGAATCCCGTCAGCCTTCTATTGGAGCTATTGGATAGTCTGGCTAGGTGTATTAGCTACAATGAATACACTACCAGGATGGGCTAGAACGACTAACCAATCCCACCAACCTTTTGAACATACCCTAACTAATCAAATTATATGGCCTTGGACAGATGCTTATTATGGACATACAGGAAGTATGGATGCAGATTTGTATGGGACAGAGTTAGCAACCGCCATACTAAGCAATAACCTAACACTCCAAACATATAAATGGGAGAATTCATCCCATACCTGGACAGCTAAAAAAGGAGATGAGATACAGATAGGCTGCAGAGTATTCAATGTAAATGTGATAATAAGTCGGCACCCTTTAATTCAAACCGTCCGTCAGCCCCCTTTTACTCAAATCGTTATCAGAGACAAAACGGAATCTAAAATAGCTCAAACCCGTTGTGAGTCGGAAGCCTGTTGGTATGCATTTACTGCAACCCAACCGGTGTCCATAGTTTGTTTGGGAGGGACCAGGTCAGGAGATCAAGCTATATCTTTCCGATTTCCATTGAATATACAGGAGGAAACTACAACAACCACAACCCACGCTCCCAAAGAGACTACTCAGACTACTCATACTGTTCCAACACAACCAACAGTCGTGCTTAGCCCAAGAATTTTTAAAATTGGACCATATGCAATTAGAAATACAGGTAAACAACAAATGCTGTTTAACCCGGCGTGGTCTCTCAAACAAGTTGAATTGTTAATGCAAAATAATGTTTCAAATATTCAGCCAGCATGTTCACCTTTCCTAAAGACTTCTTACGAGGGATGGACAACCTGACTGCAAAAACAAACTCCTCACACAAAAAGAACGCAGAGAGACTTAACCGGTGCTTTGGGAACAGGATTGGGAGTTTTAAATAGTATTGATTCGGAGGTGATAATGAACAAATTGGCTACCTCAATTAGTGATTTAACTAATATACAAAGGCCTTTGCGATCTTCCTTATTGGCTTTGGGGGCTAACCAGTGGCAGTTGTCGAATATATTACCAAAAGGGGAAAAGGTAAATATAAAGGATCATGAATTGATTACAGATGCACTCAGTGTGCTTCAAAATAACCTCTCTTTAGCTCTCAGCTGCATCCAGGCTCAAATATGGATGCAGTCGATAGCTGCCTCAATTATAAGAGAAGGTGAAGAAGGTATTCTTCCTACTGAAATTCGGAGAATAATTTGGGACAGTGCTACTAATTTTGAAAAGAAACTCCAATCCTGGTGGAACCTGGTAAACTTTACCTATGACCCCATCACAAACACAGCTACTACCTTTATACTCACTATTTACAATGCCACCATATACCAAATTTATCCTATCATTGCATTAGGGCTGAATCACAACGGAACCATACTCTATCCTTCTGAGCATAGAGTATGGGCCCGAAAGGTAAACGAAAAATGGCAAACTGTCAATCTAGAGTCCTGCATTGTACGGGAACAACAAGGATTCATTTGTGAAAGCAATGCAATTGAGGCACAAGATATTTGTTTAGATACCGAACAAAATATTTGTCACTTTGAGGTCCATCCCAATGAAAATCCTAAAACAGTACTTATATATATTGGCGAAGGTTGTGTATGTTTGAGGACGGTTTGTGAATTCTTAACCGTAGACAAGATCATAATAGAGACAAAAAATTATTCAAATCTCTGTGTTTGCAGCTTCACAAAGGTAATCGGATGTGACTTTTCCTATTTAGCCCCGGTCACGTCTTACCAACTCCTGCAATCCAATTATACATTAATACATAATCTACAACCTACACCCATTGGAATGAATCTCACTTTGGTTAAGCAGTTACTTCAACACAAAGACTTAGTTAGAATTTTAGAGAAAGTTAGAGAAAACGGACAGAAAACTCTAATAACTGTTCATCACAATGTGGAAGAAATATACCGAGTCTTGGAAAGAGCAAAAAAGAATGCAGAACATAACTGGTGGGACACCCTTTTTGGATGGTCACCTACTGCTACAGGCATCTTGAACAAGTTGTGTCACCCCATTGTGGTTCTCTTGATATTAATCTTAATCAGTTTGAATTTGTCAATAATATTATATGTCATAACTTGGAGAATGATGCAACGGGTAACATATCGGATATCTGTCACCCGTCCAATACTCATTAAAGCCAAAAACAATCAATTAGATGATGACTTTAAATTGAAAAAAACTCTCCTGTTAAGTCAACAAGAATTGCAACGATTTGATGAACAAAATGATAAAAAGAAAAAGGGGGGATTGTGATAGACAGTAAACTGTTTGTTCATCAAATTCCATAGAAGATACTGGGAGCTCGTGACATGTTATTCCATAAACTATGTTGGCCTAAGCTTAATCTTAACTATTACACTGTGTAACGACTAACTGACTGTAAGTGCTTATCTAAGTTGAAATGCTGAAGCAAGGACTTCTACTAGGCAAAAGACTGAAAAGAGGGAGAAAGGGAAGAAGGACAAAGGGGAGAAAGACAAAGGGGAGAAGAAGAAGAAAAAAAAGGGGGTAGTGTCTATATTCTGTAAGATATAAACAAAGACTTTGTGAGCCACTCTCAGGAAAGTAGGAAATACGAGAAGCTGGTGACGTGAGGAAGACCCGGATGGAGCGACCCCCTAGCTGCAAAGTGCGCAGACGCAGGATACACCTCTCAGAGAGACCCGATAACGGAAGGCGGAGGATATAAAAAAGACGGACCCTCGGGAAGTGAGCACGCGCCGTTGGTGGAGCAGGGACTCCCCGGCCGCCCAGCGCTGTTTTGCTTATTGCCGCTTGCTAAAATAAATAATTGAAATCTAATTTGTCCTAACTTGCATCATTTTGGCAAGATAGTCTATAACAGCCACAACTGACCTGCTGCCCACTGTGACTTCGCCCCCACAGTGACATGGCAACCAGTGGCCTGTTACTCACTGTGACATGGCCATCACTGACCTGCTGCACACTGTGACATGGCCCCACAGTGCCGTGGCCACTACTGACCTGCTGCCCACTGTGACATGGCCCCCATAGTGACATGGACATTACTGACCTGCTGCCCACTGTGACATGGCCGCCATAGTGACATGGCCACCACTGACCTGCTGCCCACTGTGATATAGACACCACAGTGACATGGCAACCAGTGGCCTATTGCTCACTGTGACATGGCCACCACTGACATGCTGCACACTGTGACATGACCTCACAGTGACATGGCCACCACTGACCTGCTACCCAATGTGACATAGCCCCCATAGTGACATGGCCACCACTGACCCGCTGACCACTGTGACATAGCCCCACAGTGACCTGGCCACAACTGACCTGCTGCCCACTGTGACTTGGTCCCCACAGTGACATGGCCACCACTGATCCGCTGCCCAATGTGACATAGCCCCACAGTGACATGGCCACCACTGACCTGCTACCCACTGTGACATGGCCCCCATAGTGACCTGGCCACCACTGACATGCTGCCCACTGTGACATGGCCCCCATAGTGACATGGGCACCACTGACATGCTGCCCACTGTGACATAGCCCCCACAGTGACATGGCAACCAGTGGCCTGTTTCTCACTGTGACATGGCCACCACTGACCTGCTGCACACTGTGACATGACCCCCATAGTGACATGGCCACCACTGACCTGCTGCCCACTGTGACATAGACCCCACAGTGACATGGCAACCAGTGGCCTGTTACTCACTGTGACATGGCCACCACTGACATGCTGCACACTGTGACATGACCTCACAGTGACATGGCCACCACTGACCTGCTGCCCAATGTGACATAGCCCCCATAGTGACATGGCCACCACTGACCTGCTGCCCACTGTGACATGGACTCATAGTGACATGGCCACAACTGACCTGCTGCCCACAGTGACATAGCTCCCACAGTGACATGGCCACCACTGATCCGCTGACCACTGTGACATAGCCCCACAGTGACCTGGCCACCACTGACCTGCTACCCACAGTTACATGGCCCCCATAGTGACATGGGCACCACTGACCTGCTGCCCACTGTGACATGGCCCCCATAGAGACTTGGCCACAACTGACCTGCTGCCCACTGTCACATAGACACCACAGTGACATGGCAACCAGTGGTCTGTTTCTCACTGTGACATGGCCACTACTGACCTGCTGCCCACTGTGACATGGCCCCCACAGTGACATGGCCAGCACTGACCTACTGTCCACTGTGACATAGCCCCCACAGTGACATGGCAACCAGTGGCCTGGTACTCACTGTGACATGGCCATCACTGACCTGCTGCACAATGTGACATGGCCCCACAGTGACATGGCCAACACTGACCCGCTGAACACTGTGACATGGCCCCATAGAGATTTGGCCACAACTGACCTGCTGCGCACTGTGACTTGGTCCCCACAGTGACATGGGCACCACTGACCTGCTGCCCACTGTGACATAGCCCCCACAGTGACATGGCAACCAGTGGCCTGTTGCTAACTGTGACATGACCTCACAGTGACATGGCCACCACTGACCTGCTGCCCAATGTGAAATAGCCCCCATAGTGACATGGCCACCACTGACCTGCTGCCCACTGTGACATGGCCCCCATAGTGACATGGCCACCACTGACCTGCTGCCCACTGTGACATAGACACCACAGTGACATGGCAACCAGTGGCCTATTGCTCACTGAGACATGGTCACCACTGACCTGCTGCACACTGTGACATGACCTCACAGTGACATGGCCACCACTTACCTGCTGCCTAATGTGACATAGCCCCCACAGTGATATGGCAACCAGTGGCCTGTTACTCACTGTGACATGGTCACCACTGACCTGCTGCACACTGTGACATGGTCCCCACAATGACATGGCCACCACTGATCCGCTGACCTCTGTGACATAGCCCCACAGTGACCTGGCCACCACTGACCTGCTACCCACTGTGACATGGCCCCCATAGTGACCTGGCCACCACTGACCTGCTGCCCACTGTGACTTGGTCCCCACAGTGACATGGGCACCACTGACCTGCTGCCCACTGTGACATGGCCCCCATAGAGACATGGCCAGCACTGACCTGCTGCCCACTGTGACATAGCCCCCACAGTGACAAGGCAACCAGAAGCTGTTGCTCACTGTGACATGGCCACCACTGACCTGCTGCCCACTGTGACATAGACACCAGAGAGACATGGCAACCAGTGGCCTATTGCTCACTGAGACATGGTCACCACTGACCTGCTGCACACTGTGACATGACCTCACAGTGACATGGCCACAACTAACCTGCTGCCGACATTGACTTGGTCCCCACAGTGACATGGCCACCACTGATCCGCTGACCACTGTGACATAGCCCCACAGTGACCTGACCACCACTGACCTGCTACCCACTGTGACATGGCCCCCATAGAGACATGGCCAGCACTGACCTGCTGCCCACTGTGACATAGGCCCCACAGTGACATGGCAACCAGTGGCCTGTTGCTCACTGTGACATGGCCACCACTGACCTGCTGCACACTGTGATATGGTCCCCACAATGACATGGCCACCACTGGTCCGCTGACCTCTGTGACATAGCCCCACAGTGACATGGCCACCACTGACCTGCTACCTACTGTGACATGGCCCCCATAGTGACCTGGCCACCACAGACCTGCTGCACACTGTGACATGGCCCCACAGTGACGTGGCCTCTACTGACCTGCTGCCCACTGTGACATGGTCCCCATAGTGACATGGCCACCACTGACTTGTTGCCCACTGTGACATAGACACCACAGTGACATGGCAACCAGTGGCCTATTGCTCACTGTGACATGGCCACCACTGACCTGCTGAACACTGTGACATGACCTCACAGTGACATGGCCACCACTGAGCTGCTGCCCAATGTGACATAGCCCCCATAGTGACATGGCCAACACTGACCTGCTGCCCACTGTGACATGGCCCCCATAGTGACATGGCCACAACTGACCTGCTGCCCACTGTGAATTCGCCTCCACAGTGACATGGCAACCAGTGGCCTATTGCTCACTCTGACATGGCCACGACTGACCTGCTGCCCAATGTGACTTAGCCCCCATAGTGACATGGCCTCCACTGACCCGCTGACCACTGTGATAGCCCCACAGTGACATGGCCGCCACTGAACTGCTACCCACTGTGACATGTCCCCCATAGTGACCTGGCCACCACTGACCTGCTACCCACTGTGACATGGCCGCCATAGTGACATGGGCACCACTGACATGCTGCCAACTATGACATAGCACCCACAGTGACATGGCAACCAGTGGCCGGTTTCTCACTGTGACATGGCCACCACTGACATGCTGCACACTGTGACATGACCTAACAGTGACATGGCCACCACTGACCAGCTGCCCACTGTGACATGGCCCCATAGAGATTAGGCCACAACTGACCTGCTGCCCACTGTGACTTGGTCCCCACAGTGACATGGGCACCACTGACCTGCTGCCCACTGTGACATGGCCCCCATAGAGACATGGCCACAACTGACCTGCTGCCCACTGTGACATAGCCCCCACAGTGACATGGCAACCAGTGGCCTGTTTCTCACTGTGACATGGCCACCACTGACCTGCTGCACACTGTGACATGACCTCACAGTGACATGGCCACCACTGACCTGCTGCCCAATGTGACATAGCCCCCATAGTGACATGGCCACCACTGACCTCCTGCCCACTGTGACATGGCCCCCACTGACCCGCTGCACACTGTGACATAGCCCCCATAGTGACATGTCCACCACTGACCTGCTGCACACTGTGACATGGCCCCACAGTGCCTTGGCCACCACTGACCTGCTGCACACTGTGACATGGCCCCCGTAGTGACATGGACATTACTGCCCTGCTGCCCACTGTGACATGGCCCCCATCGTGACATGGCCACCACTGACCTGCTGCACACTGTGACATAGCCCCCACAGTGACATGGCAACCTGTGGCCTGTTGCTCACTGTGACATGGCCACCACTGACCTGCTGCCCAATGTGACATGGCCCCACAGTGACGTGGCCTCTATTGACCTGCTGCCCACTGTGACATATACACCACAGTTACATGGCAACCATTGGCCTATTGCTCACTGTGACATGGCCACCACTGACCTGCTGCACACTGTGACATGACCTCATAGTGACATGGCCAGCACTGACCTGCTGCCCAATGTGACATAGCCCCCATAGTGACATGGCCACCACTGACCTGCTGCCCACTGTGACATGGCCCCCATAGTGACATGGCCACAACTTACCTGCTGCCCACTGTGACTTCGCCTCCACAGTGACATGGCAACCAGTGGCCTGTTACTCACTGTGACATGGCTATCACTGACCTGCTGCACACTGTGACATGGCCCCACAGTGCCGTGGCCACTACTGACCTGCTGCCCACTGTGACATGGCCCCCATAGTGACATGGCCACCACTGACCTGCTGCACACTGTGACATGGCCCCCGTAGTGACATGGACATTACTGACCTGCTGCCCACTGTGACATGGCCCCCATAGTGACATGGCCACCACTGACCTGCTGCCCACTGTGATATAGACACCACAGTGACATGGCAACCAGTGGCCTATTGCTCACTGTGACATGGCCACCACTGACATGCTGCACACTGTGACATGACCTCACAGTGACATGGCCACCACTGACCTGCTGCCCAATGTGACTTAGCCCCCATAGTGACATGGCCACCACTGACCCGCTGACCACTGTGATATAGCCCCACAGTGACATGGCCGCCACTGACCTGCTACCCACTGTGACATGGCCCCCATAGTGACCTGGCCACCACTGACATGCTGCCCACGGTGACATGGCCCCCATAGTGACATGGGCACCACTGACATGCTGCCCACTGTGACATAGCCCCCACAGTGACATGGCAACCAGTGGCCTGTTTCTCACTGTGACATGGCCACCACTGACCTGCTGCATACTGTGACATGACCTCACAGTGACATGGCCACCACTGACCTGCTGCCCACTGTGACATGGCCCCCATAGTGACATGGCCACCAGTGACCTGCTGCCCACTGTGACATAGACCCCACAGTGACATGGCAACCAGTGGCATGTTGCTCACTGTGACATGGCCACCACTGACCTGCTGCACACTGTGACATGACCTCACAGTGACATGGCCACCACTGACCTGCTGCCCAATGTGACATAGCCCCCATAGTGACATGGCAACCACTGACCTGCTGCCCACTGTGACATGGACTCATAGTGACATGGCCACAACTGACCTGCTGCCCACTGTGACATAGCCCCCACAGTGACTTGGCAACCACTGATCCGCTGACCACTGTGACATAGCCCCACAGTGACCTGGCCACCACTGACCTGCTACCTACAGTGACATGGCCCCCATAGTGACATGGCAACCAGTGGCCTGTTTCTCACTGTGACATGGCCACCACTGTCCTGCTGCACACTGTGACATGACCTCACAGTGACATGGCCACCACTGACCCGCTGCACACTGTGACATGGCCCCCATAGTGACATGGCCACAACTGACCTGCTGCCCAATGTGCATAGCCCCCATAGTGACATGGCCACCACTGACCTCCTGCCCACTGTGACATGGCCCCCATAGTGACATGGCCACCACTGACCCGATGCACACTGTTACATGGCCCCCATAGTGACATGGCCACAACTGACCTGCTGCCAACTGTGACATGGCCCCCATCGTGACATGGCCACCACTGACCTGCTGCACACTGTGACATAGCCCCCACAGTGACATGGCAACCTGTGGCCTGTTGCTCACTGTGACATGGCCATCACTGACCTGCTGCACACTGTGACATGGCCCCACAGTGACGTGGCCTCTACTGACCTGCTGCCCACTGTGACATGGTCCCCATAGTGACATGGCCACCACTGACCTGCTGCCCACTGTGACATGGCTCCCATAGTGACATGGCCACAACTGACCTGCTGCCCACTGTGACTTCGCCCCCACAGTGACATGGCAACCAGTGGCCTGTTACTCACTGTGACATGGCCATCACTGACCTGCTGCACACTGTGACATGGCCCCACAGTGCCGTGGCCACCACTGACCTGCTGCCCACTGTGACATGGACCCATAATGACTTGGCCACAACTGACCTGCTGCCCACTGTGACATAGCCCCCACAGTGACATGGCAACCAGTGGCCTGTTACTCACTGTGACATTGCCATCACTGACCTGCTGCACACTGTGACATGGCCCAAGAGTGACGTGGCCACTACTGACCTGCTGCCCACTATGACATGGCCCCCAGAGTGACATGGCAACCAGTGGCCTGTTTCTCACTGTGACATGGCCAGCACTGACCTGCTGCACACTGTGACATGACCTCACAGTGACATGGCCACCAGTGACCTGCTGCCCACTGTGACATAGACCCCACAGTGACTTGGCAAGCAGTGGCATGTTGCTCACTGTGACATGGCCACCACTGACCTGCTGCACACTGTGAAATGACCTCAAAGTGACATGGCCACCACTGACCTGCTGCCCACTGTGACATGGCCCCCATAGTGACATGGCCACCAGTGACCTGCTGCCCACTGTGACATAGACCCCACAGTGACTTGGCAACCAGTGGCCTGTTGCTCACTGTGACATGACCTCACAGTGACATGGCCACCACTGACCTGCTGCCCAATGTGACATAGCCCCCATAGTGACATGGCCACCACTGACCTGCTGCCCACTGTGACATGGCCCCCATAGTGACATGGCCAGCACTGACCTGCTGCCCACTGTGACATAGCCCCCACAGTGACAAGGCAACCAGAAGCTGTTGCTCACTGTGACATGGCCATCACTGACCTGCTGCCCACTGTGACATGGCCCCCATAGTGACATGGCCACCACTGACATGCTGCCCACTATGACATGGCCCCCATAGTGACATGGGCACCACTGACATGCTGCCCACTGTGACATAGCCCCCACAGTGACATGGCAACCAGTGGCCTATTTCTCACTGTGACATGGCCACCACTGACCTGTCGCACACTGTGACATGACCTCACAGTGACATGGCCACCACTGACATGCTGCACACTGTGACATGACCTCACAGTGACATGGCCACCACTGACCTGCTGCCCAATGTGACTTAGCCCCCATAGTGACATGGCCACCACTGACCCGCTGACCACTGTGACATAGCCCCACAGTGACATGGCCACCACTGACCTCCTGCCCACTGTGACATGGCCCCCATAGTGACATGGCCACAACTGACCTGCTGCCCACTGTGACATGGGCCCCATCGTGACATGGCCACCACTGACCTGCTGCACACTGTGACATAGCCCCCACAGTGACATGGCAACCAGTGGCCTGTTGCTCACTGTGACATGGCCATCACTGACCTGCTGCACACTGTGACATGGCCCCACAGTGACGTGGCCTCTAGTGACCTGCTGCCCACTGTGACATGGTCCCCATAGTGACATGGCCACCACTGACCTGCTGCCCACTGTGACACAGACACCACAGTGACATGGCAACCAGTGGCCTATTGCTCACTGTGTCATGGCCACCACTGACCTGCTGCCCACTGTGACATAGGCCCCACAGTGACATGGCCACCACTGACCTGCTGCCCACTGTGACATGGCCCCCATAGTGACATGGCCACAACTGACCTGCTGCCCACTGTGACTTCGCCTCCACAGTGACATGGCAACCAGTGGCCTGTTACTCACTGTGACATGGCCATCACTGACCTGCTGCACACTGTGACATGGCCCCACAGTGCCGTGGCCACTACTGACCTGCTGCCCACTGTGACATGGCCCCCATAGTGACATGGCCACCACTGACCTGCTGCCCACTGTGACATGGCCCCACAGTGACTTGGCCACCACCGACCTGCTGCCCACTGTGACATGGCCCCCATAGTGACATGGCCAGCACTGACATGCTGCCCACTGTGACATAGCCCCCACAGTGACATGGCAACCAGTGGCCTGTTGCTCCCTGTGACATGGCCACCACTGACCCGCTGACCACTGTGATATAGCCCCACAGTGACTTGGGCACCACTGACCTGCTGCCCACTGTGACATGGCCCCCATAGTGACATGGCCACCACTGACCTGCTGCCCAGTGTGACATAGCCCCCACAGTGACATGGCAACCAGTGTCCTGTTGCTCACTGTGACATGGCCATCACTGACCTGCTGCACACTGTGACATGGCCCCACAGTGACGTGGCCACTACTGACCTGCTGCCCAATGTGACATAGCCCCCATAGTGACATGGCCACCACTGACCTGCTGCCCACTGTGACATGGCCCCCATAGTGACATGGCAACCAGTGGCCTGTTACTCACTGTGACATGGCCATCACTGACCTGCTGCCCACTGTGACATGACCTCACAGTGACATGGCCACCACTGACGTGCTGCCCACTATGACATGGCCCCCACAGTGACATGGCAACCAGTGGCCTGTTGCTCACTGTGACATGGCCCGCATAGTGAAATGGCCACCACTGACCTGCTGCCCACTTTGACATAGACACCTCAGTGACATGGCAACCAGTGGCCTGTTGCTCACTGTGACATGGCCACAACTGATCTGCTGCCCACTGTGATGTAGCACCCACAGTGACATGGCCACCACTGACCTGCTCCCCACTGTGACATGTCCCAAATAGTAAAATGATCACCACTGACATGCTGCCCACTGTGACATGGCCCCCACAGTGACTTGCCTACCACTGACCCGCTGACCACTGTGACATGGCCCCCACAATAACATGGCCACCACTAACCTGCTGCACACGGTGACATAGACCCCATAGTGACATGGCCATCACTGACCTGCTGCACACTGTGACATGGCCCCACAGTGACGTGGCCTCTACTGACCTGCTGCCCACTGTGACATGGTCCCCATAGTGACATGGCCACCACTGACCTGCTGCCCACTGTGACACAGACACCACAGTGACATGGCAACCAGTGGCCTATTGCTCACTGTGACATGGCCACCACTGACCTGCTGCCCACTGTGACATAGGCCCCACAGTGACATGGCCACCACTGACCTGCTGCCCACTGTGACATGGCCCCCATAGTGACATGGCCACAACTGACCTGCTGCCCACTGTGACTTCGCCTCCACAGTGACATGGCAACCAGTGGCCTGTTACTCACTGTGACATGGCCATCACTGACCTGCTGCACACTGTGACATGGCCCCACAGTGCCGTGGCCACTACTGACCTGCTGCCCACTGTGACATGGCCCCCATAGTGACATGGCCACCACTGACCTGCTGCACACTGTGACATGGCCCCATAGTGACTTGGCCACCACCGACCTGCTGCCCACTGTGACATGGCCCCCATAGTGACATGGGCACCACTGACATGCTGCCCACTGTGACATAGCCCCCACAGTGACATGGCAACCAGTGGCCTGTTGCTCCCTGTGACATGGCCACCACTGACCCGCTGACCATTGTGATATAGCCCCACAGTGACTTGGGCACCACTGACCTGCTGCCCACTGTGACATGGCCCCCATAGTGACATGGCCACCACTGACCTGCTGCCCAGTGTGACATAGCCCCCACAGTGACATGGCAACCAGTGTCCTGTTGCTCACTGTGACATGGCCATCACTGACCTGCTGCACACTGTGACATGGCCCCACAGTGACGTGGCCACTACTGACCTGCTGCCCAATGTGACATAGCCCCCATAGTGACATGGCCACCACTGACCTGCTGCCCACTGTGACATGGCCCCCATAGTGACATGGCAACCAGTGGCCTGTTACTCACTGTGACATGGCCATCACTGACCTGCTGCCCACTGTGACATGACCTCACAGTGACATGGCCACCACTGACGTGCTGCCCACTATGACATGGCCCCCACAGTGACATGGCAACCAGTGGCCTGTTGCTCACTGTGACATGGCCCGCATAGTGAAATGGCCACCACTGACCTGCTGCCCACTTTGACATAGACACCACAGTGACATGGCAACCAGTGGCCTGTTGCTCACTGTGACATGGCCACAACTGATCTGCTGCCCACTGTGATGTAGCACCCACAGTGACATGGCCACCACTGACCTGCTCCCCACTGTGACATGTCCCAAATAGTAAAATGATCACCACTGACATGCTGCCCACTGTGACATGGCCCCCACAGTGACTTGCCTACCACTGACCCGCTGACCACTGTGACATGGCCCCCACAATAACATGGCCACCACTAACCTGCTGCACACGGTGACATAGACCCCATAGTGACATGGCCATCACTGACCTGCTGCACACTGTGACATGGCCCCACAGTGACGTGGCCACTACTGACCTGCTGCCCACTGTGACATGGCCCCCATAGTTACATGGCCACCACTGACTTGCTGCCCACTGTGACATGGACCCATAGTGACATGGCCACCACTGACCTGCTGCCCACTGTGACATGCCCACAGTGACACGGCAACCAGTGGCCTGTTTCTCACTGTGACATGGCTACCACTGACCTGCTGCCCACTGTGACATGACCTCACAGTGACATGGCCACCACTGACCTGCTGCACACTGTGACAGGACCTCACAGTGACATGGCCACTACTGACCTGCTGCCCACTGTGATATGGCCCCCATAGTGACATGGCCAGCACTGACCTGCTGCCCACTGTGACATGTCCCAAATAGTAAAATGATCACCACTGACCTGCTGCCCACTGTGACATGGCCCCCATAGTGACATGGCCACCACTGACCTGCTGCCCACGGTGACATAGCCCCCACAGTGACATGGCAACCAGTGGCCTGTTGCTCACTGTGACATGGCCATCACTGATCTGCTGCACACTGTGACATGGCCCCACAGTGACGTGGCCAGTACTGACCTGCTGCCCAATGTGACATAGTCCCCATAGTGACATGGCCACCACTGACCTGCTGCCGACTGTGACATGACCTCACAGTGACATGGCCACCAATGACACGCTGACCACTGTGACATGGCCCCCACAGTGACATGGCCAGCACTGACCTGCTCCCCACTGTGACATGTCCCAAACAGTAACATGATCACCACTGACATGCTGCCCACTGTGACATGGTCCCCACAGTAACATGGCCACAACTGACCTGCTGCCCAATGTGACATGGCCCCCACAGTGAAATGGCCATCAGTGACCTGCTATCCACTGTGACATAGCCCCCACAGTGACATGGCACCAGTGGCCTGTTGCTTACTGTGACATGGCCACAACTGATCTGCTGCCCACTGTGTCATGACATCACAGTGACATGGCCACCACTGAACCGCTGCCAACTGTGATGTAGCACCCACAGTGACATGGCCACCACTGACCTGCTCCCCACTGTGACATGTCCCAAATAGTAAAATGATCACCACTGACATGCTGCCCACTGTGACATGGCCCCCACAGTGACTTGGCTACCACTGACCCGCTGACCACTGTGACATGGCCCCCACAATGACATGGCCACCACTAACCTGCTGCACACGGTGACATAGACCCCATAGTGACATGGCCATCACTGACCTGCTGCACACTGTGACATGGCCCCACAGTGAGGTGGCCACTACTGAACTGCTGCCCACTGTGACATGGCCCCCATAGTGACATGGCCACCACTGACCTGCTGCCCACTGTGACATGGCCCCCATAGTGACATGGCCACCACTGACCTGCTGCCCACTGTGACATACCCCCCACAGTGATGTGGAAACCAGTGGCCTGTTTCTCACTGTGACATGGCCATCACTGACCTGCTGCACACTGTGACATGGCCCCACAGTGCCGTGGCCACTATTTACCTGCGGCCCACTGTGACATGGCCCCCACAGTGACATGGCCACCACTGACCTGCTGCACACTGTGACATGGCCGCAACAGTGACATGGCCACTACTGACCCGCTGAGCACTGTGACATAGCCCCACAGTGACTTGGGCACCACTGACCTGCTGCCCACTGTGACATAGCCCCCACAGTGTCATGGCAACCAGTGTCCTGTTGCTCACTGTGACATGGCCATCACTGACCTGCTGCACACTGTGACATGGCCCCACAGTGACGTGGCCACTAGTGACCTGCTGTCCACTGTGACATGGCCCACATAGTGACATGGCCACCACTGACCTGCTGCCCACTGTGACATGGCCGCCATAGTGACATGGCCACCACTCACCTTCTGCCCAATGTGACATAGCCCCCATAGTGACATGGCCACCAATGACCTGCTGCCCACTGTGACATGGCCCCCATAGTGACATGGCCACCACTGACCTGCTGCCCACTGTGACATAGCCCCCACAGTGATATGGAAACCAGTGGCCTGTTTCTCACTGTGACATGGCCATCACTGACCTGCTGCCCTCTGTGACATAGCCCCCACAGTGACATGGCAACCAGTGGCCTGTTGCTCACTGTGACATGGCCACCTCTGACCTGCTGCACACTGTGACATGGCCCCCACAATGACATGGCCACCACTAACCTGCTGCACACGGTGACATAGACCCCATAGTGACATGGCCATCACTGACCTGCTGCACACTGTGACATGGCCCCACAGTGACGTGGCCACTACTGACCTGCTGCCCAGTGTGACATGACCCCCATAGTGACATGGCCACCACAGACCTGCTGCACACTGTGACATGGCCCCACAGTGAGGTGGCCACTACTGAACTGCTGCCCACTGTGACATGGCCCCCATAGTGACATGGCCACCACTGACCTGCTGCCCACTGTGACATACCCCCCACAGTGATATGGAAACCAGTGGCCTGTTTCTCACTGTGACATGGCCATCACTGACCTGCTGCACACTGTGACATGGCCCCACAGTGCCGTGGCCACTATTTACCTGCTGCCCACTGTGACATGTCCCCCACAGTGACATGGCCACCACTGACCTGCTGCACACTGTGACATGGCCCCAACAGTGACATGGCCACTACTGACCCGCTGAGCACTGTGACATAGCCCCACAGTGACTTGGGCACCACTGACCTGCTGCCCACTGTGACATGGCCCCCATAGTGACATGGCCACCACTGACCTGCTGCCCACTGTGACTTAGCCCCCACAGTGACATGGCAACCAGTGTCCTGTTGCTCACTGTGACATGGCCATCACTGACCTGCTGCACACTGTGACATGGCCCCACAGTGACGTGGCCACTAGTGACCTGCTGTCCACTGTGACATGGCCCACATAGTGACATGGCCACCACTGACCTGCTGCCCACTGTGACATGGCCGCCATAGTGACATGGCCACCACTCACCTTCTGCCCAATGTGACATAGCCCCCATAGTGACATGGCCACCACTGACCTGCTGCCCACTGTGACATGGCCCCCATAGTGACATGGCCACCACTGACCTGCTGCCCACTGTGACATAGCCCCCACAGTGATATGGAAACCAGTGGCCTGTTTCTCACTGTGACATGGTCAGCACTGACCTGCTGTACACTGTGACATGACCTCACAGTGACATGGCCACCACTGAGCTGCTGCCCAATGTGACATAGCCCCCATAGTGACATGGCCACCACTGACCTGCTGCCCAATGTGACATAGCCCCCACAGTGACATGGCAAACAGTGGCCTGTTGCTCACTGTGACATGGCCACCACTGACATGCTGCACACTGTGACATGGCCCCCAGAGTGACATGGCCACCACTGACCTGCTCCCCACTGTGACATGTCCCAAACAGTAACATGATCACCACTGACATGCTGCCCAGTGTGACATGGCCCCCACAGTGACATGGCCAGCACTGACCTGCTGCCCACTGTGACATAGCCCCCACAGTGACATGGCAACCAGTGGCCTGTTGCTCACTGTGACGTGGCCACTACTGACCTCCTGCCCACTGTGACATGGCCCCCATAGTGACATGGCCACCACTGACCTGCTGCCCACTGTGACATGGCCCCCATAGTGACATGGCCACCACTGACCTGCTGCCCACTGTGACATAGACCCCACAGTGACATGGCAACCAGTGGCCTGTTGCTCACTGTGACATGGCCACCACTGACCTGCTGCACACTGTGACATGACCTCACAGTGACATGGCCACCACTGACCTGCTGCCCAATGTGACATAGCCCCATAGTGACATGGCCACCATTGACCTGCTGCCCACTGTGACATGGCCCCCATAGTGACATTGCCAGCACTGACCTGCTGCCCACTGTGACATAGCCCCCACAGTGACATGGCAACCAGTGGCCTGTTGCTCACTGTGACATGGCCATCACTGACCTTCTGCACACTGTGACATGGCCCCACAGTGCCGTGGCCACTACTGACCTGTTGCACACTGTGACATAGCCCCCATAGTGACATGGCCACCACTGACCTGCTGCCCACTGTGACATGGACCCAAAAGTGACATGGCCACTACTGACCCGCTGCCCACTGTGACATAGCCCCACAGTGACTTGGGCACCACTGACCTGCTATCCACTGTGACATGGCCCCCATAGTGACATGGCCACCACTGACCTGCTGCCCACTGTGACATAGCCCCCACAGTGACATGGCAAACAGTGGCCTGTTGCTCACTGTGACATGGCCACCACTGACATGCTGCACAATGTGACATGGTCCCCAGAGTGACATGGCCACCACTGACCTGCTCCCCACTGTGACATATCCAATACAGTAACATGATCACTACTGACATGCTGCCCACTGTCACATGGCCCCACAGTGACGTGGCCACGAGTGGAATGTTTCTCATTGTGACATGGCCACAACTGATCTGCTGCCCACTGTGACATGACCTCACAGTGACATGGCCACCACTGAGCAGCTGACCACTGTGACATGACCCCCACAGTGACATGGCCACCACTGACCTGCTCCCCACTGTGACATGTCCCAAACAGTAACATGATCACCACTGACCTGCTGCCCACTGTGACATAGCCCCCACAGTGACATGGCAACCAGTGGCCTGTTGCTCACTGTGACATGGCCACCACTGACCTGCTGCCCACTGTGACATGGGCCCCACAGTGACATGGCAACCAGTGGCCTGTTGCTCACTGTGACATGGCCACCACTGACCTGCTCCCCACTGTGACATGTCCCAAACAGTAACATGATCACCACTGACATGCTGCCCACTGTGACATGGCCCCCACAGTGACATGGCCAGCACTGACCTGCTGCCCACTGTGACATAGCCCCCACACTGACCTGGCAACCAGTGGCCTGTTGCTCACTGTGACGTGGCCACTACTGACCTGCTGCCCACTGTGACATGGCCCCCCTAGTGACATGGCACCACTGACCTGCTGCCCACTGTGACATGGCCCCCATAGTGACATGGCCACCACTGACCTGTTGCCCACTGTGTCATAGCCCCCACAGTGACATGGCAACCAGTGGCCTGTTGCTCACTGTGACATGGCCACCACTGAGCTGCTGCACACTGTGACATGACCTCACAGTGACATGGCTACCACTGACCTGCTGCCCAATGTGACATAGCCCCATAGTGACATGGCCACCACTGACCTGCTGCCCACTGTGACATGGCCACCACAGTGACATGGCAACCAGTGGCCTGTTGCTCACTGTGACACGGCCACCACTGACCTGCTGCACACTGTGACATGACCTCACAGTGACATGGCCACCACTGACCTGCTGCACACTGTGACATGGCCCCATAGTGACTTGGCCACCACCGACCTGCTGCCCACTGTGACATGGCCCCCATAGTGACATGGCCAGCACTGACATGCTGCCCACTGTGACATAGCCCCCACAGTGACATGGCAACCAGTGGCCTGTTGCTCCCTGTGACATGGCCACCACTGAACCGCTGACCACTGTGATATAGCCCCACAGTGACTTGGGCACCACTGACCTGCTGCCCACTGTGACATGGCCCCCATAGTGACATGGCCACCACTGACCTGCTGCCCACGGTGACATAGGCCCCACAGTGACATGGCAACCAGTGGCCTGTTGCTCACTGTGACATGGCCATCACTGACCTGCTGCACACTGTGACATGGCCCCACAGTGACGTGGCCACTACTGACCTGCTGCCCACTGTGACATGTCCCAAATAGTAAAATGATCACCACTGACCTGCTGCCCACTGTGACATGGCCCCCATAGTGACATGGCCACCACTGACCTGCTGCCCACGGTGACATAGCCCCCACAGTGACATGGCAACCAGTGGCCTGTTGCTCACTGTGACATGGCCATCACTGATCTGCTGCACACTGTGACAATTCCCCACAGTGACGTGGCCAGTACTGACCTGCTGCCCAATGTGACATAGCCCCCATAGTGACATGGCCACCACTGACCTGCTGCCGACTGTGACATGACCTCACAGTGACATGGCCACCAATGACACGCTGACCACTGTGACATGGCCCCCACAGTGACATGGCCAGCACTGACCTGCTCCCCACTGTGACATGTCCCAAACAGTAACATGATCACCACTGACATGCTGCCCACTGTGACATGGTCCCCACAGTAACATGGCCACAACTGACCTGCTGCCCAATGTGACATGGCCCCCACAGTGAAATGGCCATCAGTGACCTGCTATCCACTGTGACATAGCCCCCACAGTGACATGGCACCAGTGGCCTGTTGCTTACTGTGACATGGCCACAACTGATCTGCTGCCCACTGTGTCATGACATCACAGTGACATGGCCACCACTGAACCGCTGCCAACTGTGATGTAGCACCCACAGTGACATGGCCACCACTGACCTGCTCCCCACTGTGACATGTCCCAAATAGTAAAATGATCACCACTGACATGCTGCCCACTGTGACATGGCCCCCACAGTGACTTGGCTACCACTGACCCGCTGACCACTGTGACATGGCCCCCACAATGACATGGCCACCACTAACCTGCTGCACACGGTGACATAGACCCCATAGTGACATGGCCATCACTGACCTGCTGCACACTGTGACATTGCCCCACAGTGAGGTGGCCACTACTGAACTGCTGCCCACTGTGACATGGCCCCCATAGTGACATGGCCACCACTGACCTGCTGCCCACTGTGACATGGCCCCCATAGTGACATGGCCACCACTGACCTGCTGCCCACTGTGACATACCCCCCACAGTGATATGGAAACCAGTGGCCTGTTTCTCACTGTGACATGGCCATCACTGACCTGCTGCACACTGTGACATGGCCCCACAGTGCCGTGGCCACTATTTACCTGCTGCCCACTGTGACATGTCCCCCACAGTGACATGGCCACCACTGACCTGCTGCACACTGTGACATGGCCCCAACAGTGACATGGCCACCACTGACCCGATGCACACTGTTACATGGCCCCCATAGTGACATGGCCACAACTGACCTGCTGCCAACTGTGACATAGCCCCCACAGTGACATGGCAACCTGTGGCCTGTTGCTCACTGTGACATGGCCATCACTGACCTGCTGCACACTGTGACATGGCCCCACAGTGACGTGGCCTCTACTGACCTGCTGCCCACTGTGACATGGTCCCCATAGTGACATGGCCACCACTGACCTGCTGCCCACTGTGACATGGCTCCCATAGTGACATGGCCACAACTGACCTGATGCCCACTGTGACTTCGCCCCCACAGTGACATGGCAACCAGTGGCCTGTTACTCACTGTGACATGGCCATCACTGACCTGCTGCACACTGTGACATGGCCCCACAGTGCCGTGGCCACCACTGACCTGCTGCCCACTGTGACATGGACCCATAATGACTTGGCCACAACTGACCTGCTGCCCACTGTGACATAGCCCCCACAGTGACATGGCAACCAGTGGCCTGTTACTCACTGTGACATTGCCATCACTGACCTGCTGCACACTGTGACATGGCCCAAGAGTGACGTGGCCACTACTGACCTGCTGCCCACTATGACATGGCCCCCAGAGTGACATGGCAACCAGTGGCCTGTTTCTCACTGTGACATGGCCAGCACTGACCTGCTGCACACTGTGACATGACCTCACAGTGACATGGCCACCACTGACCTGCTGCCCACTGTGACATGGCCCCCATAGTGACATGGCCACCAGTGACCTGCTGCCCACTGTGACATAGACCCCACAGTGACTTGGCAAGCAGTGGCATGTTGCTCACTGTGACATGGCCACCACTGACCTGCTGCACACTGTGAAATGACCTCAAAGTGACATGGCCACCACTGACCTGCTGCCCACTGTGACATAGACCCCACAGTGACTTGGCAACCAGTGGCCTGTTGCTCACTGTGACATTACCTCACAGTGACATGGCCACCACTGACCTGCTGCCCAATGTGACATAGCCCCCATAGTGACATGGCCACCACTGACCTGCTGCCCACTGTGACATGGCCCCCATAGTGACATGGCCAGCACTGACCTGCTGCCCACTGTGACATAGCCCCCACAGTGACAAGGCAACCAGAAGCTGTTGCTCACTGTGACATGGCCATCACTGACCTGCTGCCCACTGTGACATGGCCCCCATAGTGACATGGCCACCACTGACATGCTGCCCACTGTGACATGGCCCCCATAGTGACATGGGCACCACTGACATGCTGCCCACTGTGACATGGCCCCCACAGTGACATGGCAACCAGTGGCCTATTTCTCACTGTGACATGGCCACCACTGACCTGTTGCACACTGTGACATGACCTCACAGTGACATGGCCACCACTGACATGCTGCACACTGTGACATGACCTCACAGTGACATGGCCACCACTGACCTGCTGCCCAATGTGACATAGCCCCCATAGTGACATGGCCACCACTGACCCGCTGACCACTGTGACATAGCCCCACAGTGACATGGCCACCACTGACCTCCTGCCCACTGTGACATGGCCCCCATAGTGACATGGCCACAACTGACCTGCTGCCCACTGTGACATGGGCCCCATCGTGACATGGCCACCACTGACCTGCTGCACACTGTGACATAGCCCCCACAGTGACATGGCAACCAGTGGCCTGTTGCTCACTGTGACATGGCCATCACTGACCTGCTGCACACTGTGACATGGCCCCACAGTGACGTGGCCTCTAGTGACCTGCTGCCCACTGTGACATGGTCCCCATAGTGACATGGCCACCACTGACCTGCTGCCCACTGTGACACAGACACCACAGTGACATGGCAACCAGTGGCCTATTGCTCACTGTGACATGGCCACCACTGACCTGCTGCCCACTGTGACATAGGCCCCACAGTGACGTGGCCACCACTGACCTGCTGCCCACTGTGACATGGCCCCCATAGTGACATGGCCACCACTGACCTGCTGCACACTGTGACATGGCCCCATAGTGACATGGCCACCACCGACCTGCTGCCCACTGTGACATGGCCCCCATAGTGACATGGCCAGCACTGACATGCTGCCCACTGTGACATAGCCCCCACAGTGACATGGCAACCAGTGGCATGTTGCTCCCTGTGACATGGCCACCACTGACCCGCTGACCACTGTGATATAGGCCCACAGTGACTTGGGCACCACTGACCTGCTGCCCACTGTGACATGGCCCCCATAGTGACATGGCCACCACTGACCTGCTGCCCACGGTGACATAGCCCCCACAGTGACATGGCAACCAGTGGCCTGTTGCTCACTGTGACATGGCCATCACTGACCTGCTGCACACTGTGACATGGCCCCACAGTGACGTGGCCACTACTGACCTGCTGCCCAATGTGACATAGCCCCCATAGTGACATGGCCACCACTGACCTGCTGCCCACTGTGACATGGCCCCCATAGTGACATGGCAACCAGTGGCCTGTTGCTCCCTGTGACATGGCCACCACTGACCCGCTGACCACTGTGATATAGCCCCACAGTGACTTGGGCACCACTGACCTGCTGCCCACTGTGACATGGCCCCCATAGTGACATGGCCACCACTGACCTGCTGCCCACGGTGACATAGGCCCCACAGTGACATGGCAACCAGTGGCCTGTTGCTCACTGTGACATGGCCATCACTGACCTGCTGCACACTGTGACATGACCCCACAGTGACGTGGCCAGTACTGACCTGCTGCCCAATGTGACATAGCCCCCATAGTGACATGGCCACCACTGACCTGCTGCCCACTGTGACATGACCTCACAGTGACATGGCCACCAATGACACGCTGACCACTGTGACATGGCCCCCACAGTGACATGGCCAGCACTGACCTGCTCCCCACTGTGACATGTCCCAAACAGTAACATGATCACCACTGACATGCTGCCCACTGTGACATGGTCCCCACAGTAACATGGCCACAACTGACCTGCTGCCCAATGTGACATGGCCCCACAGTGACATGGCCACCACTGACCTGCTGCCCACGGTGACATGGCCCCCACAGTGAAATGGCCATCAGTGACCTGCTATCCACTGTGACATAGCCCCCACAGTGACATGGCACCAGTGCCCTGTTGCTTACTGTGACATGGCCACAACTGATCTGCTGCCCACTGTGTCATGACATCACAGTGACATGGCCACCACTGAACCGCTGCCAACTGTGATGTAGCACCCACAGTGACATGGCCACCACTGACCTGCTCCCCACTGTGACATGTCCCAAATAGTAAAATGATCACCACTGACATGCTGCCCACTGTGACAAGGCCCCCACAGTGACTTGGCTACCACTGACCCGCTGACCACTGTGACATGGCCCCCACAATGACATGGCCACCACTAACCTGCTGCACACGGTGACATAGACCCCATAGTGACATGGCCATCACTGACCTGCTGCCCACTGTGACATAGCCCCACAGTGACTTGGGCACCACTGACCTGCTGCCCACTGTGACATGGCCCCCATAGTGACATGGCCACCACTGACCTGCTGCCCACTGTGACTTAGCCCCCACAGTGACATGGCAACCAGTGTCCTGTTGCTCACTGTGACATGGCCATCACTGACCTGCTGCACACTGTGACATGGCCCCACAGTGACGTGGCCACTAGTGACCTGCTGTCCACTGTGACATGGCCCACATAGTGACATGGCCACCACTGACCTGCTGCCCACTGTGACATGGCCGCCATAGTGACATGGCCACCACTCACCTTCTGCCCAATGTGACATAGCCCCCATAGTGACATGGCCACCACTGACCTGCTGCCCACTGTGACATGGCCCCCATAGTGACATGGCCACCACTGACCTGCTGCCCACTGTGACATAGCCCCCACAGTGATATGGAAACCAGTGGCCTGTTTCTCACTGTGACATGGCCATCACTGACCTGCTGCCCTCTGTGACATAGCCCCCACAGTGACATGGCAACCAGTGGCCTGTTGCTCACTGTGACATGGCCACCTCTGACCTGCTGCACACTGTGACATGGCCCCACAGTGACGTGGCCACTACTGACCTGCTGCCCAGTGTGACATGACCCCCATAGTGACATGGCCACCACAGACCTGCTGCCCACTGTGACATAGCCCCCACAGTGACATGGCAACCAGTGGCCTGTTTCTCACTGTGACATGGCCAGCACTGACCTGCTGTACACTGTGACATGACCTCACAGTGACATGGCCACCACTGAGCTGCTGCCCAATGTGACATAGCCCCCATAGTGACATGGCCACCACTGACCTGCTGCCCACTGTGACATAGCCCCCACAGTGACATGGCAACCAGTGGCCTGTTGCTCACTGTGACATGGCCATCACTGAGCTGATGCACACTGTGACATGGCCCCCACAGTGACGTGGCCACTACTGACCTGCTGCTCACTGTGACACGGCCCCCATAGTGACATGGCCACCACTGACCTGCTGCCCACTGTGACATGGCCCCAACAGTGACATGGCCACCACTGACCCGCTGACCACTGTGACATAGCCCCACAGTGACTTGGGCACCACTGACCTGCTACCCACTGTGACATGGCCCCCATATTGACATGGCCACCACTGACCTGCTGCCCACTGTGACATAGCCCCCACAGTGACATGACAACCAGTGGCCTGTTGCTCACTGTGACATGGCCATCACTGACCTGCTGCACACTGTGACATGACCTCACAGTGACGTGGCCTCTACTGACCTGCTGCCCAATGTGACATAGCCCCCATAGTGACATCGCCACCATTGACCTGCTGCCCACTGTGACATGGCCCCCATAGTGACATGGCCACCCCTGACCTGCTGCCCACTGTGACATAGCCCCCACAGTGACATGGCAACCAGTGGCCTGTTGCTCACTGTGACATGGCCATCACTGACCTGCTGCACACTGTGACATGGCCCCACAGTGACGTGGCCACTACTGACCTGCTGCCCACTGTGACATGGCCCCCATAGTGACATGGCCACCACTGACCTGCTGCCCACTGTGACATGGCCCCCATAGTGACATGGCCACCACTGAACTGCTGCCCACTGTGACATAGCCCCCACAGTGACATGGCAACCAGTGGCCTGTTGCTCACTGTGACATGACCTAACAGTGACATGGCCACCACTGACCTGCTGCCCAATGTGTCATAGCCCCCACAGAGACATGGCCACCACTGACCTGCTGCCCACTGTGACATGGCCACCATAGTGACACGGCCAGCACTGACCTGCTGCCCACTGTGACATAGCCCCCACAGTGACATGGCAACCAGTGGCCTGTTACTCACTGTGACATGGCCATCACTGACCTGCTGCACACTGTGACATGGTCCCCATAGTGACATGGCCACCACTGACCTGCTGCCAACTGTGACATGGCTCCCATAGTGACATGGCCACCACTGACCTGCTGCCCACTGTGACATAGCCCCCACAGTGACATGGCAACCAGTGGCCTGTTGCTCACTGTGACATGGCCACCACTGACCTGCTGCACACTGTGACATGTCCCAAACAGTAACATGATCACCACTGACATGCTGCCCACTGTGACATGGCCCCCACAGTGACATGGCCAGCACTGACCTGCTGCCCACTGTGAAATAGCCCCCACAGTGACATGGCAACCAGTGGCCTGTTGCTCACTGTGACGTGGCCACTACTGACCTGCTGCCCACTGTGACATGGCCCCCCTAGTGACATGGCACCACTGACCTGCTGCCCACTGTGACATGGCCCCCATAGTGACATGGCCACCACTGACCTGCTGCCCACTGTGTCATAGCCCCCACAGTGACATGGCAACCAGTGGCCTGTTACTCACTGTGACATGGCCACCACTGAGCTGCTGCACACTGTGACATGACCTCACAGTGACATGGCCACCACTGACCTGCTGCCCAATGTGGCATAGCCCCATAGTGACATGGCCAGCACTGACCTGCTGTCTACTGTGACATGGCCCCCATAGTGACATGGCCACCACTGACCTGCTGCCCACTGTGACATGGCCACCACAGTGACATGGCAACCAGTGGCCTGTTGCTCACTGTGACACGGCCACCACTGACCTGCTGCACACTGTGACATGACCTCACAGTGACATGGCCACCACTGACCTGCTGCCCAATGTGTCATAGCCCCCATAGTGACATGGCCACCACTGACCTGCTGCACACTGTGACATGGCACCATAGTGACTTGGCCACCACCGACCTGCTGCCCACTGTGACATGGCCCCCATAGTGACATGGCCAGCACTGACATGCTTCCCACTGTGACATAGCCCCCACAGTGACATGGCAACCAGTGGCCTGTTGCTCCCTGTGACATGGCCACCACTGACCCGCTGACCACTGTGATATAGCCCCACAGTGACTTGGGCACCACTGACCTGCTGCCCACTGTGACATGGCCCCCATAGTGACATGGCCACCACTGACCTGCTGCCCACGGTGACATAGGCCCCACTGTGACATGGCAACCAGTGGCCTGTTGCTCACTGTGACATGGCCATCACTGACCTGCTGCACACTGTGACATGGCCCCACAGTGACGTGGCCACTACTGACCTGCTGCCCAATGTGATATAGCCCCCATAGTGACATGGCCAGCACTGACCTGCTGCCCACTGTGACATAGCCCCCACAGTGACATGGCAACCAGTGGCCTGTTACTCACTGTGACATGGCCATCACTGACCTGCTGCCCACTCTGACATGACCTCACAGTGACATGGCCACCACTGACGTGCTGCCCACTATGACATGGCCCCCACAGTGACATGGCAACCAGTGGCCTGTTGCTCACTGTGACATGGCCCGCATAGTGACATGGCCACCACTGACCTGCTGCCCACTGTGACATAGACACCACAGTGACATGGCAACCAGTGGCCTGTTTCTCACTGTGACATGGCCATCACTGACCTGCTGCACACTGTGACATGGCCCCATAGTGACTTGGCCACCACCGACCTGCTGCCCACGGTGACATGGCCCCCACAGTGAAATGGCCATCAGTGACCTGCTCTCCACTGTGACATAGCCCCCACAGTGACATGGCACCAGTGGCCTGTTGCTCACTGTGACATCGCCACAACTGATCTGCTGCCCACTGTGTCATGACATCACAGTGACATGGCCACCACTGAACCGCTGCCAACTGTGATGTAGCACCCACAGTGACATGGCCACCACTGACCTGCTCCCCACTGTGACATGTCCCAAATAGTAAAATGATCGCCACTGACCTGCTGCCCACTGTGACATGCCCACAGTGACATGGCAACCAGTGGCCTGTTGCTCACTGTGACATGGCTACCACTGACCTGCTGCCCACTGTGACATGACCTCACAGTGACATGGCCACCACTGACCTGCTGCACACTGTGACAGGACCTCACAGTGACATGGCCACTACTGACCTGCTGCCCACTGTGATATGGCCCCCATCGTGACATGGCCAGCACTGACCTGCTCCCCACTGTGACATGTCCCAAATAGTAAAATGATCGCCACTGACCTGCTGCCCACTGTGACATGCCCACAGTGACATGGCAACCAGTGGCCTGTTGCTCACTGTGACATGGCTACCACTGACCTGCTGCCCACTGTGACATGACCTCACAGTGACATGGCCACCACTGACCTGCTGCACACTGTGACAGGACCTCACAGTGACATGGCCACTACTGACCTGCTGCCCACTGTGACATAGCCCCCACAGTGGCATGGCAACCAGTGGCCTGTTGCTCACTGTGACATGGCCATCACTGACCTGCTGCACACTGTGACATGACCCCACAGTGACGTGGCCAGTACTGACCTGCTGCCCAATGTGACATAGCCCCCATAGTGACATGGCCACCACTGACCTGCTGCCCACTGTGACATGACCTCACAGTGACATGGCCACCAATGACACGCTGACCATTGTGACATGGCCCCCACAGTGACATGGCCAGCACTGACCTGCTCCCCACTGTGACATGTCCCAAACAGTAACATGATCACCACTGACATGCTGCCCACTGTGACATGGTCCCCACAGTAACATGGCCACAACTGACCTGGTGCCCAATGTGACATGGCCCCACAGTGACATGGCCACCACTGACCTGCTGCCCACGGTGACATGGCCCCCACAGTGAAATGGCCATCAGTGACCTGCTATCCACTGTGACATAGCCCCCACAGTGACATGGCACCAGTGGCCTGTTGCTTACTGTGACATGGCCACAACTGATCTGCTGCCCACTGTGTCATGACATCACAGTGACATGGCCACCACTGAACCGCTGCCAACTGTGATGTAGCACCCACAGTGACATGGCCACCACTGACCTGCTCCCCACTGTGACATGTCCCAAATAGTAAAATGATCACCACTGACATGCTGCCCACTGTGACAAGGCCCCCACAGTGACTTGGCTACCACTGACCCGCTGCCCACTGTGACATGGCCCCCACAATGACATGGCCACCACTAACCTGCTGCACACGGTGACATAGACCCCATAGTGACATGGCCATCACTGACCTGCTGCACACTGTGACATGGCCCCACAGTGAGGTGGCCACTACTGACCTGCTGCCCACTGTGACATAGCCCCACAGTGACTTGGGCACCACTGACCTGCTGCCCACTGTGACATGGCCCCCATAGTGACATGGCCACCACTGACCTGCTGCCCACTGTGACTTAGCCCCCACAGTGACATGGCAACCAGTGTCCTGTTGCTCACTGTGACATGGCCATCACTGACCTGCTGCACACTGTGACATGGCCCCACAGTGACTTGGCCACTAGTGACCTGCTGTCCACTGTGACATGGCCCACATAGTGACATGGCCACCACTGACCTGCTGCCCACTGTGACATGGCCGCCATAGTGACATGGCCACCACTCACCTTCTGCCCAATGTGACATAGCCCCCATAGTGACATGGCCACCACTGACCTGCTGCCCACTGTGACATGGCCCCCATAGTGACATGGCCACCACTGACCTGCTGCCCACTGTGACATAGCCCCCACAGTGATATGGAAACCAGTGGCCTGTTTCTCACTGTGACATGGCCATCACTGACCTGCTGCCCTCTGTGACATAGCCCCCACAGTGACATGGCAACCAGTGGCCTGTTGCTCACTGTGACATGGCCACCTCTGACCTGCTGCACACTGTGACATGGCCCCACAGTGACGTGGCCACTACTGACCTGCTGCCCAGTGTGACATGACCCCCATAGTGACATGGCCACCACAGACCTGCTGCCCACTGTGACATAGCCCCCACAGTGACATGGCAACCAGTGGCCTGTTTCTCACTGTGACATGGCCAGCACTGACCTGCTGTACACTGTGACATGAGCTCACAGTGACATGGCCACCACTGAGCTGCTGCCCAATGTGACATAGCCCCCATAGTGACATGGCCACCACTGACCTGCTGCCCACTGTGACATAGCCCCCACAGTGACATGGCAACCAGTGGCCTGTTGCTCACTGTGACATGGCCACCACTGACCTGCTGCACACTGTGACATGACCTCACAGTGACATGGCCACCACTGACATGCTGCCCAATGTGACATAGCCCCCATAGTGACATGGCCACCACAGAACTGCTGCCCACTGTACATAGCCCCCACAGTGACATGGCAACCAGTGGCCTGTTGCTCGCTGTGACATGGCCACCACTGACCTGCTGCACACTGTGACATGACCTCACAGTGACATGGCCACCACTGACCTGCTGCCCAATGTGACATAGCCCCCATAGTGACATGGCCACCATTGACCTGCTGCCCACTGTGACATGGCCCCCATAGTGACATGACCAAAACTGACCTGCTGCCCACTGTGACATAGCCCCCACAGTGACATGGCAACCAGTGGCCTGTTGCTCACTGTGACATGGCCATCACTGAGCTGATGCACACTGTGACATGGCCCCACAGTGACGTGGCCACTACTGACCTGCTGCTCACTGTGACACGGCCCCCATAGTGACATGGCCACCACTGACCTGCTGCCCACTGTGACATGGCCCCAACAGTGACATGGCCACCACTGACCCGCTGACCACTGTGACATAGCCCCACAGTGACATGGCCACCACTGACCTGCTGCCCACTGTGACATGGCCCCCATAGTGACATGGCCACCACTGACCTGCTGCCCACTGTGACATAGCCCCCACAGTGACATGGCAACCAGTGGCCTGCTGCTCACTGTGACATGGCCATCACTGACCTGCTTCACACGGTGACATGACCTCACAGTGACATGGCCTCTACTGACCTGCTGCCCAATGTGACATAGCCCCCATAGTGACATGGCCACCATTGAGCTGCTGCCCACTGTTACATGGCCCCCATAGTGACATGGCCACCACTGACCTGCTGCCCACTGTGACATAGCCCCCACAGTGACATGGCAACCAGTGGCCTGTTGCTCACTGTGACATGGCCATCACTGACCTGCTGCACACTGTGACATGGCCCCACAGTGACGTGGCCACTACTGACCTGCTGCACACTGTGACATGGCCCCCATAGTGACATGGCCACCACTGACCTGCTGCCCACTGTGACATGGCCCCCATAGTGACATGGCCACCACTGAACTGCTGCCCACTGTGACATAGCCCCCACAGTGACATGGCAACCAGTGGCCTGTTGCTCACTGTGACATGACCTCACAGTGACATGGCCACCACTGACCTTCTGCCCAATGTGTCATATCCCCCATAGTGACATGGCAACCACTGACCTGCTGCCCACTGTGACACAGCCCCCACAGTGACATGGCAACCAGTGGCCTGTTGCTCACTGTGACATGGCCACCACTGACCTGCTGCACACTGTGACATGGCCCCACAGTGACGTGGCCACTACTGACGTGCTGCCCACTGTGACATGGCCCCCATAGTGACATGGCCACCACTGACCTGCTGCCCACTGTGACATAGCCCCACAGTGACTTGGGCACCACTGAATGCTGCCCACAGTGACATGGCCCCCATAGTGACATGGCCACCACTGACCTGCTGCCCACTGTGACATAGCCCCCACAGTGACATGGCAACCAGTGGCCTGTTGCTCACTGTGACATGGCCATCACTGACGTGCTGCACACTGTGACATGGCCCCACAGTGACGTGGCCACTACTGACCTGCTGCCCACTGTGACATGGCCCCCATATTGACATGGCAACCAGTGGCCTGTTGCTCACTGTGACATGGCCACCACTGTCCTGCTGCACACTGTGACATGACATCACAGTGACATGGCCACCACTGACCTGCTGCCCACTGTGACATTGCCCCCATAGTGACATGGCAACCACTGACCTGCTGCCCACTGTGACACAGCCCCCACAGTGACATGGCAACCAGTGGCCTGTTGCTCACTGTGACATGGCCACCACTGACCTGCTGCACACTGTGACATGACCTCACAGTGACATGGCCACCACTGACCTGCTGCCCAATGTGACATAGCCCCCATAGTGACATGGCCACCATTGACCTGCTGCCCACTGTGACATGGCACCCATAGTGACATGGCCACCACTGACCTGCTCCCCACTGTGACATAGCCCCCACAGTGACATGGCAACCAGTGGCCTGTTGCTCACTGTGACATGGCCATCACTGACCTGCTGCACACTGTGACATGGCCCCACAGTGACGTGGCCACTACTGACCTGCTTCCCACTGTGACATGGCCCCCATAGTGACATGGCCACCACTGACCTGCTGCCCACTGTGACATGGCCCCCACAGTGACATGGCCACCACTGACCTGCTGCCCACTGTGACATGGCCCCCACAGTGACATGGCCACCACTGACCTGCTGCCAACTGTGACATTGCCCCTATAGAGACATGGCCACCACTGACCTGCTGCCCACTGTGACATAGCCCCCACAGTGACATGGCAACCAGTGGCCTGTTACTCACTGTGACATGGCCATCACTGACCTGCTGCACACTGTGACATGGCCCCACAGTTACGTGGCCACCACTGACCTGCTGCCCACTGTGACATGGCCGCCATAGTGACATAGCCACCACTGACCTGCTGCCCACTGTGACATGGCCCCCATAGTGACATGGCCACCACTGACCTGCTGCCCAATGTGACATAGCCCCCATAGTGACATGGCCACCATTGACCTGCTGCCCACTGTGACATGGCACCCATAGTGACATGGCCAGCACTGACCTGCTGCCCACTGTGACATAGCCCCCACAGTGACATGGCAACCAGTGGCCTGTTGCTCACTGTGACATGGCCATCACTGACCTGCTGCGCACTGTGACATGGCCCCACAGTGACGTGGCCACTAGTGACCTGCTGCCCACTGTGTCATATCCCCCATAGTGACATGGCCACCACTGACCTGCTGCCCACTGTGACATAGCCCCCACAGTGACATGGCAACCAGTGGCCTGTTGCTCACTGTGACATGGCCACCACTGACCTGCTGCACACTGTGACATGACCTCACAGTGACATGGCCACCACTGACCTGCTGCCCAATGTGACATAGCCCCCATAGTGACATGGCCACCACAGAACTGCTGCCCACTGTACATAGCCCCCACAGTGACATGGCAACCAGTGGCCTGTTGCTCGCTGTGACATGGCCACCACTGACCTGCTGCACACTGTGACATGACCTCACAGTGACATGGCCACCACTGACCTGCTGCCCAATGTGACATAGCCCCCATAGTGACATGGCCACCATTGACCTGCTGCCCACTGTGACATGGCCCCCATAGTGACATGACCAAAACTGACCTGCTGCCCACTGTGACATAGCCCCCACAGTGACATGGCAACCAGTGGCCTGTTGCTCACTGTGACATGGCCATCACTGAGCTGATGCACACTGTGACATGGCCCCACAGTGACGTGGCCACTACTGACCTGCTGCTCACTGTGACACGGCCCCCATAGTGACATGGCCACCACTGACCTGCTGCCCACTGTGACATGGCCCCAACAGTGACATGGCCACCACTGACCCGCTGACCACTGTGACATAGCCCCACAGTGACTTGGGCACCACTGACCTGCTGCCGACTGTGACATGGCCCCCATAGTGACATGGCCACCACTGACCTGCTGCCCACTGTGACAGAGCCCCCACAGTGACATGGCAACCAGTGGACTGTTGCTCACTGTGACATGGCCACCACTGACCTGCTGCACACTGTGACATGACCTCACAGTGACATGGCCACCACTGACCTGCTGCCCAGTGTGACATAGCCCCCATAGTGACATGGCCACCACTGACTGCTGCCCACTGTGACATGGCCCCCATAGTGACATGGCCACCACTGACCTGCTGCCCACTGTGACATAGCCCCCACAGTGACATGGCAACCAGTGGCCTGTTGCTCACTGTGACATGGCCACCACTGTCCTGCTGCACACTGTGACATGACCTCACAGTGACATGGCCACAACTGACCTGCTGCCCACTGTGACATGGCCCCCATAGTGACATGGCCACCACTGACCTGCTGCCCACTGTGACATGGCCCCCATAGTGACATGGCAACCACTGACCTGCTGCCCACTGTGACACAGCCCCCACAGTGACATGGCAACCAGTGGCCTGTTGCTCACTGTGACATGGCCACCACTGACCTGCTGCACACTGTGACATGACCTCACAGTGACATGGCCACCACTGACCTGCTGCCCAATGTGACATAGCCCCCATAGTGACATGGCCACCATTGACCTGCTGCCCACTGTGACATGGCACCCATAGTGACATGGCCAGCACTGACCTGCTGCCCACTGTGACATAGCCCCCACAGTGACATGGGAACCAGTGGCCTGTTGCTCACTGTGACATGGCCATCACTGACCTGCTGCACACTGTGACATGGCCCCACAGTGACGTGGCCACTACTGACGTGCTGCCCACTGTGACATGGCCCCCATAGTGACATGGCCACCACTGACCTGCTGCCCACTGTGACATAGCCCCACAGTGACTTGGGCACCACTGAATGCTGCCCACAGTGACATGGCCCCCATAGTGACATGGCCACCACTGACCTGCTGCCCACTGTGACATAGCCCCCACAGTGACATGGCAACCAGTGGCCTGTTGCTCACTGTGACATGGCCATCACTGACGTGCTGCACACTGTGACATGGCCCCACAGTGACGTGGCCACTACTGACCTGCTGCCCACTGTGACATGGCCCCCACAGTGACATGGCAACCAGTGGCCTGTTGCTCACTGTGACATGGCCACCACTGTCCTGCTGCACACTGTGACATGACATCACAGTGACATGGCCACCACTGACCTGCTGCCCACTGTGACATGGCCCCTATAGTGACATGGCCACCACTGACCTGCTGCCCACTGTGACATGGCCCACATAGTGACATGGCAACCACTGACCTGCTGCCCACTGTGACACAGCCCCCACAGTGACATGGCAACCAGTGGCCTGTTGCTCACTGTGACATGGCCACCACTGACGTGCTGCACACTGTGACATGACCTCACAGTGACATGGCCACCACTGACCTGCTGCCCAATGTGACATAGCCCCCATAGTGACATGGCCACCATTGACCTGCTGCCCACTGTGACATGGCACCCATAGTGACATGGCCACCACTGACCTGCTCCCCACTGTGACATAGCCCCCACAGTGACATGGCAACCAGTGGCCTGTTGCTCACTGTGACATGGCCATCACTGACCTGCTGCACACTGTGACATGGCCCCACAGTGACGTGGCCACTACTGACCTGCTTCCCACTGTGACATGGCCCCCATAGTGACATGGCCACCACTGACCTGCTGCCCACTGTGACATGGCCCCCACAGTGACATGGCCACCACTGACCTGCTGCCCACTGTGACATGGCCCCCACAGTGACATGGCCACCACTGACCTGCTGCCAACTGTGACATTGCCCCTATAGAGACATGGCCACCACTGACCTGCTGCCCACTGTGACATAGCCCCCACAGTGACATGGCAACCAGTGGCCTGTTACTCACTGTGACATGGCCATCACTGACCTGCTGCACACTGTGACATGGCCCCACAGTGACGTGGCCACCACTGACCTGCTGCCCACTGTGACATGGCCGCCATAGTGACATAGCCACCACTGACCTGCTGCCCACTGTGACATGGCCCCCATAGTGACATGGCCACCACTGACCTGCTGCCCAATGTGACATAGCCCCCATAGTGACATGGCCACCATTGACCTGCTGCCCACTGTGACATGGCACCCATAGTGACATGGCCAGCACTGACCTGCTGCCCACTGTGACATAGCCCCCACAGTGACATGGCAACCAGTGGCCTGTTGCTCACTGTGACATGGCCATCACTGACCTGCTGCGCACTGTGACATGGCCCCACAGTGACGTGGCCACTAGTGACCTGCTGCCCACTGTGACATGGCCCCCATAGTGACATGGCCACCACTGACCTGCTGCCCACTGTGACATAGCCCCCACAGTGACATGGCAACCGGTGGCCTGTTGCTCACTGTGACATGGCCACCACTGACCTGCTGCACACTGTGACATGACCTCACAGTGACATGGCCACCACTGACCTGCTGCCCAATGTGACATAGCCCCCATAGTGACATGGCCACCATTGACCTGCTGCCCACTATGACATGCCCACAGTGACATGGCAACCAGTGGCCTGTTGCTCACTGTGACATGGCTACCACTGACCTGCTGCCCACTGTGACATGACCTCACAGTGACATGGCCACCACTGACCTGCTGCACACTGTGACAGGACCTCACAGTGACATGGCCACTACTGACCTGCTGCCCACTGTGATATGGCCCCTATCGTGACATGGCCAGCACTGACCTGCTGCCCACTGTGACATGTCCCAAATAGTAAAATGATCACCACTGACCTGCTGCCCACTGTGACATGGCCCCCATAGTGACATGGCCACCACTGACCTGCTGTCCACGGTGACATAGCCCCCACAGTGGCATGGCAACCAGTGGCCTGTTGCTCACTGTGACATGGCCATCACTGACCTGCTGCACACTGTGACATGACCCCACATTGACGTGGCCAGTACTGACCTGCTGCCCAATGTGACATAGCCCCCATAGTGACATGGCCACCACTGACCTGCTGCCCACTGTGACATGACCTCATAGTGACATGGCCACCAATGACACGCTGACCATTGTGACATGGCCCCCACAGTGACATGGCCAGCACTGACCTGCTCCCCACTGTGACATGTCCCAAACAGTAACATGATCACCACTGACATGCTGCCCACTGTGACATGGTCCCCACAGTAACATGGCCACAACTGACCTGCTGCCCCATGTGACATGGCCCCACAGTGACATGGCCACCACTGACCTGCTGCCCACTGTGACATAGCCCTCACAGTGACATGGCAACCAGTGGCCTGTTGCTCACTGTGACATGGCCATCACTGACCTGCTGCACACTGTGACATGGCCCCACAGTGACGTGGCCACTACTGACTCGCTGCCCACTGTGACATGGCCCCCATAGTGACATGGCCACCACTGACCTGCTGCCCACTGTGACATGGCCCCAACAGTGACATGGCCACTACTGACCCGCTGACGACTGTGACATAGCCCCACAGTGACTTGGGCACCACTGACCTGCTGCCCACTGTGACATGGCCCCCATAGTGACATGGTCACCACTGACCTGCTGCCCACTGTGACATAGCCCCCACAGTGACATGGCAACCAGTGGCCTGTTGCTCACTGTGACATGGCCATCACTGACCTGCTGGAACCTGTGACATGGCCCCACAGTGACGTGGCCACTACTGACCTGCTGCCCACTGTTACATGGCCCCCATAGTGACATGGCCAGCACTGACGTGCTGCCCACTGTGACATGGCCCCCATAGTGACATGGCCACCACTGACCTGCTGCCCACTGTGACTTAGCCCCCACAGTGACATGGCAACCAGTGGCCTGTTGCTCACTGTGACATGGCCACCACTGACCTGCTGCACACTGTGAAATGACCTCACAGTGACATGGCCACCACTGACCTGCTGCCCACTGTGACATGGCCCCCATAGTGACATGGCCAGCACTGACCTGCTGCCCACTGTGACAGCCCCCACAGTGACATGGCAACCAGTGGACTGTTACTCACTGTGACATGGCCATCACTGACGTGCTGCACACTGTGACATGGCCCCACAGTGACGTGGCCAGTACTGACCTGCTGCCCACTGTGACATGGCCCCCATAGTGACATGGCCAGCACTGCCCTGCTGCCCACTGAGACATGGCCCCCATAGTGACATGGCCACCACTGACCTGCTGCCCACTGTGACATAGCCCCCACAGTGACATGGCAACCAGTGGCCTGTTGCTCACTGTGACATGGCCACCACTGACCTGATGCACACTGTGACATGACCTCACAGTGACATGGCCACCACTGTACCTGCTGCCCACTGTGACATAGTCCCCATAGTGACATGGCCACCATTGACCTGCTGCCCACTGTAACATGGCCCCCATAGTGACATGGCCACAACTGACCTGCTGCCCACTGTGACATAGCCCTCACAGTGACATGGCAACCAGTGGCCTGT